>NC_137039.1:18202249-18247249 GCF_032717465.1 Coenobita brevimanus | reverse complement strand
TCCTAGTCGAAGTCGAGCAGAAACAACATTATGCCTACGAACCATAACTCCATGTCGACGGTACTTGGGAGGAAATAGACGGAAGTGGTCGTAGTGTTGGATGGATACATGGAGTCCACTTAGCGTTAATGTGATGTAGTGTATGGAGAAGAACGGCTTAATATACTTTCTTTTTACAGCAGAGGAGGGAGGACGTAGCATCATCAGGCAGAGGCAGTCCACAGACATTTTTCGCGAGGTGGTCAACAGGGTCATTGGCTACAATTCTGACATGCAAAGGAATCCACAAGAACTGTATGATAAGAGAATTTTCATAAGCTGAAACTGACGTAAGATTTGTTGAACTAACCAGTGGCATGTGGGTTTCAAAGACAAGATGGCTTGAAGGGCAGACTGAGAGTCACAGATAACTTCATCATTCAGTCATTGCTGAAAGAAAAGACTACCTTAATGAAATAGTCCATGTAGCTCAAAGTAGGTAGTGCTAGACAAGTTCGGTAGTCTGCATCCAATCCAGCCTTCCTTCGGTGGGTTCAAATTGGGTGAGTAAATGACATATCCAGTATTCCCATTTGCTCGCAGGGAACCGGCGATGTAGAGATGGCGCACAGCAGGAACTGAGGAAGACACTCTGGTGATGGTCTCCAGTGCTAGTTGTTTCTGAAGGAATGATTGGTCTGCCTTGGAGGTAGAGGTAAAGCCGAATTCAAGATGAGGAATGCTCCAGGGAAGTGGACCATGACCCACATAATATCTTCTTTGTAATATAAAACAGGCTGTATTAACTTGTCGTGTCCCGTTGACATATGGGTACATCACAACCTTTTTCATGCTGAGACCCAACAATGTACCAGTACGTTCTGCAAGTGTATGGTCTATCATTTGCACATTTTTCAAGTTTCCTAGGTGATTTTTAGTAGGCATATGCGGGAGACCCTCCTCTACCCGCCGCCAGGCAGCGAAACTTTCCGACCCCGCATGACCCCCGCGAGCCCTTTTCTCAGTCACTCACTTGTTAGCAGTGACCCAGTAAAGACATGTCACGCCGTGGCCTCTCCAGTGACAAAATTCAAGCCGCCCTAGATGCCTTCACAGGCGAGAGTGATTCCCCAGTCGATGACGATATGGTGAACAAAGATTATGTGGTGCCAGATGATGAAACAAGCAGCAGTGAGGAGGAGGTACCATTGCCAAGGAAGGTGCGGTATGTTAAGTACCGCAGGGCTAGGGAAGGCCTGCCTGGACCCCCGCCACATGCATGCATCCGTCTCCAGCCAGTGGATGAAGGGTCGGACGAGGATGAGGACAGAGCCATAGGTCGTGGTGTTCCCTCGTGGTTGGGGAGGGAGAGAATTTTGCTGCAGGGAGCTGAAGGGGCAGCAAGGAGAAAAATAAGGTATGGGCCTAGTGCTTTATATGGGGAAGGTGGTGCGAGTGGTGGGGTGGGCGTGAGTAGTGAAAGTGGTGGTGGCAGGGAGGTAACTCCTGGGCGAACACGTGCTGCACCTGGGGAGCAAGCTTCCCACACTTCCTCCCTACAGCCCCGTTGCATGAGGAAAGGAAGCAAAGGGATGGGAAAGGGAAAGGGAAAAGGGAGAGGGAAGAGGAGCGCAAGCGGGGAAGGGCAACACTCCTCACCTCCCCAACCACCCCCACCATGTTCTTCCCACCCTGATGAAAGCAATGATGAAGACTAGGATGGAGTTGGCGGTGTGCCATGAGACTGGGAACATGGGAGTGATTTCACTCCCATCATTCACTGCTTCACAGAAAAGTAGCGGTCTGGATGTATGGCACCTGGCCTCCATGCAGGCTCCACAGGACTGGATTTCTTCCACCTATATATCAGCAAGAAGTTTGTGGAGCAAAATGTGGAGCAGACCAACACTTTCGCCAGCAGGCAGCACAGCAAAAGCGAGCATGAAGAAACAACACATAGGCACTCCCAGCTGTATGACTACCCAGTAACCATAGGTGAGATGTTCCTCTTTCTTGCCCTGGTTCTCTTGATGGGTATTGTAAGAAAAAACCAAATTCCGGCATACTGGTCTATGGACCCTATGATCAACACACCTTTCTTTGGCAAGGTAATTGGTCGTAATAGATTTCAACAAATTCTGAGCTGCAACCACTTTTACAATGCCGAGGACCCTGCTAATGCAGAGGAGAATAAGGATGGTATTTGATCACTTTTTTTTATTTTTTGTTATTTTTTATGCGAGGAAGAAGGAACCAAAGGCCATGATCCCGCAGTAACAGTTCCCTCCAAGAGAAAAACAAAATACAATAGAGAGCCAAATTCAAGATCTGATCATTTTGAGATGCCTGGACACACTGCGTTTGAAAGACTGGAGATCATAGGCAGCAGGAAATACAGACAGAGGGAGACAGTTCCAGAGCTGACCTGTTGCATAAATGAAAGACTGGGAGTAACAGTTAACTCTTGCATTAGAGAGTTGGACAGAAAAGGGATAAGAGTCCGCTGCCATACGGGTGCTATGCGCCCATCGTAGAGGTGGAGGAATGCAAGCAGACAGTTCAGAGGAGCAGTGACCATTAAAGTAGCGATAGAAAAGAGATAAAGATACAACAGTGCGGCGAAGAGACAGAAGTTGAAGGGAGTCAGTAAGAGGAGGAGAGTTAATGAGACAAAGAGCCTTTGACTCAAACCTATTGAGAAGAGCTGTATGTGGGAAGCCTCCCCACACATGACAGTTGTACTCCACACAGGGGAGGATAAAACCCATGTATAGAGTCAACAATTGAGCAGGGGTAAAGAAAGAGTGGAGTCGGCTTAGCACACCCAATCTCTTGGAAGCAGATTTTACAAGAGATATAATTAGATCTTTCCAAGATAAGTCCCGAGTAAATGAAACCCCAAGCATGTTCAAGGATGATGCAGGATTAAGATGAATATTATTAAACATTAGTGGGTATACCTGTGGAAGATTTTGTCAGGTTGATAGGTATAAGAACTGAGTCTTAGATGCATTAAAAACAACCATAATATTATTACCCCAGTCAGAGATACGAGCCAAGTCAGACATTAGGTGGCCATAGCCTCATCCCTTGTTTGTTGAAGTAACTGTTGAGATGGGTGTTGCGGGAACCGAATGGAAAGGTGAAAGGTGAAGTCATAAGCGTATGAGTGGATAGGGTCAGATGTACAGCTTAGAAGATCATTGATGAGTAAAAGGAAGAGAGTTGGTGATAGGACAGAGCCCTGAGGAACACCACTGTTGATAGATCTAGGAGAAGAACGATAGCCGTCTACAACAGCAGCTATAGAATGACCAGAAAGGAAGCTAGCGATGAAGGCACAGATAGAAGGATAGAAACCGTATGAGGGCAGTTTGGAAATTAAAGATTTATGCCAGACTCGATCGAAAGCCTTTGAGATATCAAGTGCAATGGCAAAGCTTTCGCCAAAGTCCAGAAAGGAGGATGACCAGGAGTCTGAAAGGTAGGTGAGAAGATCGCCAGTGGAGCGTCCCTGACGGAACTCTTACTGACGATCGGAAAGAAGGTTGTGATAGGAAAGATGCCTTAAAATTTTTCTATTGAGAATTAACTCGAAAACTTTTGAAATACAGGACGTTAAAGCAATTGGACGATAGTTGGAGGGTTTGGAGTGGTCATCCCTCTTTGGGACTGGATGAATGAGAGCAAACTTCCAGCAAGAAGGAATGGTACAAGTTGACAGACAAAGGCGAAAGAGTTTGCCTAGGCAGGGTGTAAGCACAGAAGCACAGTTCTTGAGAACAACAGGAGGGACCCCATCACCATATGCCTTGTTAGTACTGAGGCCAGTGATGGCAGAAAATACATCAACTGAAGAAATTTTAATGTCAGCCATGAGGAAGTCAGAGGGAGGAAGTGATGGAGGACCCCACTGTAGGGGGTCACCTTGACGTGGTGGTGGGGCTTGAAGCGTGGTTGGTAGTGCCACCTACTTGGGAGGCATGCCTACCTTCGTAGGGTTCGGCATTTGTCGGCCTCGTGGACCAAGCACTCCCTACATCACTGGTAGAGGAGGCCTACTGGTGATGTCAGTCCCTGCCCATTTGCCATCTAGGGTGGGACTGTTGCCTCCCCACGTGTTTGCCGTGTGTGGCATCCCGTAATGCTGGGAGACGGGAGTCCTGGAGGTTGAGCGATGCTGCATGGTGCGCCCTGCAGCTAGCAATACACCTCTTTGGTCCCTTATTCTGGCTAGACGGGTGGCCTGGTTGGGCCCGACCAGGTCAATCGGCTGGTCACCGGCTAGCCATCCAGGCTAGTCACCTAGTGGCTTTAGGGTCAAGCAGGCACTGGGGGACCTGGTGGCTCCTATTGTCCTGGAGTCACCCTTGTCAGGGTCCCTTGGTGGTTACCTGCGTATACTTTCCCACTACCACTGGGGTCGCCAGTGGTGCTTTCCCTGGCATATGGCCTCCCCTTGTTGGGCTCCATGGTGGGTGGAGGGGTGGGGGAATGAAGGTTGGTTTTTTGCATATGGCTTCTAAAATTTTTTCAGCTGACGACCCTGGTTCCGTCCCTGACCATCCTGCAGAGTCTCCTTCCTGTGCGCCTCATGTGCCTCTGGCTGGTGAGGCCCACATTGCCACCTTGGAACCATACCTGCCTGGTTCCAGTGGTTTCCGGTCAGTGGCCACTACAAAGAAGAAGAGCCGGCAACAGACAACAACATCTTGTGGACATGCCTGTGAGGTCCTGCCAGGTGTCTATGAGAGGGTTGATTTCCCAAGGTACTACACCATTCGTACTTTGGATGGTCAGCCTATTGGGAATCTGGACATTTTTACTGTTCATCGGCGCATTGTATCAATCTGTGGGAGAGAGCCAAAGATTTCACCTCAGGGGGATGGTAGCCTCCTAGTGGAGGTTACATCCCCTAAAGAGGGTTCCCGGCTGGCTGCCCAGTGTAAGGACCCGGATGCACTATTTACTTGTGTCTCTCATGCTTTTTTCAGTCAGAGTCGAGGTGTTGTTTTCTCAAAAGACTTACTCCGATACAGTGAAGAGAAGCTCCTTGAAGAACTCCAGGTCCACAGGGTGGTTAAAGTGGAGAGGTTTCGGAAGAAGGTTGATGGTGTACTTACCCCAACTCCATCCTTGTTGCTGACGTTCGACTGTAATGTTCTCCCTTCATCCATCAAGGTGGCTTGGTTGTCCCTTAGGGTCAAACCCTTTGTACCAAACCCATGACGCTGCTACCATTGTCAGATGTACGGGCATGTTGGGCGAGTCTGTCGTCGTTTGCAACAGGGCCTCCCAGTGGTGTGTGTCAGTTGTGGAGAATCCACTCATGCAGGACAGGACTGTCCTGGACCTGTTTGTTGTTTGCACTGTGGCGAGGCACATCCTGCTTCATCTAAAGACTGTGCCCGGTTTTGCTTGGAGAAGGAGATCCTCCTCATCCGTAATCGTGATAAAATAAGCTTTTCTGAGGCCAGGAGTAGAGCCATGTCATTTGTTTTCCGTAACGGAGTGTCTTATGCGTCAGTTTTGTCCGGTCATAGCCGTCCTCATCGTCCTGTCCAGCAGCAGACTCGAGTTCCTCCTGTTGTGTCAGCTCCTATGCCTTCATCTGTTGATCCCATGCCAGTGCAACAACCTCCCGCACTTGCGACTGTTGCCACTACAGTTCAAGACTCGACCTCTACATCTATGGTATCCCCTAGTAGTCATGGTGCACATTCTTCATTTGCTAAACGTCATCGTGGTTCCTCAAAGTCTTTGAGTGTTGAAGATCCTCCAAGCAAGGTGTCGGTCGTGGAGTCCACATCCTCTGTAGTTAGTCCATCTGTGCAACAGCCCTCGGACCCTGCTTCTGGGTCTTCGAGGGCTTCTGGGGTGTCAGGTCAGTCTGGCACCTCTTCCTCCGGGGAATCGGATGTTCCTCCTCCGGTTACCTCTGAGGATCCTGTCCTGCCCCCTCCACGTTTGGAGGCCAGGACCCCAATCCCTCCTGCTCGACCTCTTGGTTCACTGGGGGTCCCGGGCAGGGTTCGGAGTAGCTCTTCCTCTCCTGCTGGGCAGCGACGGGTGTCTGTGAAGTCTCCCAACACTTCGCAGACCCCAGGCCCTCGTTCTAGCCATGCTGCTGCCCGTGGCAAGCCCCTTAGTGGGCGTATCCGCATTCCCAAGAAGATTGTCTCCCAGGGTCGCTCAGTGGTTTCCACTAAGTGACCCTTTCTTTTGTGTATATAGTTCCTCCATTTTAATATTTTTAGTATTTTTTTTATGGTTTTCTGTTTGTCCCTCTCCCCTGCCCCTTTTTATTTCAATAGTTTTAATGGCTAATATTATTCAATGGAACTGCCGTGGTTTACGAGCCAACTGGGAGGAACTCCGTTGGCTTCTGGCTGAGTATTCGCCTGTGTGTGTTTGCCTACAAGAGACAATGGTTGGTGATGCTGCGCCTCCCAGTCCACCTGGTTACCAGGTTTTTTATTCAGATCCTCTTCCTGGACAGGGTCATGGTGGGGGTGTGGCTATTCTAGTACGCAGTGACATACCTTTCACTGCTGTGAATCTTAACACTCCACTGCAGGCTGTTGCTCTCCAGATTTTCCTTCCCCGTTGTTATACTGTGTGCTCTTTGTACCTCCCTCCTAGTGCCACTATTGAGAGGGTTGATCTTGAAAATCTTATTCGTGCACTTCCCTCACCCTATTTCCTGCTGGCTGACATGAACAGTCATCATCCCCTGTGGGGTGGCTCCACAACTGATGCTAGAGGTACTATGTTAGCCTCCATTGTGGAGGATGTGGACCTGTACATTTTAAATTCTGGTGAAGTTACTTACTTCCATAGTCAAACGGGTATTTTTACTTCTATTGATTTGTCTCTGTGCTCTGCAGGGGTAGCCCTGAATTTTACATGGGCTGTGTTACCAGACTTACATGGCAGTGACCACTTCCCTATTTTATTAAGATCGACACAGAGTGCGCCTCGGCGTCGTCTTCGCTGGCGCTTGGATAGGGCGGTCTGGCCGGTTTTTGAGGAGCTGTGTTCCCCGAACCGATGTGTGGAGGATTTTGTCAGCACTGATGCTGCTGTTGAGTATTTCACAGACTTACTACACTCGGCGGCACTGCAGAGTATTCCGAGAACAGCTGGTCACTTTCCTTGCCATCCAGTTCCCTGGTGGACTGATGAGTGTGCTTCTGCTGTTCGGGCTAAACGTGCTGCTTTCTCCCGACTTCGTCGTCACCGAGGTGACCCTGGTTACTTAGCGGCATATAGGAGGGCCCGAGCTCATGCCCGGCGGGTTATGAAGGAGGCTAGGAGGAAGTCTTGGGCATCATTTGTTTCTTCAATTTCTTCACAGACTCCTCTCACAAAAGTGTGGAAACGGGTGAGGAAGATTTCAGGGAAATTTCCTGTTCCCTCTCCTCCTGTTTTATCTCATGCAGGTGTGGTGGTGGCTCATTCTTCGTCTGTTGCCGAGATATTTGCAGCTCATTTTGCTAATGTCTCTAGGAAGGACACCTCATCCCAGTCGGCACGCCGCCGACGGCACCTGGAATCTTTGGGCATTAGTTTTCCATCTACTGCAGAGGAGTCGTATAATGTTGCTTTTTCTGCTTCTGAACTTCAGACGGCATTGTCGCAGTGTCGCGACTCATCTCCAGGCTTGGATGATGTCCCATATGCCTTCTTACACCACTTGCCTGATGCAGCCCTTCATTTTCTGTTGTCACTGTATAACAGAATTTGGTGCAATGGTGGGTTTCCGACCTCATGGGGTGTTGCTGTGGTTCTCCCCATCCCTAAGCCGGGTAAGGATCACTTGCAGGCCACTAATTATCGCCCTATCTCGCTGACATCTTGCCTTTGTAAGGTCCTCGAAAAGATGGTGAACAGTCGGCTCATGTGGTACTTAGAGAAGGGTGGTTACTTGTCTCCAGTCCAGTGTGGGTTTCGGAAGATGCGGTCAACCACAGATGCTCTCCTTTCTTTAGAATCTTCCATCTGCCAGGCTTTTGCAACTAACCAGCATCATATCACAGTGTTCTTTGATTTGGAGAAGGCGTACGACACTTCCTGGCGTCATGGTATATTGCAATCTCTTTATGAGTTTGGTCTCCGTGGGCAACTCCCCACTTTTATGCGGGAGTTTTTATCTAATCGTTTCATTCGGGTCCAAGTCGGGAGTGAGCTGTCTACTGCACGTCCCCTTGAGGATGGTGTGCCACAAGGGAGCATACTAAGTGTTACCCTTTTTGCAGTGGCAATTAACAGCGTTATTTCTGTGCTCCCTGATGGTGTTCGTGGCTCTCTCTATGTTGACGATTTATCAATCTCTGTCACTGCCTCACGGATGTCAATGGCAGAAAGGAGGATGCAGATGGCTCTCAACCGTGTCTCTAGATGGGCTGATGAACGAGGTTTTCGATTTTCCTTCAAGAAGACCGTTGCCATGCATTTTTGCCGCGTTCGTGGAGTCCACCCTGACCCAAACCTTTTTTTAGATGGGCGTCGTATTTCGTGTTTAAAGGAAACCCGGTTTTTAGGGCTGATTTTTGACAGCCGGTTGACTTGGGTCTCTCACTTGAGGTACGTAAAAGCTGAGTGTCTCAGAGCATTGGGTCTCTTGAAAGTTTTAGCGCACACATACTGGGGAGCTGATCGCAAGACCCTCCTCCTCTTGCATCAGTCTCTGATTTTATCCAAACTTCATTATGGATGTGAAGTTTATTCCTCTGCCTCAGAAGCCCGGCTTCGTATTTTAGATTCCATACATCATGCTGGTGTTCGTCTCGCCACTGGGGCATTCCGATCTTCCCCGATTTTGAGTATGTTGGCTGATGCTGGTGTCCTTCCTCTAAACTTGCTCTGCTCTTCCCTTTTGATGAGATGTTGGTATCGCTTATCTCATCTCCCAGACTCCGTGCCCTTTCTCAAGGTCTCTCAAGATTCTCGGTCACCTATTTTTGCCACTCGGCCATCCTTTCCAAAGCCCTTTGGTTTCAGGGTGCAGTCGATTATGTCTAGCTTCTCTGTTCCTTCTGTGCTGATCACTCCCCACCGTGTCCCGAGGGTGGGCTACTGGCTTCTCCCCTAGGTGACATTTTGTCGTTTCCTCTCATCCAGTAAGGCCTCCCTTCCTTCTCAGGTTTTATTTTCTCTGTTTTTAGAGCATGCCTCTTCTCATGGGGACTCCATACCAGTTTATACTGATGGATCTAAGTCTGATGTGGGTGTGGGCTTTGGTGTGGTGTTTCCCACCTTCTGTCGAGGTGGGAGCCTCCCAGTGACTGCTTCTGTTTTTACGGCTGAGCTGACTGCTATTTTATTTGCCCTTCAGATTCTCTTCACTCTTCCCCACACTGCTTTTACTGTTTTTAGTGACTCACGAAGTGCTCTTTCTGCAATGGAGTCTTTTAATCCCTCTCATCCTTTGGTTTTATCCATTTTAAAGTGGCTTTTCCTTTTAGGGCGTCGTGGACGTCGTGTAGATTTCTGTTGGGTTCCAGCTCATGTAGGAGTGGCAGGGAATGAACGAGCTGATCAGCTGGCCAAGGCGGCAGCGGCTCGTCCCCCTCTTGCACCGTCCCCTCTGTATCGTCTGCCTGCTGCAGATATGCGCTCCTTTATTGCCTTCAGGGTTTGGTGCTGTTGGCAGGAGCATTGGGATGCTGTGGGTGCCAATAAGTTGCGCTCGATTTGCCAGAAGGTGGGCTCATTCAGTTACCAGGGCTTCCCTCGTCAATGGGAGACTGCTTTGTGCCGCCTCCGCATTGGCCACACCCGTTTCTCTCACGGTTTTTTAATGGAGAGGGCTCCTCCTCCATTCTGTGATGACTGTCTGGTTCCCTTGACTGTTCGGCACCTGTTGGTGGAGTGTCCTAGTCTTGAGGATTTGCGGCGTCGGTTCCTCTCTGACCACCAAACGGATGGAGGTGTGTATCATCTTTCCTCCGTGCTTGGGGAGGATGCCTGTGCCTTGGGAGGGGCAACCCTCTCCTTTGTGAAGGAGGCAGGACTTCTTAAGGATATTTAGAATTTCTCCTTTTTTTATTGTGTGGCTTATCCTCTATTTTTTGTTTTAATGCTTTTTACTTCTTTGTTATACGGCGGCATATGACCCTGGCAGTTGCGCCGCCATGATTATTATGAAAAAAAAAAAAAAAAAAGTGATGGAGGAACAGCACCGGAATCGTCTAAGGTGGAATTGGAGGAGAAAGTCTGTGCGAAGAGATGTGCTTTTTCAGTAGAAGAAATAGCTACAGAACCATCAGAGTAGAAAAGAGGAGGGAAGGATGATGAGATAAAGTTGTTAGAAAGATTTTTGGCAAGGTGCCAGAAGAAGCGGGAAGAATTCGAGTTGGAGAGTCGAGAGCACTTAGTATGGATGAAATTATTTTTAGTAGAGCGAAGAACAGACTTAGCACGATTCCGGGCAGAAACGTAAAGATGATGTGATTCAGGGGTGGGTTGGCTCCGGTACCTTTTGTAGGCCCTCTCCTTGTTGTGGACTGCATTAGAACAAGCGTGATTAAACCAAGGCTTTCTTGCGATAGTCAAAGGATATGAGAAAGGAATGTAGGCTTCCATGCGCGAGAGAATAACCTCCGTAATGCGCAAAGCACACTCAGATGGCTCCCGGCCATGGAAGCAATAATCATTCCAGGGAAAATCAAAGAAGTATTGCCTGAGGGCCTCCCAGTCCGAGGCTCCAAAATGCCACAGACGACGTTTCCCTGGAGGGTCCACAGGCCGTACCGGTGTGATAGGACAGGTTAAGGTAATAAGGTTGTGATCGGAGGAGCCCAACGGAGAGAAAAGATTAACAGAGTAAGCAGAAGGATTAGTTGTGAGGAAGAGGTCAAGTATGTTGGAGTTCTCTCCAGGGCGGTCAGGGATACGGGTAGGGTGCTGTACAAGCTGCTCTAGGTCATTAAGGATAGAAAAGATGTAGGCTTGTTCACCAGGCGGATCCGTGAAAGGAGAGGAGAGCCAAAGGTGGTGGTGAACATTGAAATCTCCTAGAATGGAGATTTCAGAGAAAGGAGAAATGGATAGAATGTGTTCCATCGTAGAAGTAAGATAGTTGAAGAATTTTTGATAGTCAGTAGAATTAGGGGATAAGTAAACAGCACATATATATTTAGTCAGAGAATGACAGGAAAGCTGAAGCCAGAGTGTACAGAATTCAGAAGAATCGAGTTCAGGAACACGAGAGCTAGATAAGTCGTTGCGTATATATACACAACAGCCACCTTTGGCTTTGAAATGAGTATAGAGAAAGTAGGAGGATACAGGAAAGAGTTTGCTCTCAGTTGCCTCAGACAACTGAGTCTCAAAAAAAGAAGGTGAGGTTTAGAGGAGGAGAGGTGGTGCTCAACAGAGTGAAAGTTAGAGGAAAGGCAGCGAATGTTGCAGAAATGAAGAAGAAGAAAGTCAGACAGTGGTTCCAGGCACCTTGAGTCGTCCTCGGGAGAGGGGCGGATGGTGGGGGTATTTATGGTCCCCCCCCCCTGGGGACTCCAAGGCTAGGTGATGAGATGCCATTTTAGTTGAATTTTGAATAGGAAGTGTAGTGTGTACTGTGCATGTAGTTTGGTGTAGATAGTTAGAGAAATTTGTACTGGAGAGCATGCTGGGCTACTCTCTGTGTAACTGAGACACTGAAAAAGTGTAGCAAAGGGGGGTGGTCAGGAACTAGTCCTGAGGGCTGATGAAACGGGAGCTCCAGCACTCCCTATCATCAGCTTTCCATCCACCTCGGGAGTACTGCCCTGCTCGACTGGTGCTACAGTCTACTCCTTCTATCCTTACAGAGACCTGGTCGTAGATGAGAATCTCGTGTTGTGGAGAGGCAATATTTCTTTTTGCCAGTACATAGCCAGCAAGAGACATTGTTTTGGGTTCAAGATCTTCGTTATGTGTGACTGTAAGACTGGTTATGTGCAAGATATAGTCTTGTGCACCGGCACACAGACAGACATAACAGAAGATTGAAGTAAAGGACTCTCAGGGGTCATGGTGAAGACTGTGATTGAGGAGTACCTTCATCGTTGTCAGGTCTTGTAACTGGAAAACTGGTACACCTGCCCCCTTCTCGCTCAGTACCTCCACCTTCACGACACTGGAGTCTGTGGCACAGTCAAGAAAAACCATTTGGATATGGTCAAGGTTGGAAGGAAGCTTGACAAAAGCGAGGTGGTATTTTTCAAGGCAAATAACATCCTCGCCACTGTCTGGAACCACACAAAGGGAAGTCTTCCTCCTGTTGACAGTACACCACCCCCTGATGCACAGCACTGACTCTGGGGATAACCGCAACGAGAGGAGGCTCCACGTTTGGAAACCATAGTTAGTACTTGACTACATTATCAATATGAGGCAAGGTGACCAGTCTGACTCCAAGATTTCCAGTGTGGATTGTGCCAGGACTATGTTGAAGTGGTACAAAAAGCTGTTCTTCCACTTGCTGGACATCATGGTCCTCAACGCCCTCAATGCCTACGACCTCCACGCATTGACTGTGAGTGCCTCAGAGACCTTCAAGGGGCTTTCTGAGGGAGCTGTCCTGGGAATTTATCTCCAGATATGCAGAAGACAGGCCCCATCACAGGCCCCACCCCACCACTGCTGGTCAGACTCCCCTATGCCTCTCCGGATGCCATTTCCCCACCACCATCCCTCCTCAACCAAACCGTCTTAGACCCCAGCACCGGTCTCACTCATGCAGTCATTCCAAAGTTAGAGCAATCACTCAAAGAAAAGACACAAGGTACGAATGTGTTGAATACAACATTTTATTGTGCGTAGAGCCCTGTTTCAGAGAATACCATACCTTAGCACATTACTGATACTGTGTGTGCTTGTGATATATGATGCTCACTATAATACTAAGGCCTGTAAATATCAGGTAACAGTCTAATAAGGTGGAAACTGGTATAAGGTTTGTGGAAAATTATAATGTAAGTTGAAAATAAAATGTAAGTTGAAACAACAGTCATAGTAAGTCAATTGTGCAAGAATTTGGTGATTTTGATGTGTTCGGTGAGTGAAACAACATTTATATCACCTATATTATTGTGTGAAAACCTATATATTATTGTACTACATATAAATTTGTACCAAATTAATAAATGTCTACCTATTCTAAGTGGTTTGCAATAGTTACCCTTACCATAGAAAATCTGATTGCAGCAGCGTGGCTCCAGAGAAGTCGGTACCAGGTGTTCAGGTGGTTACCTGCATAGCACACTTATAAGTTCAGTTGAGCCCTTTTTTTTTTTTTTGGTATTTTCCAATGTTTCTCATAAAAAGCGGGGGTTTGAGACCCCCCATAAAAATCGAAAATCTGCTGGGACTGGGAGGGGTCACTGGTGACAAACGGGTTAACGAGGGTGTGGATGCTTGGCCAAAGTGCAGGTCAAAGTGCAACAGGGTCAAGTGAAGTTCAGATGACATGAGAGGGGCAAAATGAGAATCAAGAAATTTGGTGCTGAAATAAGAAACACTGTCGTATATTCTCTCAACAAGAGGGGGAAGATTGAGTTCAGTTTGCATGTTTACTATTCTAGTGGAAAAAAGAAAGTCCAGTATGTATCTCATTACTTTTTTCTCTACGTTTTCAATGGGTTCTAAAGATGTCTTCAGAAGTTAACTGAAATCAGGGGAGAGGTAATCGAGAACCGACAGTATGAATACAATGTAGATAGTTCTGGCCACAGGGATGGAGATTCCAGCAGCATTGTTGGTGTGCAACTTGAGGGGAATTAAGCACTGTTGCAGTCAATCTAGAAGGTCTCAGACAACGGAATGAGCACATTGTCTTACAGGTATGGTTGAAGTAATCCGTTCAGTGCATCCAGGTATAGGTACTGCCCGCACAGGGGGATGATGCTATTTCCTACTGTGAATTCTGGAAGTGTTCCTGGGTTGTGGAGTGAGAAGATTCTACTTTTCTCTGGGGAGAGGATGAGGCCACAAGTGGAAGACGACTGATAGAATGACTGATGGAAGCACTGAAGATCTCCTGGAGAGCTGGAGTGAATTCAGATATCATCAGCGTAACAGGTAACAGTGGTTCTGGGAATGTTGGGAAGAAGAGAGAGAGTAACCGGTGCATAAGGACATTAAAAAGAAATGAGATCACCACCTTGCAGAGTGCCGAGTTTGAAGGCCTTGGAGGAGCTTCACACTCCCTTGAAAAGTACATGTGAGGTTCTGTTACAGAAGTAACCCGTATCCATCTCAAGAGGTTTCCTTGGACACCAAATTCCTCCTGCTGATCGAGAATGATGACTCTGTTTGCAGCACCAAAGGCACATTTAAGATCGAGGAATACTACAAACCTGGTGGGGCAGAGGAGAGTATAAAGTTCCATTCGACAGTGGTGTGTGCTTCTTTGTGGCAGAAAACCATGCAGCCAGGGTGAGAGTTTGTCATCCAGCTGAAACATGAGACGGGTAAGAAAGATGCAGTCTAGCACCTTCCTGAATTAGGAAGTGAGGGAATTAGATCTAAATTTGTCAGTAGTACCAGGTTTCAGATTGGGCACAATGGTTCTGGAAACCCAGGCATTATGCACATATCCCTTACAGAAGCAAAGATTGTAGGGCTGTAGCAGGAAGTTACCAGGGACTTTCAGTAGACAGAGGACAGGGTAAGTGATTCCATCATCACTGAAGACTATTTCTTCACCCCTATTGAGAGCAAGTCGCAAATCGTCCTCAGTTATTAGTACATCATCGTCTTCATCTGCCTTCAATAACGCCGCCATCAGATGGAGAGTGTAGATATTTTGCTGGGAGGACTGCATCTTGAATATGTTCAGGAAGGTTGCGTGCTTGTGTTTGTTCAGACCATGTATTAATAAGATCGTGTGCATCTTGTGCATACTCTGAGGAGTAGACCGTAGCACCAGTAGAGCAGGGCAGTACTCCCAAGGTGGATGTAAAGTTGATGACAGGGAGAGCTGGAGCTCCTGTTTCATCAGCCCTTGAAACTACTTCCTGACCATCTCCCTTTCCTGAACTTTTTCGGTGTTTCAGTAACACAGACAGTAGGCCACCATGCCCTCCAGTACAAGGATCTCTAACTGTCAACACCAATCTACATGCACGGTTAACACTACACTACCTTTTCAAAATCAAAAAAGGAAAATGGTGCACATTAACCATGCCTCAGAGTCCCCAGGGGTGGGAGGCCATAAATGCCCCCACTATCCCCCTCTCTCCTGGTGACAACTCAACGAGCTGCCTGGAACCACTGTCTGACTCTCATCTTCATTTCTGCAACATTCACGGCCTATCCTCTAACTCTGTACCTGTTGAACACAACTTCTCCTCCTCTAAACCTACCTTTATTTTTTTATCCAAGACTCAGTTGTCTGAGGCAACTGACAGTAAACCCTTTTCTGGATCCTCCTACTTTCCCCACACTCATTTCAAAGCCAAAGGTGACTGTTGTGTACATGTACGCAACGACTTATCTTGCTCACATGTTACTGAACTTGATCCTTCTGAAATCTCTACTCTCTGGCTTCGGCTTTCTTGTCATTTCCTGAAAAATTATATATCTGCTCTGTTTACTTATCCCCTACTTCTACTGACTATCAAAAATTCTTCGACTATCTTACTTCTACGATGGAACACATTCTATCCATTTCTTCTTTCTCTGAAACCTCCAGTCTAGTCAGTCTAGGGGATTTCAATATTCTCCACCACATTTGGCTCTCCTCTCCTTTCACTGATCCACCTGGTGAACAACCTTACATCTTTTCTATCCTTGATGACTTACAGCAGCTTGTACAGCACCCTACCCATATCCCTCACTGCCTTGGAGAGAGTTCCAACATACTTGACCCAATGATCTTTTAAGCCGTACATCTAACCCTATCCACTCATACGATGATGATTCCACCCTTCACCTTTCCATTCAACGTCCATCCCAGCATTTACACACCTAATGTCTGACTTGGTTCGTATCTCTGGGGTAAAAATAATATTAATTTTAATGCATCAGAGACTCTGCTTTTACACCTATGAACCTAACAAAATCTTCCACAGGAGTACCTGTCAGGACTACATATTATAATTACAAATCATAATAGATAGATAGATAAATAGATAGATAGAGAGACAGATAGAAGCAGGGTGTCAGATGATGAGAAGGTATTGTGTCTGTGAGAATCGAGCAGTGCTAAACATGCTTACACACTCTTAACTCGAGGAATGCTTATTAGGCACACGACAGCGCCTAGTGACCATACACACACATACACACATACTCACACACAGGCTGCTAGAACTTTCCATCCACGAGGAACACACGTGACACACCCCTGCTACACCAGAATTTAGGAAAGAGAGCTCAGACGGAGGTTAGCCATAGAAGAGAGAGGTCAGAAGGAGACAAGCCTTAGAACAGGCAGGTAATGGGGAGAAGGGCTTAGCAACTTGAGACAGATAGAGAGAGACAGAGAGAGAGAGGGAGCGAGAGCGAGACAGAGACTTGTTAATATTTCCAAGACAAATAAAAATAGTCCCATACTATTCTTTACCTCTCCTGTCACTACATGACAAATGGGAAGCTACTCCAAGATATAAAAACCGCTCGTCCACAAGTCTCATAATATATATAACTTCTCTACAAGTAAATACAAAGCACACTAGCCCCCACCACTCACTCCCGCCTACGCCTGACGCAGAGGTCAAGACACGCAGCAAAACACCAGAGCCACATTTATAACGCGACTTACTTACCTTTCTTCACCCAGCTTAAGAATCGCTACTCAGTATTCACCACAGCTACCAGTGTGGGAAGCCGACGTTACCATGTGCTGAGACGACAACACGCCAATCAACCCGTGAAGAACAACGCTATCACCACGTGCAACACCATTCACACCATTTCCTCCACGGTAAAAATTAGTGAGTTACATAGTTACTTCATTTATACAATACACAGTGATAGACAATAAGCTTCTGCACAAACATATAAAACGTGCTGTATAGTTACAGCTTAAATACACATACTTACTTCAGTTGTCTGCATAACTCAAACACTAAATAATCACCAACAATACATATTCTACACTGTATATATTCATTCATTTATTATAACATTTATTTACTACCAACGAGTGTTACCATTTATACCTACATAAAATACGTGTTTCATACATACAGCTATACATTATAATATCTACAAAGTAATAAAGACAATATACCATCACAGTTACTCAGTGAGCGATTAAAATAACTGTATTAAACATTTATTAATTAAAACTACCTAGTGGAAACATATAAATTAAGTTACAAGGTAAACTAGAGAAAAAAAAATATGGCCAACACAAATGACGTTAGCAAGAATGAATATCTTCAACACAATCGTGAAGACAATGATTTCCACACAGTGCTGACACACATATTACCCACGATAGGTACAAGTGAACAACAAGTCAGTGTATATAGTTAATATTGTATATAGTGTATATATTTTTTTATATATAAAATAACAAAATATGGGACTATATAATATCATTTTCAATAATATCTGTGCAATATAAACTAAACTTTAAAAAAGTATCCCAAGGAAATTAGCCAGTAATTATGCAACCATGAACAACATAGAAAAAGCGTACACAAGCGAAGTAAAACAAACTATGGAAAATCAATACATACAAATTAAAAAAAAAAAAAAAAAGAAAGAAAAGTAAGAAAGAAAAAAAGAGAAATAGAGTAAGATCACATAACAAACAAATGAAAATAAGTGTAAGTGTTACTACATATGCCAAAATACCACATAAACTACAAACAAAAAAGCAAATTGTTGTCTCCACAAGCAAGTGGCATGACACATCATCACTATCATCGACCGCAGCATATGTTAGGACTGCAATTATTACAATTATGTAACTCCATATTATAATAATGTAACGACAAACGATTACATTATGTTACACTTATTACAATTGTGTAACTGCAAACGATATGTAACAATTATGTAACGACAAACGATTGCATTATGTTACACTTGCTACAATTATGTAACTTCAAACGATATGTAACAATTATGTAACGACAAACGATTGCATTATGTTAAACTTGCTACAATTATGTAACTACAAACGATATGTAACAATTATGTAACGACAAACGATTGCATTATGTTACACTTGCTACAATTATGTAACTACAAACAATATGTACCAATTTATGTGACAGTTGCATTAACAAGATGTAACTTTTATGTAACTTTAACTACAATTATGTAACTACAAACAATACTACAAACAATATGTACCATTTCTGTGACAGTTGCATTAACAAGATGTAACTTTTATGTAACTTTAACTACAATAATGTAACTACAAACGATATGTAACAATTATGTAACGACAAACGATTGCATTATGTTACACTTTGCCAATTAACAGTTGCATTAACAAGATGTAACTTTTATGTAACTTTAACTACAATTATAAGGCCAAGACACTTATGTAATAGTTGCATTATCAAAATGTAACTACAGTTATAAGGCCAACACAATTATGCATTTCACTATAATAACCCAAGTACATACTGTATTACAGTTAAATAGTTTACTTTAATGCATTTATTCAAATATGTATACAACTTGTTTAAAATGTAATATTACTGAATAATCACTATTTACTATGAATAATATATGTATACAATATTCATACAATTATGTTACTTTTACAATATTATGTATTTCACTTAATTAGCTTATAAGTTCATTATAATGTGTATATAATGTGTATTAATATGTTAGGACTATTAACTGTCGATGGTACGCCATTTTCGCGCGGCCGAGCAGATGTCAGGACTACATATTATAATTACAAATCATAATAGATAGATAGATAAATAGATAGAGAGAGAGACAGATAGAAGCAGGGAGTCAGATGATGAGAAGGTATTGTGTCTGTGAGAATCGAGCAGTGCTAAACATGCTTACACACTCTTAACTCGAGGAATGCTTATTAGGCACATGACAGCGCCTAGTGACCATACACACACATACACACATACTCACACACAGGCTGCTAGAACTTTCCATCCACGAGGAACACACGTGACACACCCCTGCTACACCAGAATTTAGGAAAGAGAGCTCAGACGGAGGTTAGCCATAGAACAGAGAGGTCAGAAGGAGACAAGCCTTAGAACAGGCAGGTAATGGGGAGAAGGGCTTAGCAACTTGAGACAGAGAGAGAGAGAGAGAGAGAGGGAGCGAGAGCGAGAGAGAGGGAGCGAGAGCGAGAGAGAGGGAGCGAGAGCGAGACAGAGACTTGTTAATATTTCCAAGACAAATAAAAATAGTCCCATACTATTCTTTACCTCTCCTGTCACTACATGACAAATGGGAAGCTACTCCAAGATATAAAAACCGCTCGTCCACAAGTCTCATAATATATATAACTTCTCTACAAGTAAATACAAAGTCTTTTATGACATTTAGTCATTTTATGACATACCCACTAATGTTTAATAATATCCAGCTCAATCCTGGATCATCCTTGACCATGCCTGGGGTTTCATTCACTCGGGATTTATCTTGGGAAGATCATATTACATCTCTTGTAAATCTGCTTCCAAGAGCTTAGGTGTGCTAAGCCGACTCCGTACCTTCTTTACCCCTGCACAGTTGTTGACTTTATAAGAGGTTTTATTCGCCCCTGTGTAGAGTAGAAATCTCATGTGCGGGAAGGCTCCCTACATACAGCTCTTCTCAATTGGGTGGATTAGGCTTTTGATCTCATTATCTCTCTTCCTTTTACTGGCTCCCTTCAACCTGTGTCTCTTCACCGCACTGTTACCTCTTTATCTCTTTTCTATCGCTTCTTCCATGGTCACTGCTCCTCTGAACTGTCTGCTTGCATCCCTCCAACTCTACGACTCTCATCCCTTTTCTGTCCAACTCTCTAATGGAAGAGATAACTGTTACTCTCAATCTTTTATTTATGCAACAGGTCAGCTCTGGATCTGTCTCCCTCTGTCTGCATTTCCTATTTCCTCTGATCTCCAGTCTTTCAAACTCAATGTGTCCAGGCATCTCGAAATGGACGGATCTTGAATTTGGCTCTCTTTTGTATTTTTTTTTCTTTGTGGGAACTGTTTTGCGGGCTCCTAGCCTTTGGTTCCTTCTAAGTGGCATAAAAACAAAATACTCAGCAGGGCTGTGGTGGACAGCACTGAACGGCTTTCCCTACCTGTGTCTCTATTGCCAGACCCCTTATTCTCATAAGTGGTGGCAAGAAACAAATTGCCTCCATGTTGCCCTGTCCCCTGCCATTTCACTGCCTTCCTCCCAGCTCACACACCCCTCTCTTATATACCTCTCCACTCCATCCTTCCATCTCATCCTCAGCCTCCCCCTCCCTCTCACCTCCGTCCACCTCTCTTACATAAACTCTCCTCGTCAGTCTCTCGCTCTCCATCCTCTCCACATGGCCAAACCACCTCATTGTATTCTCATAACACTTTCTATCACATCCACATCCACACCATAATGCATCACTTCCTTGTTTGTCAGTCTGTCTCTGCATGTTACTCCACATGCTTCTCTCAAATAACTCATTTCCAGTGCTCTTTCTCTCTCTCTCTCTCTCTCTCTCTCTCTCTCTCTTGATTTGTGTCCTTCTAACAAAGTCCAAGCTTCACTTCTATATGTAAGAGTTCGTATCACTATACTGTCATGCAGCGACAATTTTACTTTCATGCTCACCTTCCTAATTCTTATCACAGCTTTCACAGAACCAGCGACCTTTCTTCTTGTTCTACTCATTCACGCATTTCCTCCTTCAAACTTCCATCCTTACTTATTACACTACCCAAGTACTTAAATGCACTCACATTTTCCATTTCCTAATCATTAAGCCTCACTGCGCGTTCCGCGAATTCATTTCTTTCGAAGTCCATACTGTAACTTTACTCTTCCCTACATGCACCTTTAGATTCCGTTTCTTACACACTTTACCAAACTTATTCACCAAGCCTTGCAGTTACCCTTCGTTCTAACTTAACAACACAGTATTATGTGCAAACAACAGTATAGGAAGTTTCCAAATGCTGCCCTCTCTCATTTAGGCCACTCCAACATCCACTCCCCTATCCTATATCACTTTAATAACCTCATCCATAGAGGAATTGATCAGCCATGGACACATGACACACACCTGATCCACTCAAGGCAAGAGGCAATAGCACCCAGCTATTCTGTGAGGGTTGTGACAGAAGTAATGACAACCTGATGAGGCTCAACAATTAGATAAACGACTGTGCTTTCGGTGGTGGTGTGCTGACTGATCAAGCCATCGATGCTTGCCTCAGTGGCATCAAAGTACGCTTTAAGTGCTGTGCACCGAGACATCAGAGAGGCAAAGGCTTCACGGAGGGCAAGTACTTGTTCAGAATCGGGATTGGAAGAAGAGGCATGTGAGGTGGCAGCGTCCGTGGAGGTGGTAACGGTTGTGTTGTGTGGTAATGAGGCTCTAGGTTTTTTTTTTTTTTTTTTTATGCGAGGAAGAAGGAACCAAAGGCCATGAGCCCGCAGTAACAGTTCCCTCCAAGAGAAAAACTAAATACAATAGAGAGCCAAATTCAAGATCCGATCATTTTGAGGTGCCTGGACACACTGCGTTTGAAAGACTGGAGATCATAGGCAGGAGGAAATACAGACAGAGGGAGACAGTTCCAGAGATGACCTGTTGCATGAATGAAAGACTGGGAGTAACGGTTAACTCTTGCATTAGAGAGTTGGACAGAAAAGGGATGAGAGTTTGTTGTCGTAGAGGTGGAGGAATGCAAGCAGACAGTTCAGAGGAGCAGTGACCATTAAAGTAGCGATAGAAAAGAGATAAAGATGCAACAGTGCGGCGAAGAGACAGAGGTTGAAGGGAGTCAGTAAGAGGAGGAGAGTTAATGAGACGAAAAGCCTTTGACTCCACCCTATTGAGAAGAGCTGTATGTGGGGAGCCTCCCCACACATGAGAGTTGTACTCCACACAGGGGCGGATAAAACCCCTGTATAGAGTCAACAATTGTGCAGGGGTAAAGAAAGAGCGGAGTCGGCTTAGCACACCCAATCTCTTGGAAGCAGATTTTACAAGAGATGTAATATGATCTTTCCAAGATAAGTCCCGAGTAAATGAAACCCCAAGCATGTTCAAGGATGATGCAGGATTAATCTGAATATTATTAAACATTAGTGGGTATACCTGTGGAAGATTTTGTCGGGTTGATAGGTGTAAGAACTGAGTCTTAGAAGCATTAAAGACAACCATATTATTTTTACCCCAGTCAGAGATATGAGCTAAGTCAGACATTAGGTGTGCCATAGCCTCATCCCTTGTTTCTTGAAGTAACTGTTGAGATGGGCGTTGCGGGAACCGAATGGAAAGGTGAAGGGTGGAGTCATCAGCGTATGAGTGGATAGGGTTAGATGTACAGCTTAGAAGATCATTGATGAATAAAAGGAAGAGAGTTGGTGATAGGACAGAGCCCTGAGGAACACCACTGTTGATAGATCTAGGAGAAGAACGATGGCCGTCTACGACAGCAGCTATAGAACGACCAGAAAGGAAGCTAGCGATGAAGGTACAGATAGAGGAATAGAAACCGTAGGAGGGCAGTTTGGAAATTAAAGATTTGTGCCAGACTCGATCGAAAGCCTTTGAGATGTCAAGTGCAATAGCAAAGCTTTCGCCAAAGTCCCGAAAGGAGGATGACCAGGAGTCTGAAAGGTAGGGAGAAGATCGCCAGTGGAGCTGCCCCTGACGGAACCCATACTGACGATCGGAAAGAAGGTTGTGATAGGAAAGATGCCTTAAAATTTTTTTATTAAGAATTGACTCGAAAACTTTTGAAATACAGGACGTTAAAGCAATTGGACGATAGTTGGAGGGTTGGGAGTGGTCACCCTTCTTTGGGACTGGCTGAATGAGAGCAAACTTCCAGCAAGAAGGAAAGGTACAAGTTGACAGACAAAGGCGAAATAGTTTGCCTAGGCAGGGTGTAAGCACAGAAGCACAGTTTTTGAGAACAACAGGAGGGACCCCATCAGGCCCATATGCCTTGTTAGTACTGAGGCCAGTAATGGCAGAAAATACATCAACTGAAGAAATTTTAATGTCAGCCATGAGGAAGTCAGAGGGGGAAGTGATGGAGGAACAGCACCGGAATCGTCTAAGGTGGAATTGGAGGAGAAAGTCTGTGCGAAGAGATCTGCTTTATCAGTAGAAGAAATAGCTACAGAACCATCGGAGTAGAAAAGAGGAGGGAAGGATGATGAAGTAAAGTTGTTAGAAAGATTTTTGGCAAGGTGCCAGAAGGAGCGGGAAGAATTCGAGTTGGAGAGTTGAGAGCATTTAGTATGGATGAAATTATTTTTAGTAGAGCGAAGAACAGACTTAGCACGATTCCGGGCAGAAACGTAAAGATGATGTGATTCAGGGGTGGGTTGGTCTCCGGTACCTTTTGTAGGCCTTCTCCTTGTTGCGGACAGCATTAGAACAAGCGTGATTAAACCAAGGCTTTCTTGCGTTAGTAAAAGGATATGAGAAAGGAATGTATGCTTCCATGCCCGAGAGAATAACCTCCGTAATGCGCAAGGCACACTCAGATGGCTTACGGCCATGGAAGCAATAATCATTCCAGGGAAAATCAAAGAAGTACTGCCTAAGGGCCTCCCAGTCCGCAGCTCCAAAATGCCAGAGACGACGTTTTCCTGGAGGGTCCGCAGGCCGTACTGGAGCGATAGGACAGGTTAAGGTAATAAGGTTGTGATCGGAGGAGCCCAACGGAGAGAAAAGATTAACAGAGTAAGCAGAAGGATTAGGTATCGCGGCAGGGCCTGAGCATTTGGGACAACCATGCCACACATTGCTTCCTGGATTAAAACAACGAGGACATTTCCACTGCTAGGTGTCCAGTACAGGTAAGAGTAGTGGTTCTGTAGTGGAAGTGGTAGCAACATTGGTGGGTGGTGAAGGGGTATGATATGAGCAAATCCGGGAGGCATGGTTGGCAGCACACCATGCACACTTCTTCGAGTCAGAGGAGTAGCATGATATATGTCCGATTCGCCAGCATTTGAAGGAAGTTCATCCTTCATTCTGCGTCGCTCACAGGACGGGAGACAAGGGAGGAAACTGAAATTGACAACTGGTGGAGGAGGGTCTGGGAGACTCCATGTGACAAGTCACTTGGTGGGCATACCATTTTGATGGAAATGTTGAACAATGTAGATGCCAGTGAGTTCTTTGGCAAAGGAAGGCTCAATGCTGACAGAGTAGTGAGTGATGAGGTAGGTAGGGAACTTACAGGGCCTGTCGACTGAGTCCTGAACATCCCGGAACAAGGGTAGGAACTCACCACTCGTGACCCTGTCCATGATGTCTGTACATTATCTTGAGATATAGACGAAGCAGGAGGTGACAGCAGGCATCTTGACCTCAGCCAGCTCCCGATCAGATGGAATGTCTTGGTGACCTCAGAGAGCCAATGAAGCTTCATGTCAACAGTCAGGCACTCTTTGAAGAGGAGTTGACGTACTTTGGCTTGGAAGCAAATGCTGGAGTAACTGGTGCAGGATATGAAGGTGTCTTCTGAGGAGTGAGGCAAGGGAGGAAGTGATCAGGAACCTTGCACTGAGAATAAGTCTCATTGCACTTCGATGTTTCTGCAGCAGGAGATGATGGTTCACTCCTGTCATCTGAAACGTTCCACGGGGCGTTTGGTGGAGGTGGAGCCCTGGGTAACATGATGGGGGGCTACAGGTTGAGGCAGCCTGGGGGTCATCGCGACTGCAGTAGATGTGGAGTTTTGGTGTCTGTAAAGGTCAAGTGGGGGTCAAGCTTCCTCAGACGGGACGTCGTCGCCACTGAGTGCTAGGCCACCTCAAGATCAGCGAGGGTGACAGGTTCAGAGTACTCCATCTCACCCTAATACGGTAGTGTTCAGAGTGTTGGCATCGCCTTCACCGGTGGAGAGGAGTTAGTGCGTGTGAATAAAGAACTGAAAATGGAAACGTTTGAGGAATACTCTGAGATGAAGATGGTTTGGTCAAGTGGCGAGGATAAATAATGAAAGACTAACTAGAGTGTATGTGAGTGATATGGAGGAGAGGTGGTGGGGTAAGCTGGTATGAAATATAGGTATGGAATGGAGAGATGAAATGAGAGAGGGGCGGTATGAGCTGTAGGGAAGAAAGCCGAATTGTAAAGAATAAAGCAACATGGAGGTGATTTGTTTGTGGCTATCCATCAGGGAATTAAGGCGTCTGACTATAGATATATAATAATACCTTCTGTAAATCATAATCTCCATAAGACCAGTGGGTGTACTGGTGGTTACTTTCGGTCATAGTCTTTTATGCCTTCTATCGTCTTTCAATTCATCTTGTCCCACTTCCTCTTGCTCTTTCCTGTACGTTTACCTATCATCTCAAGTTTTCCTCTTCCATTCCATCATACCCTCTCTTGAGTCTCACGTACTCCCTCCTCCACCTTCCGGCCCAGTATGGGAGAGTGACTGGGGGTTTCGGAGGGTAAGGCAGCTACAAGGCACCGAGGGTGAAACAGAAAATAACTGTAGTAAACGGTAGTACCATGTAGCTTTGATTAACTGACTGTCGCGAACTTCCGTAAACGTGTGAATGTTCACGAAGCACAAACTCAGAGCAGTCAGTGGGGCTCGAACCAATGTCAAGAGCGTCCCCCAAACACGAGGTCTTTACCGAAGCAACCGAGCCACCGACTCCCGTCCAGTGGTTCTCTCTGACCTCCTCCCGCCCTAACTCCCCTCATGCTTAACTTTAGCCATCCATCATCTTGAAATTTATTTCCCTCTTGTTGGGGGCACAAAGGAGGATGCGTTTGGACAAACCTGTAATTTTTTGATTATCTTTCGAGTTATACCGCCTTCTCCCTCAGCCTTTCCCCACCCACACCAGTTTTACTGCCTTTTCTCCGTCCATGCTTTATTATACTTTTCTCAGCTCTCCTCCGTTCTCCTCTCCTTCGCACAGTTTCTACCTTCTGGCTTCCTCCTCTCTCTTTCATCTTTTATACTCTCTCTCTCTCTCTCTCTCTCTCTCTCTCTCATGATCCCCTCATACACATCTCAGCTTCTTAACTTCATCATTATCTCATCCCACCTCTTACTCTTGCTTCAGTACATCCTCCTCCCTCTCTGCCATCCCTCTCATCACTTCGTCTCTCTTCCTGTTTCCGAATCCACATTGTCTTTACCTAAGGTGCAAAAAGGATAGATGGAGGCAAAACAAAGGCCTCTTTAATGAAGTGTATCTTCCCTCCAGACGACATTCTGTGTGTGTGTGTGTGTGTGTGTGTGTGTGTGTGTGTGTGTGTGTGTGTGTGTGTGTGTTTAAGCCCTTCACCTTTCTACCTCACTACGAACCCCTCTCTCACTGCTCTGTCTTCTCTCCCATCCAGTTCTTCTCCATTCCCTAAAACTCTCATCCACGTTGGTCAGCGAGGAAAGATGTGATACCACTGATGCAAGGGTACGGTTTATTAATCCATCTCTATCCCAGATGCATTATGTCAGTACTGAAAACAAAGTAAAAAATATAAATTAAACGAAAAAAAAAAAAAAGGACTGAGAGAAAAACAGTAGGATGAACGACTGTCGAAGATCATGAAAGCCGATACTAAAGGAGAAAAATGGACTGAAAACAAGAAGCCGCACTATGTCAGTGTAGCACTCTTGTCATGTAGCTGCTCTGACGGCAGAACTTTTGACTTTTCCTTATGGCCTGGACTATAAGCTTTCTCACAGTCGACTAACCTCATATCTAAGTGATCGCCAAAATTTTCTTCAGGTTCGGTAGAAATTCGATCAAAACTGTTGATCTTTTACAGTGACCTTAATCTTTGACCTGTTTTTATTATCTCGAAATTGATTCTTTTCTTCCTTGGATGTTCCACGCTACTTTCAAGTCTGGTCCAAACAAAACTCTTTGCATCAGAGGTTCTATATTTTTTTACCTTAATTTGTGGCCTTGAACTTGGAATGATTTATTTGTAAAATCAAACCACTTCAGCCCAGCGTTACCCTCAATCCTCCTACAAAGTTTGGTCTAATTCGGTTCAGAACTATCCACGTTGATCTTTTCGTGTGACCTGGACCTTTTACCTACTGTTCTACAAACAAGGAGGTGAACTCCTGGAAAGACCTTAAACCTTTCCACTAAAGTGTGGTCCAAGTAATATATTGAATTTATTAGTTTGTTTTTTGTTCACATATTAACAGACAGACAGAATAACACACACACACACACATACACACACACACACACACGCACACGGACACAGACACACACACACACAGACACACACACACACACACACGGACACACACACACACACACACACACACACACACACACACACACACACACACACACGCGAGAGCGCTGGATGCACCATTGTAACTGCCGCCCTATCGTCCTTGCGGCTGTAACCAGCCAGTGAATACAGTGTATAAACGTTCCAAAATTTAGAAAAAAGTGCAAGGTTATACGAAACCAAAAACTAGTATTATGATGTTCAAGAAAAATATTAGGATAAAAAAGTCAAACATTAAGCCTTCAGAACAATGGACATATAAAAAACAATCAGTGATGTGTTAAATTATATATATATATATATATGCAACATAGATTATTATGAGAAAAGTGAATGTAAATGATCAACAACAGGAAGCTTAGTTTGCACTGATGTGAAAATATGAGAGAATTTCATGCTGAATTTCTCTCTCTCTCTCTGTTCGCGTGTATGTGTATAAGAGAGAGAGAGAGAGAGAGAGAGAGAGAGAGAGAGAGAGAGTTTTACTTTTCATGGAACTTCTCAAAAAAAAAAAAAAAAAGTTATAATGAACGAAATGCATCATGAAATAAGTACTGTATATGGATGGTCTCTGCACTGAGTACATACATGTGCGGTTCTCCTAGGGGAGGAAAAGATGCATCCATGTAGTAAAGATAGGGAAAAAATGGAAGGAAATATTGAAAGAAAATCAGACAAAAATTTCTGGGATTGGGAGAGAAAAAGTGAATCAAGAAGGAAGAAAAGCCATGGTAAGGAGAAAGACACTTTCTTGGAGAAGAAGAAAAGAAGGACGGTGTAGAAAGGAGCGATGAGGCAGCAGAATGAAGAAAAGTCTGTTGGGAGAGGAGGGATTAGAGAGTAAAGAGTTAGGTAAGAAGAACAAAAGAAAAGAAAGAAAGAAAGAAAGACGGGAAGTGATTATAATTAACAAACCAAGATGGGCCTGTAAGGAACGGAAAGGAGAAAAGGGAATATGGAGGAGAGAGAGAGAGAAAGAGAGAGAGAGAGACAGACAGACAGACAGACAGACAGAGAAAGAGAGAGAGAGAGAGAGAGAGAGAGAGAGAGAGAGAGAGAGAGAGAGAGAGAGAGGGAGAGTCGAGAATTTCTGGTTTCTCAAAAAATGTTCAGAGATTAACACAGATGGTACCTTCTCTTCTTGCTGGAAGTTCGCTATCATTTAAATAGTCCCAAATAAAAGTGACCATTCCCAACCCTCTAACTATCGTCCAAATGCTTTAACATCCTGTGTCTCAAAAGTTTTCTAGTCTATTCTTAACAGAAAAATTTTAAAGCAACTTTCCCTTCTTTCTGATCGTCATTATAGGTTACGTTAAGGACGCTCCACTGGTGATCTTCTCACCTACCTTTCAGACTCCTGGTCATCCTCCTTTCGAGACTTTGGCGAAAGCTTTGCCATTGCACTTGACACCTCAAAGGCTTTCCATCGAGTCTGGCATAAATCTTTAATTTCCAAACTGTCCTTTTACGGTTTCTATCCTTCTATCTGTGCCTTCATCAATAGCTTCCTTTCTGGTCGTTCTATAACTGCTGTTGTAGACGGCCATCGTACTTCTAGATCTATCAACAGTGGTGTTCCTCAGGGCTCTGCCCTATCACCAATTCTCTTCCTTTTATTCATCAAAGAACTTCTAAGTTGTACATCTAACCCTATCCACTCGTACGCTGATGATTCCACCCTTCACCTTTCCATTCGGTTTCCACAAAGTCTATCTCAGCAGTTACTTCAACAAACAAGGGATGAGGCTATGACATACCTGTCTGACTTGGCTCGTATCTCTGACTGGGGTAAAAATAATCTTGTTGTTTGTAATGAATCAAAAACTCAGTTTTTACACCTATCAACTCGTCAATATCTTCCACAGGAGTACCCACTAATGTTGAATAATATCCAGCTCAATCCTGCATCATCGTTGAACATGCTTGGCGTTTCATTCACTCGAAACTTATCTTGGGAAGATCATATTGCATCACTTGTAAAATTTGCTTCCAAGAGATAAGGTGTGCTAGGCCGACTCCGTGCCTTCTTTACCCCTGCACAGTTGTTGACTTTGTATATGGGTTTTATTCGCCTCTGTTTAGAGTACAACTCTCATGCGTGGGGAGGCTCCCCACATAAGGCTCTTCTCAATAGGGTGGAGTCAAAGGGTTTTCGTCTCATCAAGTCTCCTCCACTTACTGGCTTCCTTCAACCTCTGTCTCTTCGCCGCACTGTTGCCTTTTTATCTCTTTTCTATCACTACTTCAATGGTCGTTGCTTCTCTGAACTGTCTGCTTGCGTCCCTCCACCTCTACGACGGGTGCATAGCACCCGTCTAGCAACAAACTCTCTAATGCAAGAGTTAACCGTTACTCCCAGTCCTTCATTTATACAACAGGTCAACTCTGGAACAGTCTCCCTCTGTCTGTATTTCCTACTTCCTATGATCTCCAGTCTTTCAAACGCAGTGTGTCCAGGCATCTAGAAATTAACGGATCTTGAATTTGGCTCTTTTGTATTGTTTTGTTTTGTTTTTTTGAAGGATCTCTTTTGCGGGCTCAGCCTTTGGTTCCTTCTTCCTCGCAAAAAAAAAAATATATATATTGAACCATAAGCACTAAGTTTCCCAGGCACACCGTGTCGCCACGACATGCCATAGGATTTATGAATTTCCAAAAATATCATGAATTCTTTATTGCCAAATACCTCCGGAATGCAATGTTCCAAATTCATTAAATGATCTAGTTTACTTCCATATTTATGGAAGCCACTCTGTCTATCATGTAACAAATTTTTCTACTCTAAACAACTTGAAGCCTACTATTAAATATTTCATGACTTTACATAGGCAACAAGTCCGCACAACTAGAAGCATAACTATTAACTGTTTGTTACATGATTTTACATAGGTAACAAGTCAACACAACAGGACGAAATGAAGTGGGATTCATAAAACGATAGGCCTATTTAGGCATCGGTATGACATCAGTCTGGAAATGTTCGGGACGCCCAAATCTGAGTGTACAGTGTGCTAACAGCTTAACCAGGTTTTCCTTGATTAAGATGTTGGATCATACAGCACGTGATGGTATCCAGTCCAGCGTGGTGTCCTTACCGGATTTTAGGGTAAGGAGTTCATTCATTGTATACTCTTGGTTGTATGGGAAATCTACGTCTTTTTTGGCAAAGTCTAATTCTTGTAGCTCGACCGTGTGTTTATGGTTTTAGAAATGCTGGTCTAACTGCCTAAGCTATTTACATGATAAAAACTCCTGGCGAGGTCTAGTGGTCAAAGTGATATGGTGGCATTTATTATTTAAAACTTTAATAGAAGACCAAGCTTTACTGAGTGGGGTATATGATGCTCCGAGGGCAGAAATGAACGCCAGGAGTCACTTTTAGCCATTCTAATTATTCTACTTCCCTCAGCCCGAGCCAATTTGTATGCAATGTATTTTTCCTCCGTAGGCTGAGTGTGAAAATCCTGTGTCTCGTCTTGCTTAATGTCTGTTGGGAATCCGGCCTACAATGATGAGCTCTATTCTTTGCATAAATTGGTGAAATCTTGGAGATAGCAGTCTCAGCCCCATTTAATATAAAATTAGTAAAATTTTTTACTTTTACATCATTCGTCTCTCCAGATAGATTAAAGTGGATATACTTGAGAAGGATCACCAATATGTTTTCTTAAAGTTAATTTTTGGAAGTGACCGTGTATGACAAAGGCAGAGGGATACATGATCATTTCCCAAGGAGTCGTCATAAGGTTCCGACGAAGAAACTTGACGTATACCTGGGGAGGCCAGAGATAAGTCTATGACTGAAAAAATATTAGTACGGTCATCTACACAAGTTGCTCTACAATCGTTCAGACGACAAAAGATGGACTGCATTACGAGGTCAGCTACTTGCTCCCCACGACCATCAATCCTCATGCTACCCCATTGATAGAGATGGGCGTCTAGACCCGCCCAAACCCAACTTTACCAGAAAGATGGTAAAAATGCATATTTAAAGTATCGCTATCATTGGGGTCATGTGAAGGACAGTAGAGAGAGAAAGCATATAGACAGATGCTTGTTATTAAATTTTACTCTGCATACGGCACCTTCCAGAACTGAATTTATAATCACTTCTGTTTGTGGGTGTGATGTGTGTGTGTAAATGGCAACTCCGTGACCAGCACAAGTTATCCTGTATACGAGGGGCAGTGTACTGACTGTGGAGGATCAGGATGATCCACCAGGCGCGTCTCCCGTAAACAAATGGCGTATTGTCAGTGTATAGATAGCATGATTGCTCTATTGTGTAATTTATTCCCAAGACTCCTACAATTCCACTGTAACGCAGTGAGTGCGATGATTTGAGGTGTAGAAAGTGGATCATTGTGCTTATAATTATTCTTTTTAATTATGCCCACTACCAGGGAAGCGACTGCTTGGGGACCTACTCCGGTTCTTGTTAAAGGAAACCTCCACAGCATCATCAGTAACAGACTCGCAGACCTCCCTAAGGATGAGTTAACGCTTCTCTCCCATACCGAAGCAGGAACAGAAAGCACATGAAGACGTGACTAAGGATAGTAAGATGAAGGTTATTGGATTTTTTCTAACTTCTGTTTTTGCCATACTGACTAAGTAGCAGCAGCAGCCTGTGAGTAAGAATGACACGGACGTCGGTGAGAGAGTTGGGACGGACATGAGGCTGAGAAGAAGAGACAGACTTGGTGGCACGAGTAACAGGTAATGGGTCAGTCTGACTCTTGACAGAGCGCATCACAGGACAGGATATAACCGCCGAAGCAAAGGAGATATTCGGCGAGGGAGCTGGATGCAGCGCCTTCATCTTCAGCCTAGCTTCGTAGTAAAAAATGCCTTTAGTGCCTTCACTGTGCAGACCACTTTCTCCTCCTTCCACTTGAGGCAATCTCACGAGGTAATGGAGTGAGCATACTTACAGTGAAAGCAACGTACAGTCTCGGATGTCCCAGGTTCAGTGTTCAGCATCATGACCCTGAGCAGCACACTTACTACATACTGTTTGGGAAGCCCGACAAGTACTTGTCATTATGTCTAGGGATGTGCCGATAGTATACGGTATCGGTATCGGTATCAGCTGTATCAGCCCTTTTTTTGTAGTATCGGTATCGGTATCGGCAAGGTAAAAATATGGCCGATACTCTGATACTTCTCTGGTTTATTATGTGATTCAAGACACTCATGTTTCATGATACCGATAAACAGATGGTTATGATATATTATATTACATTATAATTACATGTGTGATGTAACATTATCATATATTAATATTACATATAGATTAATATATTGCTCCTGCATTAACAACACTCACGTTACCGGCATCAAATAAATCAAAATAAAATCAAATAAATAAAATCAAAAGAAAAAAGAATGGGTATCGGTATCGGTATCGGCAAAGTATCGGCCATTTGTTAGTATCGGAGTATCGGCATCGGTATCGGCTGAAAAGTGAATATCGGTATCGGTACCGGCCAACATCTTAGTATCGGCACATCTCTGTCCATAGCAAAATATTTCTTTTAGTGTCTCGCCACTTCCCCCAAAAACAAACGGAAAACGAACATCTGCCCAACACTAACATATACAGTAGTATCTCAGCAAATATTTCCTTCTCCACAAAATACACACATACACATTCACATAGCAACCAAAGCCATCCAGAACCTTTAGTCACATACCATCCTTCAAGAAAACTAGCACCAGATACTCATTCCTCAGAAACTACCCTACCTAGAGGGACACGAATACACCTAACCAGATTGCCATGCCGCGTACTCATCGCCTTCCCTGTTAACATACCAGTACAAAATACGACTCCCAAACAATAGACTATATCGACACTGCATTGCAGCCAACCACATCACACCACATTCACATGCCTCGTGCACCACACTATCACAACAAAGATATTTCCACAACACAACTTCATCAATAGACCTCCGGGAACGACCGGCTGAAGTTGACAGACTCCTGCAGTCTGTTGGGTTTAGTCTTGCAACAACAACAACAACAACAACAGCTATCGTCAGTCAAGAACTGATACAGGGAAGTATTGTAGAATAAACAGCTAAGTACTCAGTTGGGTCTGTTTGTTTTTTTTCTATATTTTTCTTACAGATAAGTATATACGAAAATTCTGAGAGTGATTGTGGGTCACATTATTGAATAACCACGCTATTTGAGTTTCACGCCCTCAAATATATATAGGAAAATAAAAGTAAGTAAATTTCACCTGTTTATTATAGTATGTTGCAGCGAATGGTTCATTAGAATTATTCCATTTCTTCATGTTCCGCCTCTTCCCTGAGCCCTCAGTTCTATTTCACTAGCATCGCCTCCCTCCTTCTGCCCCTTAATAACTACTTGCAGCATTCCCCCACTCATTATTTTCACCTTAACTGATCCTAGTCTAATACAACTTTTTTTTTTTTTTTAATCTTCTCCATCCACTTTACTCCCGTCTTCATTTACGCTCCACTACGACTCGGTGTTCTTCCCTCATTCAGTCCATCCTAGTTTGTGTAGTCTTATATGATGCCTTTTTGTTGTTGTTTTTGTTGTTGCATCCTTGTTTCTGCCAGGCATTTCTACTTATCAGAAGATAGTCCTATGGTTGTAAAAAAAAAAAAAGAACTTTCATATTCAGTGGGCTAATATATTGCTTCTGTTGGTGGCAGCAGAGTATTCCATTTAGCTTGTGAGAGATGTCTCATCGTAATGGAATCCGTGCTTCTTCCTCTTCTCACCAAAATTTTTTTTTCTTCCTCTCGTTTTTACGATTATTCTCACCTTCACATCTCATTTTTATTTTCGTTCCTATGTTCACTACTCTGCCAGTCTACTAAAGCCCCTACCATCCATTCCAGTCTCAAATTATTTCTCTTTGTCTCTTTAAACTCTCCTTTCCTTCTTCCCTTGCTAACATGCTCGCTCTTCCATCATTTCCTTTCGTTCCCCTTCCCTTTCTGCCTTTTATTTTCCTCCTGCCCAGTTTCTCTAGGTTTGTTTGTCCTTCATTTCCTCTCGCAACAAGATAGATCGTGTTCGTGTAGGCAAGTCCCCAGTTTCTGACAGTCATGTTAAATCCATTAGTAAAGTAAAATGTTTCGATATGTCTGACGTCTCGGATGGACTCAGTAATGTGGCATGAAAACTAGCCTAACCATACTGTACTCAGCGCCGATGGCTGTTACATAAATGATGAAAGTCGTGACCACTCATACAGCTCCAGTCAAGGCGATGGTGTTACACACCCAGTCACTCATTCCCGTGACACTATCCTTCATGCCTCACCTTAACTTACTCTGTTCATTTGTCAGTCACCGACCTATCTGAACAGTCAAGCGGAATCAACGCTACCGACGAAGTCTGTAAAGTAGCAGTGAGAGATGTCTGTGCACGATGGCTCCCCAAACATAAGGATTGAGAAAAGGATGAATTTTGAGCAATAGAAAACCTAGATCTTCCATACTCACAATCAGTTGTCTTACTGTGGTGAATGTTCTTAATTTTTTCATCCAATCTCAAAATATATGGAAGGACAACTGTTTGATATTTATGTAACAGAACGTCCAGTTTTATTTATCCTTACTAAGAGCCCCGTCATACCGAGGTCGGAATCGAGCACATTTTGATGCAAAGTATCCAATCGTGTTGGTTGCTATAGAAGCTGGAATACAAATCCCACGTTTCAGTAGGCCCCATTCTGGACATTCCGTTTCTCAGTGACAGGCATGATGAGGATGAAAGCGAGAAACGTTATGCCAGAAATGTGGACTAGTGTAACGGGATGTTCTTTTTTTTTTAACTTTTATCCTAACTACACAGGGGAACAATTTGGGTCAGAATATGTTCTACGCCGATGGCAGTATGACGGGGTCCTTACCATGATTTTCCTCCAGAATAAGGAAGGCCAAATGAGGCAGCCCAGTAGGCCCGCGATGCACATGTTACACTCAGTACGAATAAAACATCATATCAGTAACTTACATTATAATAAACAAAAGTTTGTTTACAATGGTTATACGCTGACAACTGCACAGCTGTTCTTATACATCGAGAAATGGAAAGTAAGCAATGTTATAGTACTCGTACAATACATGACATGTTGTCTCTCTCTCTCTCTCTCTCATGGCAAAATATTATCAATAATCCACAGAATATATCATTATGCCGTACAATTAACAGCATTATCAGTATTTTCTAAATACAATGTAAAAAGGATGTACTTTACATGCCTTGCGTTACTAGCCCCTTCTGAACTATGTTTTATTTTCACTTGCGTTGTGAGACGCCACATATAGGAGAGATTCGCTTGCTTACCTCTATGTATTAATTACTGTCAGGCTAGTATATCCGGACTCAAGGGGGCACTAAAAGATATCCACTGCCATCCCCAGTTCAAATACTTCAGTTGTTATTGTACTCATGCTACCGGCAGATTATTGTATTAGGTGTATGGAAGTCCCTTCGTACTAAAGAAGCTTCTGCTGGTTATTGTTTTCGTGGTCTCAGGCTTATCTAGTCATGAACACTGTGAACTGCAGGCTGAAACTTGCCTTCTTTATTCCACCATGCTCACCTTGAGAATAGACTGGGAACTGTATGACACGTTTATAATTTGGCAGGTGAATAGCACGGTTACATCAGTGCCACCACATGAAGGCATCCCTCTTTAACACCTTAATGTCAGTTGAAGCTTGTGGCTTAGCGGGTAAAACTGGTGTTTCTGCCTGGTTTCAGTCCTGGCGTCGTAGTCTGGTGGGCTTAGGAGGCTCCCTGGCACCCCTGGCTCGAGATAAAGACTTATACTTCCACCAAACAGGTAAGTTCTGGGTTCATTTTGTTAGTTTGTCTGTCTATATGTTATCAATATTATACATGAACGCCTACTGAATGGAACTGCAGCAAAGCTAAACTAGTAATTAAACTTAATGTCAGAAGGGGAAATGCCACTACTATGACGGAGATGTGTGCTCTGGATGCTCTTGAGTATGTTGTCAGTACTGACGCAAGATTGATGGTCTTAACCTTCTCAGTATGGAGTCACCTTTTTTTTGGGGGGAAGGGGGCTAATTCTCGATTTTTCCAGGTCCTTTTGTTCAGCATCGGTAAGATATCCTAAAGTTAACGGGTTAATGATGTCTATATCTAGCAAAAGTTCACCGTACCAAAATTAAAGCTTCGAAATGCATGAAAAAAAAAAAAAAAAAAAAGTCATTAGAAGGAGTTTGTAATAGTGACATACTTTTCACTTATGAGTTGCAAAATAATGTAAATTCTAAGGCTCCATTCGCTTTCTCTTATATAAGTAAAGTCGTCTGACGTTAGCTTTAGTGTGTACTGTAATTACCGCAAAACAAACTATCTCTTCAGCCAGATAGTATCATTTACACAATACTCTATCTCAAAACTATCATTCAGCTTCGCAAAAACATTTCGAATTAGAGAAGTTAGATGTAATTTTCATTAACCCCTTTAGTATTAAATGTTCTTCATAAGTTGAATACATTCGTCTACTGACAGCTTCAGTAACACACACACACACACACACACACACACATATATATATATATATATATATATATATATATATATATATATATATATATATATATATATATATATATATATATATATATATATATATATATATATATATATATATATATATATATATATATATATATCCTATCTATCTATCTATCTATCTATCTATCTATATATATATATATATATATATATATATATATATATATATATATATATATATATATATATATATATATTTGCCAGACCCCTCAATATATATATATATATCCTATCTATCTATCTATCTATCTATCTATCTATATATATATATATATATATATATATATATATATATATATATAGCCAGACGCCTCACTCCCGTTTGGGGTGGCCACAAACAAATCGCCTCCAAGTCGCCCTGTCCCCCACCATTTCACTGCCCTGCTCCCAACTCACACCCCCCTCTCCCATATACCTCTCCACCCCATCCCTCCATCTCATCCTCGGCCTCCCCCTCCCTCTTCCCCCCTCCACCTCACTCACATACACTCCCTTCGTCAGTCTTTCACCCTCCATCCTCTCCACATGGCCAAACCACCTCAGTGTGTTCCTCATAACCCTTCCTATCACATCCACATCAACACCACAACGTTCCTTTATATCCTCATTCGTCAGCCTTCTCTCCATGTGACTTCACAGGCTCCTCTTAAATAACTCATTTCCACTGCTCTCACTCTTGACTTGTGTCCTTCCAACAACGTCCAAGCTTCACTTCCGTATGTTAGAGTTGGTATCACAAGAGTGTCATGTTGTAACTTTTTCTCTTCCATGCTCACTTCTCTGTTTCTTATCACTGCTATCAAAGAACCAGCAACTTTCTTCCCTGCTGCACCCTTTCAAGCACTTCACCCCCCAAACCTCCATCCTTACTCATCACACTACCCAAGTACTTAAACGTACTCACATTTTCCAATTCCTCACCATCCAACCTCGCTGTACATTCACTGCCTTCACCTCTCTCAAAGACCATCACTTTACTCTTCCCTACATTCACCTTTAGATTCCGTTTCTTACACACTCTCTCAAACTCATCCACCAAGCCTTGCAGCTCCCCTTAGTCTTCACTCAACAATACAGTATCATCTGCAAACAACAGTACAGGGAGTTTCCAAACACTATCCTCTCTCACCAGGGCCACTCCAACATCCACTACCCTACCTTGTACCTCTTTTATTACCCCATCCATGTACAGATTGAACAACCATGGAGACATGACACATCCCTGTTTCAAACCAACTTTCAAAGAGAAAAATTCACTTAGTTCACCATCCACACGCACTGCAGCCTTCGCACCATCGTACATACTCTTCACAGCATTCAACAACTTCCCATCTACTCCATATATTCTTAACACTTTCCACAATCCTTGTCTATCCACCCTGACATATGCTTTCTCCAAATCCATGAAAACCGCATACAACTTCTTTCCCTTCTCTAGAAAGTTTTCCACTAAAGATCTAAGAATGAATGTCTGATCTACACAACCTCTTCCCTTCCTAAAGCCTCCCTGTTCTTCTCCAACTAATTTCTCTGTTCTTTCTCTAACTCTGTCAATAAGTATCCTACCATACACTTTTCCTATTATACTAAGAAGACAAATGCCCCTATGATTACCACACACTTCTTTTTCCCCTTTTCCTTTGTACAAGGGAATAATTATACCTGACTTCCAATCCTCCGGGACTCTACCTTCCTCCCAGGCCAATCTGCACATCTTCCACATCCGTTCTACTACTATCTCTCCCCCATGCTTCAGCATTTCACCACACACTCCATCAATTCCTGGGGCTTTCCCCGATTTAACTTCATCATTGCTTCCACAACTTCTATCCTACTGATTTCTTCCTGTCTTCTCACCTCCCTCTTTCTCCCAGCCATTCCCCAGACACTTATACTCGGATTACTTCCATCCTCTACGTTCAACAATTCCTTAAAGTGTTCTCTCCATCTGTTCACTTTTTCTCCCTTCTCCACTAGTAATCTACCATTTTTATCTTTCACTCCCCTGCTAACCTCACTTCCACCCTGTCTTACTCTTTTCACCTCTCTCCAGAACATTTTCTTACAGTCCCTCCACTTTACACTCAAAATCCTTCCAAATTCCTCATCCACTCTCTTCTTACTCTCTCTCACTAATCTTTTCACCTCTCTTTCTTTCTACATATAACTCTTTCTTCCGCCACTCAACTTCTTCCACGCCCCTATTTCTCATCCATTCATTGTATGCTTTCTTCTTTTGTGTCACAGCCTGTTTCACCTCTTCAGTCCACCACGCTGTTCCTTGCACCCCCCTCCGACTTCTCTTCCTTCCACACACCACATCACATGCTGCACATTTTTCTTCTGTAAATATCCTACACACACCTTCCACGTCTCCCATCTGCTCCAATTCATATTTGCCCAATCGTTCCTCCACTTCTCTCTTATACTCTGCCTTTTTCTCATCCTCTTGTAACCTTTCCACTCTCCTTGCAACTACTCCTTCCTCTCGTCTTTCCCTTCTTCTATTCCTCCATCTTACTTGCATTCTAATTCTGGCCACCACCAAGTAGTGGTCAGAAAGTCCACTCCCCCAACCTCTATACACTCTTGCATCCTTTACACATCGTCACATCCTTTCATCCACACACACATAATCAATCATTGCCTTCCTTTCATTCAGTTCACCACCCACCCTACTCATCACTCGCCATATATATATATATATATATATATATATATATATATATATATATATATATATATATATATATATATATATATATATATATAATGCCATCACAGCAGAGATTTACGTGCCTAATGCTGACAGTGATGGCACGAATCACGAGGGGAGTACAAGATGATTCTTTCATGATCAAGGTAAAAGTAGTTGTCTATTCCAGCTGACCCCAGGCAAGAAGGAGTCATAAGAGGCTGTGTTAATAGTCAACAGTTCCTTTCCCCATCGACAGGACAGCTTTAGTATTTTATTCCAACGATCCTCTGACGATTTTATGCAAGTGATAGTATTCATTGTACTCAAGGGGAGTTAATAATGTCAACATTAAACTTCTCGTGGCCTAGACAACTCTTGTACTTTACTCCAGCTAGTGCCTAATGTTTTTATACAGTTGAGTGCAAGTCACAGGAACCTAATTTCAAACGGGCCTCATTATGCAGATCCAAACTGATAAGGTTTCATGAGGCCTGATGGGAATACAGTCCACGCAGTGCAACCATCGATGGTACTAACCCTTAAACCAGTCACTAAACTACATGGATCGAATATCATATACCTTACGTGAAAGAGAAAATACTCTGTTTTTATATTTAATTTTTGCAAGATCCGAGTCTCTCATTATTATGTCTTCCAATAACACCTCAGAAAAATTTGGCTTGGTACTGCCCGACAAAACATAACAGAATAATGATCTTCATGAGTCTTTTTTAAACAGCCCAATAGAATTAAATAATCTTTATTATGACTTTGAAATTGACCGACGAAACCGCTTGCAATAAAAGGGTTAGACACATTGTCCGTTAAAAAATTCAGCAAGATCACAATTTTCATGACTTGCCTGACCAGAGACAGAGTTGTATTCAGCTTAGGGGAAACTTCTGTGGTAAATGCGTGTGATAAATGTTTTCCCCACATGAGGATGAGACAAACTAATGTATACCTGGAAATGCTCGAGATGTTTCTAATTTTTTTCTTCACTGTGGATATCCCAATATATATATTATATATATATATATATATATATATATATATATATATATATATATACATATATATATATATATATATATATATATATATATATATACACAGTAAGTCCTCGTATTTGGACGCATTTTACTTCGACGCCTCGTTTTTCGCGCAAGAAAAAAGTTTCCGAGGTGTCTCACAATTCGCTCATTTCCCCACAGTTCGATGCTCCAATCCGGCAGCCAACGACGCATACCGATGCTCATTTGTTGGCGGCCATCTTGCGACCACCCTGTCAACCATAACCGACATGGCAACCACCTTTCATGCATACACCAGGACTATGCCTGAGGCTACCAACATCCTATCGACCTTGAGTGATCTGAAGTCTTAAGTGGTGGCCGTCTACAACAGAAACATAAAGGAGCAGAGACAAGTCTGGATCACACGATATTTTCATGAAAGACGGAATGTGGCTGCTATTCTGCAAGACTCTGACTAATGAAACAAAGCTTTGGTTTGATCACATATGTTCTAATGCTGTCCACAACAACGAGAGGGCCTATAACCGGAGCAAATCCACCCCTGAATCACATCTTTTATACGTTTCTGCCCGGAATCGTGCTAAGGCTGTTCTTCGCTCCGTTAAAAATAATTTCATGAGTACTAAATGCTCTCATCTCTCCAACTCGAATTCTTCATGCCCCTTCTGGCATCTTGCCAAAAACCTTGCTAGCAACTTTACCTCATCATCCTTCCCTCCTCTTTTCTACTCTGATGTAGCTATTTCTTCTACTGATCAAGCAGATCTCTTCTCTCAGACTTTCTCTTCCAATTCCACCTTAGACGATTCTGGTGCTGTTCCTACATCACTTCCCCCCTCTGACTTCCTTATGGCTGACATTAAAATTTCTTCAGCTGATGTATTTTCTGCCATCACAGGCCTCAATACTAATAAGGCATATGGGCCTGATGGGGTCCCTCCTGTTGTTCTCAAGAACTGTGCTTCTGTGCTTACACCCTGCCTAGGCAAACTCCTTCGCCATTGTCTGTCAACTTGTACCTTTCCTTCTTGCTGGAAGTTTGCTCTCATTCAGCCAGTTCCAAAGAAGGATGACCATTCCCAATCATCTAACTATCGTCCAATTGCTTTAACATCCCGTGTCTCAAAAGTTTTTGAGTCAATTCCTGATAAAAAAAAAAAAATAAATAAATAAATAAAACATCTCTCCTATCACAACCTTCTTTCTGATCGTCAGTATGGGGTCCGTCAGGGACGCTCCACAGGCGATCTTCTCACCTACCTTTCAGACTCCTGGTCATCCTCCTTTCGGGACTTTGGCAATAGCTTTGCCATTGCACTTGACATCTCAAAGGCTTTCGATCAAGTCTGGCAAAAATCTTTAATTTTCAAAATGCCCTCTTACGGTTTCTATCCTTCTATCTGTCCTATCATCTCTAGCTTCCCCTCTGGTCGTTCTATAGCTGCTGTTGTAGACGGCCATCGTTCTTCCCTTAGATCTATCAACATTTGTGTTCCTCAGGGCTCTGTCCTATCACCAACTCTCTTCGTTTTATTCATCAATGACCTTCTAAGCTGTATATCTAACCCTATCCACTCATACGCTGATGACTCCACCCTTCACCTTTCCATCCGGTTCCCGCAACGTCCATCTCAGCAATTACTTCAACAAACAAGGGATGAGGCTATGGCACTCCTAATGTCAGACTAGGCTCGTATCTCTGACTTGGGGTAAAAATAATCTGGTTGTTGTTAATGCATCAAAGACAAAATCTTCCACAGGTATACCCACTAATGTTTCATAATATTCAGCTTAATCCTGCATCATCCTTGAACATGCTTGGGACCTATCTTGGAAAGATCATATTACATCTCTTGTAAAATCTGCTTCCAAGAGATTAGGTGTGCTAGGCCGACTCCGTTTCTTCTTTACCCCTGCACGACTGTTGAGTCTATACACGGATTTTATCCGCCACTGTGTGGAGTATAACTCTCATGGGTTGGGAGGCTCCCAACATACAGCTCTTCTCAATAGGGTGGAGTCAAAAGCTTTTCGTCTCATTAACTCTCCTTCTCTTACTGAATCCCTTCAACCTCTGCCTCTTCGCTGCACTGTTGCATCTTTATCTCTTTTCTATCGCTACTTCAATGGTCACTGCTCCTCTGAACTGTCTGCATGCATTCCTCCACCTCTACGACGGTTGCATAGCACCCGTCTAGCAGCAAAGTCTCATCCTTTTTCTGTCCAACTCTCTAATACAAGAGTTAACCGCTACTCCCAGTCTTTGATTTATGCAGCAGGTCAACTCTGGAACTGTCTCCCTCTGTCTGTATTTCCTGCTTCCTATGATCTCCAGTCTTTCAAACGCGGTGTGTCCAGGCATCTCAAAATGATCTGATCTTGAATTTGGCTCTGTCTTGTATTTCGTTTTTCTCTTGGAAAGAACAATAATTGCGGGCTCGTGGCCTTTGGTTCCTTCTTCCTCGCATAAAAAAAAAAAAAGCTTTAATGTCTTTTCAGGTACATATTTATAGTGTCATGCTGTTATAGCACTAATAAACACTCTTCATTTAATTTTGGGTAGGGCCTGTTTGCTGTTCTTGTACTTTCTGATTGGGTAGGTACTATTGCGGACAGGAGTTCTTAACCACTCTCGTCCAGCCAACCTGTGTATGTGGCAGCGTCGCATTCACGAGCACAGAGGTTGCCTTCGATGCATTTCTGTCGAAAAATATTCCTTCAGCTTTGGGCTTGTACTAATGGATAAAGCAATAGTAATATTTACTTTGAAGGTTTGACTCTGATAACACGAATATATCATACTGATTATTTAATAACTTGTTTCTCGTATAGAGCCAAGCAAGTGACAAATATGTATATTTGGTTCCACTCCACGACTTCCTGTAGGTCTGAACCAGAGAACACAGGGTGAACAAGTTCGAAGCATTCATTTGTTAACAGGAGAGAGAGAGAGAGAGAGAGAGAGAGAGTAGCGGGTGCCCGTGAATTTTAGAGGAATGAGGTGGAGAAATGAGGTGCTCAACACAGTCAAACAGGGATTTTTCCTTTCGTTTCGGTTGGCTTTCTATGCTTAAATGGCTAAATGAAGGTAAATTATGAAATATAATAACTGGATGACGAAGTGGTAATAGGGTCTGGCTGGTTGTTTGGTGCAAGGTGTGCAGTGGTAAGCCTAATTCCAGGCAACGGTCGCTGTTAAAAGTTGGATGTTTTAGGTCCCATGTATTTTAAATATTTCTATGTATGTTTACAGTAACCTATTTTCCCCCGAACTAATTTTCCCCATTGATGTAGTTTCTCCCCACTGACCAATTTTTCCGTCGACCTTGAATCTCTCTATGAATGCAGGTTTCCTACATGGTCGTATACCCATGGATGTATTTTTCACAATGAACTTATTTTCCCCATAAACCTGTTATCCGACCTGGTTATATCACCCACTGATGCGTACAGTTGAAACACAGACCTCTTAACCAACAGACGTATTGCACGATGGACCTGTTGTAACTCACTGGATATATATACGTACTTCAGCATGATTCCAGAATAATATCCCCTGTGGACCGATTTTCCCAACTCGGACATTAACTCAATTCACCCAATCCCAGTGGCCTGTTCCCACAATCCGTTCATCCATCTACATACCCATCCATCAACGCACATACCCACAACCTTACTCAATACAGTATGTCTCAAAAGTAGGACGACACAAACCCGTCTCTTGTCTTGTCCTACAGGTAGCCCCACCACCCACCTCACTTAAACAATGCACGAACCCCACTCCACCCCACTTAACCAGCCCAACAACCCTTTCCCTCCCTCTCGCCCACTCACTCCACCTAGTCCGCCTGTGAAACAACCAGCCTACACTAACCAATCCATCCACCCAGTTACCAACCTACCAATCCGCATATCATGCTCCACAAGTCAGATGACTCTCAATTCAACACACACACACACACACACACACACACACACACACACACACACACACACACACACACACACACACACACACACACACACACACAGAGGCGGGGTGGATTTCCTTACACGAAAGATGAGTCTCACCGCTTAACTCAGTCTGTCGATAGAATAGTACCGGGTACTCTTTACAGGGAGTTTGCCAGGCCATAGATAAGGGGCTTCATTCCGGCTACATACACATGATTTTATGCGATACGAGTAAAAATGGTGCTCAAGCTAAACAGGGAATTTTTCCTTTGGCTGATGACGAAGGAGATTATTTATCCCAGGATAACTTCTCGTCAGACAAAATGAAA
>NC_137039.1:18172249-18197249 GCF_032717465.1 Coenobita brevimanus | reverse complement strand
ATTCGCATCTTAGCCCCAAGGGGAGAAAGGACAGATCCTCACCGCACCACACAGCACAAGGGTCAACTGCGCAATGCAATCAGTGACATCCGCAGCAGGGCCCGACAGCAGAGCTGGTTTACCCCTGCCACATCATAACAGATCCATTCCCTTACCCCCACCTGACCTGACTAGCTGATCAGACCAAATGCGGGAGAATATCCCCCCAGGGCTGCGTCATCACTTATTCATTCACAATTTCTCTCCATTTATTTCTGTCACGCACAGCCACTCTTCCTTGCTCAATAGATATCCCTCTCGCATCCAGTGCTCTCTTCACACTGTCCATCCATCCTATTCGTGGTCTTCCTCTCAGCCTTACACCTCTCACATCAGATCTAGTTATCTTTTTCACCAATCTCTCATTATCCATTCTCTCCATATGCCCAAACCATCGCAACACCCTCTGCTCAACTCTACCAGCCATCTCCCGAACAACTCCAGTTCTCCTTCGCACTTCATCATTTCGCACTCGATCCATACGCGTCACTCCACACATATTCCTCAGACACCTCATCTCCATTACATTCAAACTTTTCCCCTCTGCTACACCCATATTCCATGTTTCAGCCCCATATAATGCAGTCGGTACCACAACACCCACATACAGCCTTCTCTTTACATCCATTCTAAGCAAACGACATCTAAACACTTTTTTCATTCCTCCCAGCACCTTTCCTACTTCATTTATTCTAAACTTCACTTCTGCATCTATTCTTCCATCCACAGCGACATATGACCCTAGATATTTAAAATACTCTACCTCTTCAAGCAACTCGCCATTCAAAGCTATATTCATCCCCCTACCATCTACCAACCTCGTACACTTCATCACTTTACTCTTATTCTCATTTACTTTCAATTTCCTCCTTTCACACACCCTTCCAAACTTCTCTACCAACTGTCTCAATCTCTCCTCTGAATCAGCCACCAGTGCAGTATCATCTGCAAACAGCAGCTGCTTCAGATTCCATTCTCCACCATCAACATTCACCAGACTCAGACCTCCACCTAAAACTCTTGCATTCACTTCCCTTACAACACCATCCATGTAAATATTAAACAACCAAGGCGACATCACACATCCCTGTCGCAGCCCAACTCTCACAGGAAACCAGTCACTCACAGCATTTCCCACTCTTACACACGCTCTACTATTTACATAAAACCTTTTCACCCCTTCTAGTAACCTACCATCAAGTCCATACAATCTTGAAACAGTCCACAAAGCCTCCCTATCAATTCTATCATACGCTTTCTCTAAATCCATGAATGCCCAAAACACATCCTTGCCTTTCACTAAATACTTTTCACACACTTGTCTCACAGCAAACACCTGATCCACGCATCCCCTCCCTCTCCTAAAGCCACACTGCTCTTCACCAATCACTCACTCTGTACCCTCTCTAACTCTCATAATTAACACTCTACCATAAACCTTACCTACAACACTCAACAGACTTATACCCCTAAAGCTAGTACATTCATACTTATCACCCTTGCCTTTATACAGCAGGACCACGCAAGCACTTGTACAGTCAATTGGCACCATACCTTTCACAAAGAATACATTCAACAATCTTACTAACCAGTCAACAAGAGTCACTTCACCACCTTTCAGGCATTCCACAGCACACTCATCCATACCTGCAGCTTTCAATATTTTCATCTCCTTAGTGTAATAGGAAAAGTATATGATAGGATACTTACTGACAGAGTTAGGGAAATAACAGAATGATTAGTCGGAGAAGAACATGGAGGCTTTAGGAAGGGAAAAGGTTGTATAGATCAGATATTCATTCTTAGATCTTCAGTGGAAAAGTTTCTAGAGAAGGGAAAGAAGTTGTATGTGGCCTTTAAGGATTTAGAGAAAGCATAGGACAGGGTAGATAGACAAGGACTGTGGAAAGTATTAAGAATATATGGAGTAGATGGGAAGTTGTTGAATGCTGTGAAGAGTATGTATGAGTGTGCTAAGGATGCAGTGCGTGTGGATAGTGAACTGAGTGAATTTTTCTCTCTGATGGTTGGGTTGAAACAGGGATGTGTCATGTCCCCATGGAATCTGTACATGGATAGGGTTATAAAAGAGATAGGAGGTGAGGCAGTGGATGTTGGAGTGGCCCTAATGAAAGAGGGGAGTATTTGGAAACTCTCTGTGCTGTTGTTTGCAGATGATACTGTGTTGTTAAGTGAAGACGAAGGGGAGCTGCAAGGCTTGGTGGATGAGTTTGGGAGAGTGTGTAAGAAACGGAATATAAAGGTGAAAGTAGGGAAAAGTAAAGTTATGGTCTTCGAGAGAAGTGAAGCTAGTGAATGTACAGTGAGGTTGGATGATGAGGAAATGGAAAATCTGAGTATGTTTAAGTACTCTGTAGTGTGATGAGTAAGGATGGAAGTTTGGAGGGTGAAGTGCTTGAAAGGGTACAACAAGGAAGAAAGGTTGCTGGTTCCTTGAAAGCAGTGATGAGAAACAGGGAAGTGAGCATGGAAGTGAAAAAGGTACTACATGACAGTACTGTGATACCAACTCTAACGTATAGAAGTGAAGCTTGGACGTTGTTGGAGGGACAGATGTCAAGAGTGAGAGCAGTGGACATGAGTTATGTGAGAGTACCCTGTGGAGTCACATGGAAAGACAGACTGACAAATGAGGATGTGAAGGAGTGTTGTGGTGTGGATGTGGATGTGATAGGAAGCGTTAGGAGAAACACACTGAGATGATTTGGCCATGTGGAGAGGGTGGAGAGTGAGATACTGACGGAGAGAGTTTATGTGAGTGAGGTGGAAGGGGAGAGAGGGAGGGGGAGGCCAAGGATGTGATAGAGGGATAGAATGGAGAGGTATATGAGAGAGGGGGGCGTGAACTGGGAGCGGGGCAGTGATTTGGCGGGGGACAGGGCGACGTGGAGGCGACTTGTTTGTGGCCACCCCGTATGGGATTAAGACGTCTGGAAATATATATCTATTACTATATCCATATCAATCAATCTAGCTATCTAGCTATCTATCTATCTATCTATCGATAGATAGATAGATATAGATATATATTTTAAATACCACACAACAGAAGTTGGTTCACACTCACGGAAAAATGGTGTTCATTTCATGCCAAATTTAGAATGACGAAATTCTGTAACAAGTAATATGATATTGTTTCTTGGAGGTATAGATACAATTTCAGGTTACCGGAGTTACAGTACCTCTAAGCAAAGATGCCAGGCTACTGCGTCCCTATATGACATTACAATATATGGTCGAAAACCTCTACACGAGTCATGTGATCAAGCCAATGGGTACGACTGGGCCCTTATCGCCATTAAGGAGTCTCTTTTGCAGCAGCTGTGTTTCTTAAACTTTTACCTGTTCACTGAAGTGCAACATACTTTTAAATAGTGTAACTATGCTGAGAAAGGTACACTGTTTTCAGTAAGAAAGAATGGATACATGTGGCTGCATAGACTAACAAGTGTCTTCCGTATATAAACAACTATGAACTAGATTAAAGAAATGAAGCATAACTTATTGTGCTGGGTATTTCTAAATCAAAAGTATGATATACAAACTCATAATTTTCCGGTTGCTTTGCTTTCTGTTTTCTCCATTTTTTTTTTTTAAGTTACTCTTTTACAGTGTTTTTCTCTTTGTATTATCTGAGAAAAGCGGAGCAAATTATAGCATCTTAAACAAATACACATCAATTATTTTTCTGTCACATCAATTTATAAAGACATAAGAGACAGATCTGAAAAGATACATACATCCTAATTTGTCATCCTTACTTCTACATCATTACTTTATAACTGAGCAAGAATTAATTCATAATGTATGATTTATATACCATAAACTGTCATTCTTATTCTCTGCACCGATGATTTGAGTTTTATTTGTGAACTAGAGGGAGCAATATCCTGTTATATATGTTAAAACCCACATAAACAAAGAGCATCATTTCGTGCTGTGTCAAAACATTTACTTGTGATTCAAAGACTGCTCTGCATTTAGTGTTCACTTATATTTATAATGCTATGAACATCTGACGATAATAATACTATTCCGGCCTTCTAGTCGATAGAACTATGCCACCAGCATAAACCATTCCCGTTTCATTTTTCCCGTCCTCTTATTCCTCCAGTAATACTGTATATCAATTTCCGATTCTTCTCACTGTAGCAACTTGTACAGGATATATTTTATTCCCTACCCCATCCCCTTCCTCTATACTGTCTCTTCGGTCTTCTCCCTCATACAGTATATGTTCGTTTTTTCTCTTTCTCTCTGAACCTCTCTAGTTAAGTGGATGTGGTTCTACTCTCTCAACCATCTGTTACATTTTTATCTGTACCTTTATCAGTCCAAATTATATCTACTGAAGGATCTTACCTTCTTCGAAAGAGCGTGATAGCTAAAATTAATTCTTCCCCATGTTGGCTAAGGATGGATGGAAAAGATATGCTTGTCGAAAGAGTGATGCATGTAGAAGTCGGCATTTTATATTGACAGTGTTTGTGTCAGAACCTGTAAATGTCATGCGTAAAATCAATACTATGCAAAAATGTGCCATCATATTAAAGGGTATATGTAACTTATCCTAACCTAACCTAAAACATGTTAAATTTGTGGACCGAGTTGTCTGGAACCCTAGATTCGAGTCTCACACCATTACCACATGAGCACGTAACCGCCAAGCCACCACAGCCCCTTTATTATACCCATCAGTGTTATAACGTTGGTTCGTCCTTAATTTCTGCAGTGCATCAGGGATCAACCTCTCATTTCCCCTTTCCTCTTCATTCCTTTATCTCCACCCCAGACTATTTCTCTTATATTTTTATTTCTATTTCCCCTTTGCTTTTTTCTGTCCTCTTCTTCCGTCCTCCACCCTACTGCTATCTCTCTCTCTCTCTCTCTCTCTCTCTCACTTGCTGGGTTCTGGGTCACCAAAGCCTGGGGGATAGGGCCAGGGGTCGGGGTAGTTGCCAGGCATGAAGTGTTCCAGGTATCGAGCCTCACTAGTGTCTGAGTCGCTGGTGGAGGTGTAGCCAGGCTCGAGGCCAATGGGTCCTGATGGTCGAGGGGGAATGTGCGGGATCAGGTCCTCGTTGGGTCGCTCACCGCCTGGAGATTAGGTGACGTTAGGATAGTTATGGTATGGGATGGCATGGTAGGCTATAGTATGGTATGGTATGGTATGGTATGGTATGGTTTGCCATGACATGGTATGATATGGTTGGTTTGGCATGGCATGGTATGGTATGGTATGGTATGGTTTGGTCTGGCACGGCATGGTATGGTATGGTATGGTATGACATGGTATGCCTTAGTAAGGAAAGAGAATGTATTATATGGTAAGGTATGGCATAATAAAGTATGGTATGGTATAGGTATGGTGTGGTATGGTATGATACAATATGGTATGGTATGTCATAGTATAGCATTGTAAAGTAAGGTAAAGTAAGGTAAGGTAAAATAGGGTAAGGAAGGTAAGGCAAGTTGAGGTAAAGTATGGAAAGGTATGTAGGGCTATACTTGGTGTGGTTAGTTGATCATGTTAAATTAGGTAAGGCTGAGCTAATTATGGTGTGGGGTAGTTTGGTTGGTGCTCTTGTTAGATTGTTTTGGCAGAATAGGCACGGTTAATTTCGGCTTGGTTTGGTGTAGTTTCATATCATTATGTTAACATAAGTTAGGATAAGCTTGTTAGGCTAGGAGAGGTTAGGTTAGGTTAAGAAAAGTTCAGTTTAGTTCTGTTGAATCAGGTTAAGTCTGAGAAGGATTGATATGATACCGTTAGACTGGTTACATTAGTTTCTTTCCAGCTTTGGACAGAGTCTTAATATGTTCACTGCTGTCCAACAGTCCTAGTATGTACTACACTTCTTCATACGTATCACCTTTGGTGATAAAGCCCATTGTCCATGCTGAAAACTAGGAAGGGTTGTTTATTCTGATGTGATGTCATGGTATATGAGGCTTGTAAAGTGCGCTTTGTGGGCGCATACGAGCGAGCGAGCTTTATATTATCACAATTTCCCTCTGATATAGAATTATAGGCGGCATCTTCGATATTTAATTGCTAGAGGTGATGCCAGAAAATAGTGTTACAACGGAAAATCTTCTTTGATTTAATTTCGTAACTGAGGCGCAAAACGGACAAAAATGAACACTCCCTTGGAAAACTCGAGATTCCAAGGGGTTCCTACGCCCTTATAAGTGAGTGTTCATTGGTAACAAAATGTACTGGAGGAAGGTATCACATGCAAAAAGAATTTCAACGCTGCTTCGCATAGGAATAAAGTTATAACCCGGGTCGAGCCGGCCCGCTCATTTCCAAACGTAACTGAGAGTAAACATCGCTCGCTCGCTTCGCTCGTAATTAGTTAGGATGTATTTGTGACAACTCCATGGGAAAGTTTAGTAATCAAACTGAACCCTGCCACTAATTGGACTCGTGTGTGTGGGTGTGTGTGTGTGTGTGTGTGTGTGTGTGTGTGTTTAATTGTTTAGATTATACTTTTCTTACTTAGACGCCACGGTTCGAATCCTGGTGCAGGCGGCTGACGTCACTCGGCTCGGGAGTCAAATAATCTTTTACGGGTTGAACATGCACGGATTGGTTTGATAGTTTCGCTTAATATGGGTAGACTAATGATATAAAATTATTGAGTTCGTGATGATTAATTTGGTTAGAATATGTTACATTGTCACTTAAAATTAGGTCTCTTAGAGGAGGCTATTATGTGTGTTCTAGTTAGTGCTGCTTTTGTTTAGTTAGGATCGGTTTGTACATGTAGGAAGTACAGATAACATTAAGATTTTGAGCCTATAGCAAGACCATCACCTTGGGAGAGAGAAATATACCATAGATGTAGCATAGCCACTCCTTCATCCCCACGACGGCCGCACCTTCACCTAGTCAGTGAATCCTCCAACGTAACAAAGGAGAAAATGCAATACTCCCTTGCTTCTCCAAATTATAACTTATGAAAAAATCACACACACACACACACACACACACACACACACACACACACACACACACACAAACTCTGGCTTACATCAGAGTCTGTCAATCACACTTTGGTCAGTACGGCATAAAGCCACTGTTAAAGCTACAGTAAGTTCCGGTCTTGTACAAGATGAACTGTAGCAGTCAAAGTTACATCTGGTCCCCAATTTTCTACTTTTTCCACCCGGTGAATACATACAAACTGCACCCAGCAGTCTGCCCGGCACAGGTATTGAACCTGGGCTCATGTAGGTCAGAGTTGGATTGCTGATCATGGCAACACCGAAAGAATCACAAAATATGTTCGTAAATAATTATAGAAATCTCCGTAGGTTAGGTACATAGCCAATTGTAAACAAATGTCACTCAGTTCATGCTTAATGATGCAGACAGTTACCTGAATGACTATGGAGTGTATATAACATTTGGCTTAGAGAATGATTCTGGCACCTTATTTCTTTGTCCAAGTGACCGAATAAGAAAAGCAGTACTTCCCTGTGTTGCTATTACATCTCTTACAGTTGATTTTTTGTTGTACGGGTATCGTTTTATAACCGAATAACAGTTTCAACATTGACAGGTTATTATTTATAAATTTACATACCAGTATTAAATAGGTAAGTCAACTATTTTCTCGTTAATTACTCAGTTCAATATTCTCATGTCGGTTGCGGGATCATTTTAGTGGCTCTTCGTTGCACCTTCTCCAGTTTATATTCGCCCTTAAAAGTTTCAGGGGCCAGCACTTTAGACTATATTCCAGATATGGTGTAACTAACTACGTGTCAAGTTTGAAGGTTATATCCAGTATTTTGTTATCGAATTTCTTTACAATGAATCTAAATATTTTTCTTTAGACATGTCACTTTTTTTTTAGAGGTTTTCAAAGCCATTATTGATAATAACTGCAATGTCATGTTCACTGATTACTTACATAATTATGTAGATTATGTTAGGTGTGAAAGCAGAATAGTTTAGGAAAAGCTAAGTTAGGTTTTGTTAGAATAGGTTAGTTCAAGTACCTAAGTTATTTTACGTTGGCGTAGACTGGAATTATTAAAGGAAAATACCGATTGATTGAGCCAAGTGTGTTAGGTAGACCTGAGTTTCTTTAAGATCATGGACTTCTTTACGTTAGGGTAAAGCATATTGTGCGAGGTATGGTATTTTGATATTAAATAAATTAGATAAGATTAGATTAAGGTGTAAATATATAATAAGCCCTCCCAGCCGTTCCAGCAACACGGAAGGTAATGGTATCCATTTCATCAAAGGAGTCGATGATTATTTCTGATCTGTTTCAACAACTGCAGTCACATGTGCTTCCGGCATCTTGCTTTAAAAAAAGTTTGCCACAATAAGCAACATCTTTTAGTAAATACTAGAACAAAATACGCAGTACAAGTGGATATCAGCATGCAAGTTAGCAATGACGAAACTATAAGCCAGCTGCCAACTGAACCAAAGAGCACCATTCCTGAACTTCAGTAGGCCTCTTGGACGCTAGACTGGAACCTCCAGCTACAAATGTGTTCCAGTACTGTAGTAGTCCGGTCATTATCAGTAACGTACACATCATAGCAAAGTTTGAATGGAAGGCTTATAAAACTACAAAAATCAATAATTTTTCCTCGCACTGCCGGAATGAGCTGCCATGTTTAGTTACTCCAGGCATGAGTAATTTTCTTACTTATTCATGACCACTGTCACCGGCCATAATAATCCCCTCATTAAATCAGAAAACGCCCTTCCCTTGGGTGATGTGACACTGAAGAATTCTCGTGCAAGATTCTTCACTACCGGAGCAATCTCTAATAAAACACCGAGTAATATCTATTCACACCACTAAAGATTCCTGGACAAACTTACTGGCATAATGCATCTATTACGAGCACCAGTATGAGAAACAGAAGGATTAAGTCTACACAAATAATGTGTGGTCAGAGAAAGCATGCCAGGTTAAATTAGAATATTCACAGCCTGGATGTTAGCACATAGATTATGGGTATAGGCAGTGCAGTATATGGGCAAAGACTGATTTCCGGTGGACTGAAGTGAATGGGACATGGTGAAATGGAGGATGGTGAGTCATGGTGGGTCAAAATTGCTTTAGAGTCATGGAAAATTAGCGAACGGTGAAGTAAATGAGCTAGGTTGATGCTAAGTTACGTGTGCCAGTCTGGTTTATGGCAAAGTCATGCTTTAAGAAATTTAATTTAATATTAATCGGTAGAGTGGCGGCCTGCTGTCCTAAGGGACCCAGGTTCGAATCCCGACTGGGGCAGGGAACAGTTTAAGGATTTGAATTTCTTAAAAAGTAGACTTTTCTGATCTACCAGATGACCCGCCGACATATCATGAAAGTACCCCCGCTAATACCAGTACACCAGTCCTGTATGGGAATTGATACTTACTACTTTGTCACAATATATTCCTATCAATTAAAAACTTACCAATGTGAAACAACCCTGGTTTACCGTAGAAGCAATGTGGTTCAGTGGTTATGGTGCTGAGCAGGTAACTCTATTGCAGCAGTTTAACTTTCCGGGTGAGCATCAACAGAGGATATAATATGGATGTAATTTGTGTTATTAGTTTAATCATTTTGTCATAAGACACAGAGAAACTACGTTGGTCATCGACATTCATTTAAAGCACAAATGATGCTGCCAGTCAGCCATGCTGTGCAGTATATTCCCCACTTTCAAGAAATACACAGGTACCCAAGAGAACATGAGTGAAGGCAGAGGCCAAAAATCAATTTCTTTTCATTTGCATAGTGAAAGCACCTGCTTCAGGATCTCGTACTTGGATGTCTCATATCACACGATCAAAGAGCTTTTGTCATATAAATATCTCTTATCTCTGTTATACCTGTCTTCTACTAACCTATTCATATTTGATGTGACCTAGATTTTTCCACCCTCAAAGTCTGGATTTTTTTTTTTTACGTGTCCGACTCCGGACAAAGACTTCAGGGCCTATTCCCAAGTCCCAGTAGTCCTCTCTGGGGCCCAGCAGTCCTCCTACATCTCAAACATGTCACCACTTCGGCGCTAACACCCACTGTCCATATTGAATACATGCTAGGGCTGTCTCATACATTACAACGATCGCTATTAAGTTACATTTGCATTAACATGACACAAATTAAGTATATTAAGAAGGATAAGAGTAACACTTAATTTTAGGTGGCTTCTTCCTGAGCTGGAGGGAAACTAGAACTAGTAATTTTCGTTCCACTAGGGCAGACTAAAGTTTATCAAGCTTAGGCTCATCATTAACAGAATTACTCCATATAATGTATTTAGCTCATTACAGACTAAATAATGTCAGATTAAAACCAGTTAACTTGCGTAAACTTAAGAAACATTGTGAGAAAAGATGAAAAAAAGTCTTACCACTCAGCTCTGTGTAAAGCTGATAGACGCTGCGGTAGATGAAGGCATATTGATCCTGGGGGCATCAACGGCATCATCATTATGGATTGGAATGGACTGGAATCAACTTATACAGCTACTGAAAAATTCTAAAAATTTTCCAATGTAAACTATGTAGAAAATCTCACTGAATTCGGCGAGAATCTGTAAACTATACACAAAATAATCACTAAACATCCTTGAATACCCTACACTTACGATATTGCATTTCAAACAGGCCTATACGTCCAGGCAAATCATTCTAAAAAACACCAAAGTCTGTGGAGAAAGATAATCGAAACTAAAAAAGCAGTCTTAAATAAATCTCAGATATGTTTGGTCGGCAGGTATCAATCCATTCCAAAAGATGCTGGATTTTCTGTTCTATCTTGCTACTCCCAGACAGTTTTACTTATCTTAGAAGAGGACCTCTTGTAGCGAAAGAGCCATAAACGAACTAGAGAGAGAGAGAGAGAGAGAGAGAGAGAGAGAGAGAGAGAGACCTTAATTCAGTGAGGGGGGGCCACAAATAAATCGTCTGGATGTAATCCTGTCTCCCATCAGGCTAGCCTTTTCTCCAACTCACACTATCCTCACTAGTATATTAACCCTTCCCATCCCTCCATCTCATCTTCGGTCTCCCGATCCTCACTTCCTTTTCATCTCATTCCCATGCACGCTCCTAGTAATTCTTTCAGTCTTCATTGTCCCCTTACGGCCAAACCATCTCAAGGTATGTACTTCTCTTAACGCCTTCCAATCCACACTAACAGTGCAGTGCTCCTCAGTCTCCCCATTTGTCTTCCTGTGTCTCCACGTAATATCATATGCTCCCCTCAGATCATCCATTGCAACTCCTCTCATTCTTAACTTTTGTCCTTCCAACAGTATCTAAGATTCATTTCAGTAAGTTATCATGACCCACCAGTGTCTGAATCATGTGGGGTCGATGGCAACGCAGGCGGAGGACACAGTTGAACACATCCACAAAATCAGTCTGTTCCATCTGGGACAGCAGGTTGTACAGGGCGATGAAGGTCCCAGTCCGTCCTACCCCGGCGCTGAGGGAGTAACAGGAGAGTAGCGTAAGCAGGAGCAGACCACTAACCTTCCAACAGACAATACATGTTCTGAACATACACAAATGGTGCAAGGACGAGAACATGCAATTAAACCACTCTGCATGATTTTTTATATGTGAATGTTTACAGATTTTTTCTGTTCCATTTTCATGCTGATTTCAAATATGAAATTAGTTTTTCCCAACCACGTATAGTTTATAAGTAACACACATTAAATTTTTCGTGTTTATAGTGAAATACATGAATTCGGAGATTAAGATGACAGCAGATATTTGATTTATTAATTGCTTAGGAAAACTGATTAATATAAATAAATGCTGCCATAAGATAGATAAATATTAATCAAGTATCAATGATATGGAGTATTTGGTTTATTGATTTGCGTTGGCAACTCTGATACCTTGACCTTGAGCTCACGCATGTGCAGCATGCAGCTGATATTTCAGTGTCGTATAAACATTTTTATGTATTGGAGGGGGGGGAGGGGGTGGCTCACCATCGACTCACTCAATGTAGTGCTGCTCTCGGGTGACTGCCCTTTCCTCTCTTCCACTTCTGTCTTTATTTCCTTCATACTTTCCTCTTCCTTCTGCCTATGGGTGAGTTTACACTTCCTCTTCTTTCTTTATTTCATTCTTTCCTCCTCTTTCTGCCTAAGGGTGACCCTACATTGAGCGACCAGCCAAATGGTTCCCTTTAAGCCAGGAAACCGTTTACTAAGCTGGATGGTAACCATGTAACCAAATTATGGCTTCTGGTGGTTTAGTGAGCAATTAAGGCGTTCCATTTGGATAAGCCTGTGCAGGTTTCTATCCATGGGGTGGTTGGGGTTTATTGCTCACTTCATGCCACTCAAGGATGAGTGAGACTGGTCACTCTCATCTTAAATGTCAGGACCAACTTGCCTAGCCCCGGGGTCCTACGCGTCTCATGAGGCAACACAGGCTTAGATGATAGATGGATGGATTGATAAACATTTTGGTTGGTGTCGGTTGTGTTGCAAGTTTATGCATCATTAAGTTTTATGGGTACAGTGCACCACACCGCACGAGGGTCAACTGCGCAGTGCAATCAGTGACCTCTGCAGCAGAGCCAGACAGCAGAGCTGGTTTACCCCTGCCACATCATAATGGACCCATCCCCTAACTCGCACCTGACCTGATCAGCTGATCAGACAAAATGCGAGAGAATATCCCTTCCAGGCTGCGTCATCATTTATTCATTTACAATTTCTCTCCATTCATTTCTATCACGCACAGCCACTCTTCCTTGCTCAACAGACATCCTTTTCGCATCCAACGCTCTCTTCACAATGTCCATCCATTCTATTCGTGGTTTTCCTCTCAGCCTTAGACCTCTCACATCAGATCTAGTTATCTTTTTCACCAATCGCTCATTATCCATTCCCTCCATATGCCCAAACCATAGCAATACCCTCTGCTCAAACAGATCAGCAATCTCCCAAACAACTTCAGTTCTCCTTCGCACTTCATCATTTCTCACTCGATCCATACACGTCACTCCACACATACTCCTCAGACACCTCATCTCCAGTACATTCAAACTTTTCCCCTCTGGTACTCCCATATTCCATGTTTCAGCCCCATAAGACGCAGTCGGTACCACAACACCCTCATACAACCTTCTCTTTACATCCATTCGAAGCGAACGACATCCAAACACTTTTTTCATTCCTCCCAGCACCTTTCCTACTTCATTCATTCTAAACTTCACTTCTGCATCTATTCTTCCATCCACAGCAACATGTGACCCTAAATACTAAAACACTCTGCCTCCTCAAGCAACTCGCCATTCAAAACATATTTATCCTCCTACCATCTACCGACCTCGTACACTTCATCACTTTACTCTTATTCTCATTTACTTTCAATTTCCTCCTTTCACACACCCTTCCAAACTCCTCTGCCATCTGTCTCAATCTCTCCTCTGAATCAGCCACCAGTGCAGTATCATCTGCAAACAGCAGCTGCTTCTAATTCCGCTCTCTTCCATCGACATTCACCAGACTCAGACCTTCACCTAACACTCTTGCATTCACCTCCCTTACAACACCATCCATATACTGTATATATAAAACAACCATGGAGACATCACACATCCCAGCCGCTGCCCCTCTCTCACGGGAAACCTATCACTCACAGTATTTCCCACTCTTACACAAGCTCTACTATTTACATAAAAACTTTTCACTACTCTTAGCAACCTACCATTAAGTCCATGCAGCCTTAAAACAGTCCACAAAGCCTCCCTATCAATTCTATCTTATGCTTTCTCTCAGTTCATGAACGTCCAAAACACATCCTTAACTTTCGCTGAATACTTTTCACACACCTGTCTCACACCAAACACCTGATCCACGCATCCTCTCCCTCTCCTAAAGCCACACTGCTCCTCACCAATCACTCCCTCTGTACTCTCTCTCTCTTTCTTTTCTTTTTTTTCTCTCTCTCTCTACAGTATATATCATCATCATCATCAGCCGTTTGAGTATCCACTGCAGGACCGGCGTATCCCGACCGAAGTCGGGACGATACAGCCAATGTATCTCTACCAAGTGGCTTAGGCTGTTTGGTAGAGATTGTATGTAGGGTGAGAAGTGCTTGTAAGTGTATTTGTAGTGTTGGAGTGGCTTTGGATGTGTGTGTAGTCTGTGAACCAAGTGTAATCGGCCCGCGGAATCCGACTGGGTGCAAGCATACTTTATAGTAAGTGACACTGGTTCATCCACAGCACCCCCTGTGTCCTCCAATGCAGTGCGTGGCCGGGTGAAAACTCTAAAAGCTTATTATCCTGACTGGGCGCGAACCCTGGTTCACCCGTGTACGAAACGCACACTCTACCACTATACCACAGAGGCTCCAAATATATATATATATATATATATATATATATATATGAACACTCTACCACTGTACCACAGAGGCTCCAAATATATATATATATATATATATATATATATGTCCTCCAATGCAATGCGTGGCCTGGTGAACACTCTCAAAGCTTATTACCCTGACTGGGCGCGAACCCTGGTTCACCCGTGTACGAAACGCACACTCTACCACTGTACCACAGAGGCTCCAAATATATATATATATATATATATATATATATATATATATATATATATATATATATATCATCACCCATTACAAGTCCACTGCTGAACAAAGACCTCCACCAGCCATCTCCACGAATTCCTTGACTGAACCAATCTTTGTCACGTTTTCCCTGCAATTTTCTCTATCTCATCCCTTCACCTTCTGTCTGGCCCTTTTCTGTTATGCTTACAATTTCTTGGTGTCCATTCAGTCAACCTCTTGCTCCATCGATTATCCCTTATTCTTGCTACATAGCCTGCCCACCTCCATTTCTGTTCTTTTATAACTTCTATAATATCTTTGACTTTAGTATGCTCTCTCACCCGATTTGATCTTTTCTTGTCTCTTAAAGATATTCCCAACATTGACCTTTCCATTGCTCTCTGAGAACGAATTAATTTATTTTCCGTCGATTTTGTCAGTTTCCAAGTCTCACAACCATACTTAATAGCTGGAATTGTACATTCGTTATATACTTTTCGTTTCATACAAACCGGCAAGCTACTTTTCATAATGTCTCTATGTTTACCGAAAACTTTCCATCCAATTGTAATGCGTCTTTTTATTTCGCTATCATTATCTTTCGTTAATTTGAGTATTTGTCCCAGGTAATTCTATTCCTCGACTTCAAGATTTTCTCCACTTATTCTGATGACGCTCTTTGGTGTTTCAGGATTAAACATTACTTTAGTTTTACTCCGGTTCATCTTTAGCCCTACTTTGAGACTTTCTCTTTTCAGGTCATTTAACATTTATTGCAATGTCTCTGCTGTTTCTGAGATTAGGACAATGTCATCTGCAAATCTTAAATGGTTTAGGTTTTCCATCTATGATCACTCCTTTGTTTTCCCAGTCTAGCTTTCTGAAAATACTTTTTAGGCATGCTGTAAATAACTTTGGTGAAATTGTATCTCCCTGACGCACGCCCTTCTCAGTCTTAATTTTCTCTGAGTCCTTATGTAATTTAACTGTAGCAGTTCCCTCTTTATATAAGTTTTCGAGCAGTTTTACAATGTTCTCATTCACTCCTTGTTCTCGCAATTAATTTATAATTGCTATGTGTTCCACTGAGTCGAAAGCCTTTTCGTAATCAATAAAGCCTAAGCACAGTGGTTTATTACATTCTGTAGTTTTCTCAATTAGCTGATTCATTGTGTGTAAATAATCAATAGTCGAGTACCCGTTTCGGAAGCCTGCCTGTTCATGAGGTTGGTTTTCCTCCAAATTTGTAGTTATTCTGTTTGTATGGACTTTAGTGAAGAGTTTGTAAATGTCTGATAATAAGCTTATCGGTCGATAGTTACCAAGATCTTTCGAGTCGCCTTTTTTGTAAGTAAAGTAACTATTGCTTTACACCATGTTTTGGAAATTTTCTTCTTTTTTTAATCATTGAGTAAATAAGTGAGGAAGCCTATTTTGTATTTCTACTCCTCCATCCAACAGTAAATCTGCTACTATTCCATCTTCTCCTGGAGCTTTCCCTCTTTTCATATTTTTTAGAGAATTGTTTACTTCGTCTGATGTTACGTCAGGTATTTCGCTTGTGTCAGCTGAAAAGTTAGCTATTGGTACTACGGGCTTTGATGCATACAGTTCTTTGTAAAATTCTTCAACTCTCTTCAGCATCATATCTCTGCATTTAATGACTTAAACGTTTTTTTTCTTTCAGTGATGTAATTTGTTGCTTTCCTAGTGCCATTTTACTTCGGACCTGTTTCAGACTTTTTCCTTTTTGATGGTTTCTTTGATTTGATCCATGTTTCTGTTTTTACTTCTCTTTGTCTTTTGTTGATAAGCTTATTTAATTCCTCTTCTTCTATTTCATCTTTATTTTTCCTTTCATTTCCTTTCGCTTTTTCATAATCTCGAGTGTCTTTTCTGAATATATATATATATATATATATATATATATATATATATATATATATATATATATATATATATATCCAGACAGTTATACGGGACAAGAAAGGTTCCAGTCCATTCTACACCGGTGTTGAGGAAGTAACAGGAGAGTCAATAACAGCAGGTTGCTGGGGGCAATAATGTTGTGAATACGCCTTTCCTTACGCTCAAAGATAAGCCGCGATTTCCTTACGTTCAGGAATGTATAAATGTAAAATTTACCATCATTCAGTCATTCTAATTCCAGTTTGTTCTTTTCTGGCTGTGTTGAGATACGGTGCTGAAGGCATGAATGGAAAATAAGCACAAGAACATCACTTACTAGCGTGGCAGACTCATCGAATCGTCACTTAGGGTACTGGGTCGGTCATGCAGAAATTATATAGCGCTTCACCTTGCTCGTGTGGTTCATTAATATATATATATATATATATATATATATATATATATATATATATATATATATATATATATATATATATATATATATATATACAGTATATATATATATATACTCCATCTCCCATATCCTCATTCATGTTCCCTGCCACCGATTACACACTGTCCTGTTGATCGTGGTTCGTACTGTAATCAATAGGGATTGAAAATAGTTATCAGTCAATCATCTGTTTCATTTTTGATACGCAGGGCCCAAGCTTGGGATTCATTAGTTTAGGAAAACTGCTGGTAGATGATCGGCCGTGCATGCAGTTAACACTACACAATAAAAAATACTCTATATACCTCAGGAGGATTTATCACTTGCTCAAGACAAGGCAGTCTCTCTGACTGGGGACGTTCCCACCACTCGACCACAAGACAAGGCAAAATAAGCATCAAGCTATCCACTCCGATTTATGAGGTAACTATAAATTAAACACCTATAGTCCAGTAATTTTGATCAGGCGAAGGCACTTGTCCTTATGCAGTTTACTTCCTCTAGCTTAATGGATAAAATAAGCCAGTACTACGGAACAAAATCCTTTCCACAACACTACTTCGTGATGAGCACTATATTCCAGTAATAATCTACTGTTACAGCTCAACATTCACGGATGAGAGATGGCGATTTACTCCTGGTCAAAATTAATAGTATATAATCTATATCAGCATTATCGGCGTCATAATAAATCTGTCACATCCCTCACAATAGCATGGTGTGGGAACACCGGAGGCAATGATCCCGGATCTCTTTTGAGATGTGGGTTGTGTTGTACTTATACCGTGCATACAGATATACTCTCACATACACATTAATATTTTATAGTCCATATGGAGCGGAACTTTATGGCTGTTGTCTGATGGTGCTGTGAGGTCCAGCTGAGATGTCCACATTCATTTATGACTCACTTTCTAACAGTTTCTACAACAATCGTAGTCCTTTCTCCAACTTTCTTTGTTGACTATCACCTCTCCTGTTCTCTGCATCTCTGTATCTCACCTTTTTTTGTTATTATTTTTGTGGTTATTGCGTTAATATATACAACAATCAATTACTTTTGTCATGTTCCGGGACTTCAGTCATTTGAATTATGTACGCACTCTCTTCAACTACCTTGTCCAACTCTTAAGTATAACTCTGCTATTTACTTATGCACTAACTCCACGAAATTTAACTCCTTGAATCAGAAGACCTATTTTGTATTTCATTATCCCCACGACCACACAACTGTATTCACCTCAAGGGAGATTTATTGAGTTGGAAGGCTTAAACCAAACGTTCACTAAGCATTTCGTAACCAGAGATCTCCCCTTACCTGAACAGATTCATCCTGAACCAAGAATAAAATAAAAATCATGCCATCGGACTGAAAGGATAACAATATTTTGGGGGGATCTCTGGAATAACGTTCCTCAATCTATAGCTTCCCATCTTCAAATATTTCAAACAAGGCGTGTTCCTATATTGAACGGCAAAGGTGTTCAGACTGTAAGCTTTGGGTTGTTTATTCTTAGCCAAGTAGTAGTAGTAGTAGTAGTAGTAGTAGTAGTAATCGTTTCGTTTCGTTTCGTTTTCTTTTTGAAGGCTCCAACATGCTTGCATGCGTCGGCCTTGGTCACTTACTAGCGACTCTCCATGCTGCTCGATCTCTGGCAGCTTCCCTATTTAGTCCCCTGTCCCTGAGGTCACACGCAATGACCTCGTCTCATATCTTTTTCACTTTAACTCTCGCTATCCTACCCCCAACATTAACACTTCTCACTTTCTGCAACATATTATCATCCCCCATCCTCTCCACATGCCTAAACTAACTCAGTCTGCTTTTCCTCATCACAACATCAGTACACTCCAGTTCCATCCTATCTCTTAACTCTTCCGTCATAAACATAGACCCCTTCCCCCTTCCAGCATCGCATTCAGGGGTGCATTGCACATTCACCTAATCATTGCCATTACTGTATTTTTGAACCTGCGAATATCCTCTTCTTTTACTGCCCAGGGCTCACAACCATACAGCATTACACTCCTAACCCATGACACAAAGATCCCTTAGCACGAAGGGAGAGCCCTCTCAATGTCAGGAGAGGCAACATTTCCCTGAACTCTTTCCAACCACTCCTCACTCTAGCCACAGAGCTAACTACAGCCCCACCTCCAGCACATAACATGACTTCCAGGTAGCAAAACACTTGCACCCTCCAAGAGACTCACCAGCAAGTTAAATCCTTTCACACCTGGCAATCTCCACATGCTCCCTTCTACACACTGCACACATGAAATCAGCGTTATCTCGCAATCTGCCTCTAATACCACTACATCTCTTATGCACCCACTTATCACAAACACTGCACAAGATGGAATTTCTTCCCACACCCTCGTGGCAGATCACACATGGCCACTCCCCCTTTTCTTTGATGGTACCGTCCTAGCCCTAGATACCATTTGTTTTATCTGCATTTTCTCTTAAGCCCTTGTGCCCCATACCATCTCACCACTTCCTAAATCTTTCTTCCACCTCCCTTTCATTCTCTGCAGTCAACACCAAATCATTCAGGGTACAACATATCCCACGGGAGTCCATTTATCATGTCACATGAGAGGGATTCAGGCACCATAATAAACAACAAGGGGCTCAAGACTGACCCCTGATGCACACTAACATTCACAGAAAACTCTCTCAAATCTCCATTCACCCTTACTTGGGTGCGAGCACCCACATACATGGCCAAAATAACCCTAACCAGCCACTCCTCGATCCCAAGCTTTGTCATTGCCCACTCTACCACCTCTCTAGGGACTCTGTCAAAGGCCTTCCCCAGATCAATAAAAACAAAGTACGTTTCCCTTTTCTTTCCTATATATTTTTCCTGAAGCTGTTGAACAATGAATATGGCATCAGTGGTCCCTTTGCCTGGCATAAATCCAAACTGCATCTCATCAACATTCACTCTTTCTCTGATCATACCTTCTAGAACTCTCCATTACCTTAATTATCTGGTCCAACAGCTCTATGCCTCTATAATTTCCTCTTTCCAGGGAATCACCCTTCCCCTGGTACAGACACATTTACAGTTATACTCTTCAGCCAATCATCTGGGACAACACACTCATATATAATCGTATTTATCAAATCAGTGACTAATCCCACACCTATGATCCCTGAGGCTTTAATATTTCAGCAGTCAACCCAGACACACCTGCTGCCTTCCACACCTGCATTCTGCCTATTGCCCCGCTCACAGTAGCAGCGTCAATTAAAGGCCAAGGGCTAGACATTAGATCTTCTGGCTCGAAACCTTCCCTGTCCCATTCAAACTTCTCATTTAACAACAGGATGTAGTGCTCTCTCCACGTGTCTTTTATGTCCCCACTGTTCACCACTACCTTTCCGTCATCATTCGTCACACACTGTTCACCTATGATATCCCTATTCTCTCTCTTCACCTGATTTGTCACCTTAAATATCATATTCTTCCTTTCCATACTATTTAGGTTTTCAGGCAAAAGCTTCTGAGACTTAGACTTTGCCCTGTAAACTTCTCTTCTAGCTCCACGCTTCGCAGCCAGATATTCCCCTTCGTTATCACCCTTTTCCCATCCCCGAAAAAGTCTTCTATTCTCCTTAACTGCAGCTTCTACTCCCTCACCCCACAACCAAGTTACTTTATGTCTTGGGGGGGGGGGGCCTTGTCCATCCGCACACTGAATCAGTAATTCTCAAGAGGTTGTTCTTGAGGGCTTTGTACTGTTCAATAACGTATCTATCAAAGTCTCCCTGTTCAACTACCACTCTTGCTAAAGAAGGCATCTCTTACTGCTTGGTTTTCCAACTTGCATATTTTCCTCCTACGTGCATAGGTCCTGTTTCTCATCGCCTCTTCCTTAAGCACCATGTCACATTTCAATAACTTGTGTTGCAGCACACACTCTACGCGAGGCTTCTGTCCACGCTGAACTGGCCTTAGGAAACCTGTGTTATTAGTGGACAGCAGTAATAATAATAATAATAATAATAATAATAATAATAATAATAATAATCCACTCACTCGATATAGTGCTGCTTTGAGTGTCTGCCCTTTCCTCTCGTCCTTTCTTCCTCGTCTGTCGTTCTTTCCTTCATTCTTTCCACTTCCTTCTGCTTACGGGTGACTTTACACTCCCTCTTCTGTCTTTTTTTCCTTCATTCTTTCCCCTCCCTTCTGCCTATGAGTGACTCTCCGCTGAGTGACCAGCCAAATGGTTTCCTGTACACCAGGAAGCCATTTACTACCCTGGGGGGTAACCATATCGGCAAATTGAGGCGCCTGGTTGTTTAGCAGGTAATTAAGGTGCTCCCATTGGATTGAGCCTGTGTAGGTTTATATCCAAGGGACGGTTGGGGTTAATTGCTCATATAATGCCACTCAGGGATGAATGAGGCTGGTCACTCTCATCTTAAATGTCAAGACCAACTTCCATAACCCCAGGCTCCTCCTCTCCTCATGGGGTAACATAGGATTGGATGATAATAATAATAATAATAATAATAAGAAGAAGAAGCAGAAGAAGAAGAAGAAGAAGAAAACAGTTATATCCCAGCAAGCAGTGAAGTAGCATGCGAGCTACTTCGTAGGGGTTTGAGATTTATGGTACCGAACTGGAGACCAATAAAAAATAGACTTATGACTGGCATCTAACTGTGGTGTGGTGTTCATCACAGAGCAAGCCACCAACCTGCAATGGACTAATATGGGTGCTGTCTGGTGGAGGTACGAGTTCCTTATGGTTTTGAGGAAGCCCAACATTAGGTCAGGGGTTTCAGGGCAGCCCATGTCCGGCCAGGCTACGTAGTGAAACTGTTTCACCTCACGACTCTTCGTCCCCTTCTGTTGATATTGCACTTGTTAGTACGTTTAATTGTCCCACAAAAGACTTTCTAACACCTGTTCATTAACGATATATTTTACCTATTTCACTTAATTACACCTATATGTGTTTCTGTATCTGAAATATAGACTTAGTTGACATAAATAACATGTAGGTGAATAATACTATGCCATATACCTTTTTATACTTATGAGATACTCTTCAGCCCGTAACGTGCCAAGAATACGGGCCGAAGTCAAAACATAAATCCACCACACATAAATCTGATCTCAGAAAAAAATTGAACAAAACCATTCGAGGCGAATGCTAATTGCCGCCAAAACATGTCGTTGGCTAAGGTACACTGGCTCCAGAAAGTATCGGTGCAGGGTGTGGTCGACGACTACCGAAAAGATACGTTCAACTTGTGACATGTAGGGAGGGCTGGTCAACATGTGGGTGCTCTTTTACAGATATTTGTGTAATTACAGGCGTGTGGCGTGGGTACGACAAAATATATGTCCATACACAAACACTGGCAACTCAGCAGGAGTACAGGGCTGTCAAAACGCGGCCGGAACAGCTGGCACATCCCAATACCTACCGTCGCTGGTCTCAAAATGTTCACACTAGAGTATGCACCAATACTTTCTGGAGCTAGGGTACGAGCTACCAACAAACCTTGTATGAAGAAAAATAGGAAAACTCTGCGGAATTCAGTCACCGCGTTTCAATCCATATGAAAAATACATGGCTTCTGGCATTCGGTCATCTTCTATCAAATCCTCACCAAAAACAATAGGTATCTGCATATCCACTTAATTGCTATTTCCTGAAAGTTTGGTAATAATCCTCATACAACTTTTAGAGATATTTTGGCAACACACACACACACACACACACACACACACACACACACACACACACACACACACACTATATCGCCTCGTCTTCCTTAGGGTGAGCAATAAAAAAATATGCAGCACATTTTCTATTGAACAACACGGATAGTATGGCAGAGACAAAAATACAAATAATTTCTGTAAAATATTCTGTCTCGGCCTGATGATAAATGATGGCAGTAAAATGGCTGTGTAGGGTGAGTGCCCCCCCCCCCCCTCAAAAAAAAAAGTAGGAATCTTCCCCAGAATTATTCTTTTTAAGTTCACTACTGGACACAGACGTTTTCCAACATTTTTTTTTTCTATCTATCCTTGGTCGCTTCATCCGTGCTGTGCCATCACGTCTGTTGAACTCAAGTCCCCAAAATAGTTCTCTAAAAAATAAGTAAACTGATCATGATCCTATCCACTTATAGAAAAATGTAATATTATCCTAAATTTTCGTCTGTTCAGTCATCCAAAATATATTTCTTTTCATCTGGACGTGTACTCCTATTAACATTTATGCTCTTCATCCTTCAATAAGCGCTGTTAACACTACATTTTCCAGTACGGTTCCCTGATTTGGAACGGAATGGAAGGTTGATCAATTGAACCCCGTGAATTTTATGACTTATTTTTTATTTTCATGTAGTTATGTCCGGACTACAGCAAACTTCCACCACAAGAAACCTCTCCGAAGCTTTAAAAAAAAAAAAAAAAAAAAAAAAGCCTACCTGGAGGTTGCAACAGTATCATGAGAAAATATGTCACCAGCCTGAAGAGCATATTTTTCATGGTACGGCTTCGTTTTCCAAATTTACCTTCATTAATGATTTTCTGAATACCTCAATCTAATAACATCCTCTGTAACCCATACCATCATTTTTTTCCGCCACGAAAGATACACTCTTGATATATTCAGTCTCCTGACTCATACCATCCGTCAGTCAATTGATCAACACGGAGAAACTCACGCAGTAGACCTTGATAAGCTTTTCACAAAGTGTGGCACAAGTCCCTGCTATCCAAACTCCCATGCTATGGCCTAACATTTTTTCTTCCTCTGATTTCCTCATATCTCAGCATGAGAAAGACAAAAATAGATGATGTATATTCCAATTTCCACTCAGTTAATGCCTGTGTGCCACAATGATCAGTTCTGCCTTCGATCTTTTCTAATTCATAATAATGATCTATTATCTGTCACTCACAATCCCATCCATTCATATGCAGACGACTCAACACTTCGCAGTTCATTCACATTTAAACACCCATTCACAAAGTTTAATATCTCTAACTCACAGCTCAGTACAGCAATCTCCATAACCCAAGACTTATCTAAAATAACTGAATGGGGACAAAAGCATGATGTCTCATTTAATGCTTGGAAAACCAAATATATACAGTTTAATAATAGAAAGATAATGCCTGATTCCTCAATTACCTTCAAGGCTACTAATATTCCTGTCTCTACAGGTACTGAAATTCTCGGTATTTCGTTTAACAATACCTTCAGCTGGACCTCTCATGTTAGATCACTTGCTAAAACCACTTTAAAGAAACTTGGATTATTGTACTGAACCCGTAACTTCTTCACGGAAGAGCTGCCAGCTATAATTTACGAGAATACTGTGCACTTTCTGCTGGAATATTGTCCACTCCTGTGGAATGGATGTGGAGGGGTTGTACGAAAACAACTGGACAAAATTCAGAACAAAGCTGTTAGAATTATTAATAACTCTACTATTACAAATGAACTACCTCTCCTACAAGTAAGAAGGAATGTTGCCTCCCTTGCATTATTTTACAGATACTTTTATGGCAAAATGCTCAGATGAAGTTGCATCCATTGTACCACCTCTCCATGCCTTCCCCGCGCTACACGGGCATCTAGTAGCGCTCATGACTGGACTGTCACTCTGCCATATTGCAGAAATTCTGCCTATAAAAATCCTTTTATTTCCCAAACTGCATCTCTTCGGAACTCGTTTCACCAGAGAGATATCCCCCCAAACTTCAACCTACTGCTGCTCAAATCCAGTTGGTTCAGATTTTTTATGAATAGAGGACACCTATAATCTGGTGTATGGATTATTTTTATTCATTTGTTTTCCCTTCCTCCGTTCTGTTATTAAAATAAAATAAATATCTCCATGAAATTTGTTGCGCTTGATGGTTTCAGCCTCCCAGTTTAAGGGGGAGGCGGTGGCTCAATCGGTAGAGAGGTGGCCTGCGGTCCTACCGAACCCAGGTTCA
>NC_137039.1:17929749-18169749 GCF_032717465.1 Coenobita brevimanus | reverse complement strand
CGTTTCTGCCCGGAATCATGCTAAATCTGTTCTTCGCTCTGCTAAAAATAATTTCATCCATACTAAATGCTCTCAACCCTCCAACTCGAACTCTTCCCGCTCCTTCTTGCATCTTGCCAAAAACCTTTCTAACAACTTTACCTTATCATCCTTCCCTCCTCTTTTCTACTCTGATGACTCTGTAGCTATTACTTCTACCGATAAAGCAGATCTCTTCGCTCAGACTTTCTCCTCCAATTCCACCGTAGACGATTCCGGTGCTGTTCCTCCATCACTTCCCTCCTCTGACTTCTTCATGGCTGACATTAAAATTTCTTCAGCTGATGTATTTTCTGCCATAACTGGCCTCAATACTAACAAGGCACATGGGCCTCATGGAGTCCCTCCTGTTGTCCTCAAGAACTGTGCTTCAGTGCTTACACCCTGCCTAAGTGAACTCTTTCGCCTTTGTCTTTCAGCTTGTACCTTTCCTTCTTGCTGGAAGTTTGCTGTCATTCAGTCACTCCCAAAGAAGGGTGACCATTCCCAACCCTCTAACTATCGCCCAATTGCTTTAACATCCTATGTCCCAAAAGTTTTCGAGTCAATTCTTAACAGATAAATTTTAAAGCATCTCTCCTATCACAACTTTCTTTCTGACCGTCAGTATGGGTTCCATCAGGGACGCTCCACTAGTGATCTTCTCACCTACTTTTCAGACTCCTGGTCATCCTCCTTTCGGGACTTTGGCGAAAGCTTTGCCATTGCACTTGACATCTCAAAGGCTTTCGATCGAGTCTGGCATAAATCTTTAATTTCCAAACTACCATCTTACGGTTTCTGTCCTATCTGTGCCTTCATCTATAGCTTCCTTTCTGGTCGTTCTTCAGCTGCTGTTGTTTACGGCAATCGTTCTTCTCCTACATCTATCAACAGTGGTGTTCCTAAGGGTTCTGTCCTATCACCAACTCCCTTTCTTTTATTCATGAATGGTCTTCTAACCTGCTCCACTCGTACGATGACGATTCCACCCTTCACCTTTCCATTTAGTTTTCACAACGTCCATCTCAGCAGTTACTTCAACAAGGGATGAGGCTATGGCACACCTAATGTCTGACTTGGCTCGTACCTCTGACTGGAGTAAAAATAATCTTGCTGTTTTTAATGCATCAAAGACTCAGGTTTTACAGCTATCAACCCGTCAAAATCTTCCACAGGAGTACTCACTAATGTTTAATAATATCCAGCTCAATCTTGCATCATCCTTGAACATGTTTGGGGTTTCATTCACTCAGGACTTATCTTGAAAAGATCATATTGCATCTCTTGTGCTAAGCTGACTCCGTGCCTTCTTTACCCCTGCACAGTTGTTGACTTTATACATAGATTTTATTCGCACATGTTTAGAGTACAATTCTCATGTGTGAGGAGGTTCCCCACATACAGCTTTGCTCAATAGTTTGGAGTCAAAGGCTTTTCATTTCATCAACTCTCATCTTACTGGCTCCCTTCAACCTCTGTCTCTTCACCGCACTGTTGCCTCTTTATCTCTTTTCTATCGCTACTTCCATGGTCACTGCTCCTCTGAACTGTCTGCTTGCATCCCTCCTCCTCTACGACGGGCGCGTAGCACCCGTCTAGCAATAAACTCTCATCCCTTTTCTGTCCAACTCTCTAATGGAAGAGTTAACCGTTACTCCCAGTCCATCATTTATGGAACTTTTCAATTCTGAAACTGTCTCCCTCTGTCTGTACTTCCTGCTTCCTATGATCTCCAGTCTTTCAAATGCAGTGTGTCCAGGCATCTCGAAATGAACGGATCTTGAATTTTGCTCTCTTTTGTATTATTATTATTATTATTATTATTATTTTGGAAGGAACTGTTCTTGCGGGCTCAGCCTTTGGTTCCTTCTTCCTCGCATAAAAGAAAAATGTTCGACGAGTTATGAGTTATAGCTCCTTGAATATTCGTGACCTCAAGTTTGACCTTTCAAGGTCGCTTCCAGTCAAAGTTCAAGGTGCCAAATAAAAACCCATATGAGATTTCGTTTATGTTGATAATAGTAAAAATCTATCTTCAGTCAGGTTCCAGTTGTAGCCCTCTGATAATCCGTGACCTTCATTTTGACCTTTCAGTTTCCTTGATTTCCTCCAAAATTTAATCACTTTATTTGGGGACAATTGCACACACATCCTGAAAGTTTCATGTAATTACATTCAACCATTTTTCCGTAATGTTGCTAACAAAAAGCAAACCAACAAAAAAAAGTCAAACAAACAAAACAAAGAAAACAAATAAGCGAACAAAACAGACAAACAAAGAAAACAAACAAAAGGAATCAAACAAACAAACTCGACCAAAAACAATACCTCGTTGGACTCCGTCCGGGCGAGGAAATAATAATAATCGAGCTTGCCAGAGAGACACAAGTAATAAAAATAGGGTTGATAGGACGACCGAACTAAACAAAAATTAATACATGTTTGTAGTGAGGGACCCCACACGTGTCCTTTGCAAAGCTTATTAGCGAGAACAAAAATATAGGCACCCATTTACCTTTTGCTAGGATATATATATATATATATATATATATATATATATATATATATATATATATATATATATATATATATATATATATATATATATATATGATGATGATGAAAGATGATATATAGGTAGATAGATAGATATAGGACCCTCTGTAGTATAGTGGTAGAGTGTGCGTTTCGTACACTTGTGAACCACGGTTCGCGCCCCGCCAGGGTAATAAACTTTGGAAGTGTTCACCCGGCCACGTATTGCATTGACGGAGACAAGGGGTGCTGTGGATGAACCAGTGTCACTTACTATAAAGTATGCTTGCACCCAATCGGCTTGTGCGGGCCGATTACACTTGGTTCACAGACTACACACACATCCAAAGCCACTCCAACACTACAAATACACTTACAAGCACTTCTCACCCTACATACAATATCTACCAGACAGCCTAAGCCACTTGGTAGAGATACATTGGCTGTATCGTCCCGACTTCGGTCAGGATAGGCCGGTCCTGCAGTGGATACTCAAACGGCTGGTGATGTGATGATGACATGTATATATATATATATATATATATATATATATATATATATATATATATATATATATATATATATATCTTCACTCATCTTAAATGTCAGGATCAACTGCCTAGCCCAGGGCTCCTACGCTCCTCATGGGGCAACGTAGGATTGGATGATCGATGGATGGAATATATCTATCTATCTATCTATCTATATATATATATATATATATATATATATATCCATCTATCTATATATATATATATATATATCTATATATATATATATATATATATATATATATATATATATATATTTATTTATATATATATATATATATATAAAAGAGGCGGTGGCTCAATCGGTAGAGAGGTGGCCTGCAGTCCTATGGGAACCAGGTTCAAATACTCGCTGGGGCAGGGAACAGTTTAAGGATTTGAATTTCATAAGATCAGACTTTATTGATCTACCAGACTACCCACCGACATATCGGAAAAATACCCCCGCTAATACCAACACACGTGACCTGAATGGGACAGCCCTAGCATGTATTCAATATGGACGGTGGGTGTTAGCGCCGAAGTGGTGACATGTAGAGAGGTATTTGATAAATAGGAGGGCTACTGGGCCTTGAGAGCAGGCTGGGAAGCCTATGCCCAGAGTCAGGCACATAATATATTATATATAACAATAGAGACACACCCATTCCTTTGCTAAGGCCGGTAGCAAGAGTAAAGACACCCAATCTACATGCAGTTGCTAATGCTTTTGTACTGGCTGGAACAGTATAAGTGCCCGATACCTTTCCTTGGCTATATGATGTTCCATATTTGGTACGTTATACCAGTAGGTAGGCAGCAACAATAAAATATTCTCCTTATTTGCTAGGCTATATCTACGTAGCAATAATAAAACAACGCCCCATACCTTAGCCAGGCTATAATTGTGTAGGTAGCAAAAAAAAAAAAAAAAAGACGCACCAAACTTTTGCTTGGGTATATGAAGTGAGCACACTTTACCTAAGCTTATATGCGCAGGCAACAATTAAATAAACCTCCATACCCTTGCTAGAGATTGTGGTGGTAACAATAAAAAAAAAAAGTGTCCCTCGTTATATGGTGACTGCGACAATAAAACAGCAACCCCGATATCATTGCTAAGGCTATCTCATGGTGGAAACAATAAATTCATAACGTACCTTTGCTGGACTATATGGTAGTAACAACAATGGAGTCACCGTCCATTCTGTCAGAAAGACATGGAGGGAGTGGCAATAACATTTTTGCTTCTACGATATGGTGGTTGCAACAAAGAAGAGTTCCATCCTGCATACTTTTGCCAAGCCTATATGGGCTTTGCAACAACAAAGACATCTTCCTTTTGCTAAGACAGTGTGATGAGAGAGGTAAACCTTTCAGGCTAATAGCGTATTTTTTACATCCTTTCTAACTCAAACAATACTACTCATTGCAGAATAAAGTTATCGAACAGAGGAGGTCAGACAGACCAAGCCATAATCATTTATATTTAAACAAAACTTAAAAAAAAAAAAAAAACTTTGAATAAATTGTCTGCCAGCAGTTAGGAATATAATATAAAGTTCTTCACTAGATTACAGGAAGTAATGATTTTTTTTTTTTTTAATGCAAGGAAGAAGGAATGAAGGCCAAGATGCCTGCAAGACTGTTCCCTCCAAGAAAAAACAAAAACAAGATAACAGAGAACCAAATTCATGAGATGTTCATTTTCAGATGCCTGGACACTCTGCCCTTAAAAGACTGGAGGTCATAGGCAGCAGAAAATACAGACCGAGGAAGACAGTTCCAGAGCTGACCCGTTACATACACGAAGGACTGGGAGTTACAGTTAACCCCTGCATTAGAGAGTTGTACAGAAAATGTATAAGTTTGTTGCTAGAAGGGTGCTATGCGCCCGCGGTATTGGTGAAGGGATGCAAGCAAACTGTTCGAAGGAGCATTGACTACTGAAGTAGCGATTGGAAAGATATAAAGATGCAACAGTGCGGAGACGAGATAAAGGTTAAAGGACGCCAGTAAGACGAGGAGAGTTAATGAGATGCAAAGCCTTGACTCCACCATGTAGAGAGGAGCTGTATGTGGGAAACCTCCCCACACATGAGAGTTGTACTCTACAGATGGGAGAATAAAACGCATGTAAAAAGGCAACAACTATGCAGGGGTAATGAAGGCACAGAGTCGGCTTAGCATACCTAATCTTTTTGAAGCAGATATAAAAAGAAAGGTAATATGATCTTCCCAAGATTAATCCTGAAAGCATGAAACCCTATGTATGTTTAAAGACGATGCAGGATTGACTTGGATTTTGTTAAAAATTAGAGGATACTCCTACAGAAGATTTTGATGGGTTGAAAGATGTAAAAACTGAGTTTTTGAAGCATTAAATACAAGATCTCTTTTACTCCAATCAGAGATATGAGCCAAGTCAGAAATTATGTGTGCCATAGCCTCATTTCCTACTGAAATCCTTCGATTCGGCAAGTTTATTGATCAGTTCCATATGTTTGTCAGTCTGTTTGCTTGTTTGTATGTCTACACTCTACAGGTAACAATTTTGTGCCTATTGTTCTGAAAAAAAAAATCAGAAGGTAAATATTCATAAACCCTGGAAGCCCATTGTTTTTCATTAAAATCGGTCAAAGGCCATGTGCTGGGAAGAGGATTGAAGCCCCTCAATGGTCGTGGGTCCAGAAATCGTCTGGAACCAGTGGCCGGCCCAGACATGATTTTTTTCAAATTTCGAAAATCATTTTTTTTCCATTTTGAAGAGAACCAACTGGCCCACCTGGCAATGCAATTTTTGGCTTCCTAAACCCATCCTGTGCTTTGCAGTGATGTGCGAAAAATTTCGCCAAATGACTGCCTACGTGCCATTGAAAACTCAGTAGACACCTGGCTGCCTACAAGCCGGTGAAAACAAAAACAAGACAACAGAGAACCAAATTCATGAGATAATCGGATCCATCTGACAAGAATTATGCATATGGCAGTTTCATCCTTGACTGTTGAATTAACTGCCGAGATGGATGCTGCGGCAAGTGAATGGAAATGTGAAGAGTGGAGTCATCAGGGTATGAGTGGATAGGGGTTGGAAGTACAGCAAAGGTCATTGATGAATAGAAGGAAGAGATCTGGTGACAGGACAGAACCCTGAGGAACACCGCTATTGATAACTCCAGGAGAACAGTGGCCGTCTACAAAAGCGGCTATAGAATGACCAGAAAGGAAGAAAGAAGACGAAGGCACAGGTAGAAGGATATAAACCATAAAAGGACAGTTTGGAAATTAAAGATTTATGCCAGACTCGATCGAAAGCGTTTGAGATGTCAAGTACAGTGACCAAGCTTTTGCTAAAGTCCAGGTATGAGGATGACCAGGAGTCTGAAAGGTAAGTGAGAAGATCACCAGTGGAGCACTCCTGGCGGAACCCATGCTGATGATAGGAAAGCAAGTTTTGATAAGAAAGGTGCTTTATTTATTTATTTATTTATTTTTTTAGGAATAGATTCAAAACTTTTGAAATACAGGATGCTAAAGCAACTGGGGAAGAGTTAGAGGGCTGGGCATGGCCACCTTTCTTTGGGACATGCTGAATGAGAGCAAACTTCCAGCAGGAAGGAAAGGTTCAAGTTTCCAGAAAGGGAAAAAGAGTTTGGCAAGGCAAGGTGTAAGCACAGAAGTACATTTCTTGAGGACAACAGGAGGGACCCCATCAGGACAATATGCCTTGCTTGTAGTGAGGCAAACATTGCCAGAAGATAAATCAATTGAAGAAATTTTAATGTCAGCCATGAAAAAGTCAGAGGGGGGAAGTGACGGAGGAACAGCAACGGAATCTCTAAGGTGGAACTGGAGGAGAGTCTGAGCAAAGACCTCTGCCTTATCAGTGGAAGATACTGCTACAGAGCCATCAGAGTGGAAAAAAAAGAAGGGAAAGATGATGAGGTTATATTATTAGAACGATTTTTGGCAAGGTGTCAGAAGGAGCAGCAAAGCTTTGAGTTGGAAAGTTCAAAGCATTTAGTTCGAATATTATTTTCAACAGAATGAAGAGGAGAGTTAGTACGATTCAGTGCAGAAGCATAAAAGAGATGAGATTCTGGGGAGGGTTGTCTCCGGTACTATTTGTAGACCCTCTCCTTATTGTGGACAGCATTAGAAAAAGCGTGATTAAACTTTTTTTTTTTTTTTTTTTTTTTTGCATTAGTCACAGGATTAGAGAAAGGAATGTATGCTTCCACACCCAAGAGAATAACCTCCATAATGCATGAGGCACACTCAGACGGCTCTAGGCCATGGAAACAAAAATCATTCCAGTACTGCCTGAGGGCCTCCCAATCAGCAGCTCCAAAGTGTCATAGCCACAATTTCTTGGGAGGGTCCACAGACCTTACTGGAGTGACAGAACAAGTGACGGTGATAAAGTTGTGATCGGAAGAGCCCAACAGAGAGAAACGAACAGTGTAAGCAGAAGGATTGGTTGTATGGAAGAGGTCATGTATGTTGGAACCCTCCTAGAGGTCAGGGACACAGGTAGGGTGCTTTAAGCTGCTCTAGGTTATTAAGGATAGAAAAGATGTAGGCTTGTTCACCAGGTCGATCAGTGAAGGAAGAGGAGAGTCAAAGGTGGTGGAGAACATTGAAATCACCTACAACGAAGATATCGAGAAAGGGGAAATTAGATGTGTTTCAACTTAGAAGGAAGATAGTAGAAAAAATTTTCATTTCAGTAGAATTTGGGGATAAGTAAACAACAGAGAGTTATTTATTCAGAGAATGACACAATAGTTGAAGCCAGAGAGTAGATAATTCAGAAGTCTCAAGTTCAGGAACACGACAGCTACATTTGTTACTGCATACATATACACAACAGCCACCTTTGGCTTTGATATAAATATAGGGGAAGTAGAAGGATGCAGAGAAGCATTTGCTATCAGTCGTTCCAGACACTTGAATCTCAGTGAGAAGGAGAAGATGAGGTTTAGAGAAGGAAAAGCAGTATTCAACAGTAAGACAGTTAGAGGAATGGCCTCGAATGTTGCAGAAATGAAGAAGTGAGTCAGAGTCCAGGCATCTCGTTTGGTCGTCACCGGGATAGGCGCGGATGGTGGGGGCTTTTATGGTCTCTCCCTCCCCCAAGGGAATCCGAGGCTTGCTGTTGAGATGTCATTTTTAACTAAGTTTTGAATAGGAAGTGAAGTATGCAATGTTCTTGTAGTTTGGTGTTGACAGTTAAAGGAACTTGTACTGGTGAGCATACTGGCGTACTCTCTGTCACTGAAACGCTGGAGAAGTTCAGTAAAGGGGGATGTTCAGGAGCTTGTCCCAAGGGCTGATGAAACGGGAACTCCAGCTCTCCCTGTCGTCAGCTTTCCATACACCTTGGGAGTACTGCCCTGTTCGACTGGTGTTAAAGTCCACTAATTTTAAAGGTGTAGCTAGCAGTCAACTTCTCCACCCCTCACCCGAAGATACCTTTGCTAGGGCTATGTGTCGCAGGGTGTAGCCGGTAGCTGGGTTGAAGGTCTCACGCACGGTCCTCACCTCCAATCCCTCATAATGGTGCTCCTGGGTCACTCCCACCTCACCCCAGTACTGGTAGCACTTCTCCTGTACAGTACAACACCATACGGTATTCTGCTCTCTCTCTCTCTCTCTCTCTCTCTCTCTCTCTCTCTCTTGATTGATATAGATATAAATACATAGATATGCAGAAAGAGAGAGAGAGAGAGAGAGAGAGAGAGAGAGAGAGAGAGAGAGAGAGAGTATATATAGTTAGACAAACAGATAGATAGAAACATAGATAGATACATACATTACAGGGTTGCTCTGAAGGCAAGACAACATCTTTCGGGTAAGACAGCTGCGGGTATTCTGAGTAACAAATGTTGTGTAGACACAGGACTAAATCTCAACCGTTACAGCTCTAAAATTATTGATGGCTTTATTCATTTTTTATTAATTCACATATCTATCTATCTATCTTAGTTGCATTGATAAAGTAACTGACTTGGAGCCTGGTCACAAGTTTGAAAAGAGAATGGTACTTATACTTTTTTATTGTGCTGTATAATTAGGTGCTCAGACTTCCCTTGCCTTCACCTGCCTTGGCCTGCCCTCACCTGTCTTTGCACCCCTCACAGTAACTGCTCTGCCCTGCCTTCACTTCACATGTTTTGCCTTGTCTTCTCCGTCCCTCATCTCACCTCCACGTCTCCTTCTTCACCCACCTTGCCCTCACAAGCTGGTCTTGCCTTCCCTGACCTAACCTTCCATACTCTGCCTTACCTCGCCCTTATCTGCCTTGACTTGTCTTGCCTTGCTCCAAGCCTCATCTGCCCTGTCGTACCGTTCTCTGTCCTCCCCTGGCCTTACCTGCCCTGCCTGCACACAACAGGTGAGCATGACGATGCAGGTCACGTTCTTCTCCCAAACCATTCTCCAAAAGTCGCGCCTGGTGGCGTAGAGGGGACCTTGGGCCGCGATGAACTGCTTTGCTCTCTTGTATCCCTGTAAAGGGACCACTGCCACTACACTATACATACATAAATTTCAAATGTATATATAAGGGCAGTGTCCTAAACGAGGAATAATTACAATCACACTATTGTATTCATACACTAAGTACAGATGTATACTGGAAGGTAGTGGTTCGTGCTTACTACCCAACACGAGGCTCACTGCCACTATATTATCCATACGGTACATACATACCAGTATATAATGAGAGAAACGATCCATGCATGCATGAATGTGTTTTTTCTTTTGACGGTTGCATTCAAAGATGCAAGGTAACCGACAGCATCTCAATTGGGTCTCTTCCTAAGAGCTCGTCCCACGATTCCCTTGGTCTATCCGCAGGGTGTCTCCTGCATGTTCAGCTCTATACAGTCCATCATCCACTTACTCTCTCACATTCTTGTCACATGTCCACTGTCCAAACCACAGCCTGCTCTTATGCTTTACCATCACAGTCAATTCCCGAATCTCCTCAAAATTCTGTACGCATATCACTGTCAGTTTCGCAGTTACTATTGAACACGTTGCTCTGTTTCACACTGTAACAATACATATCTCGTCATTTTTTTTTTTTTTTTTTTTCACTGATATCTGTGAATTTTTTCATCCTTGGCTGCTTATGTTATAATTTCATTTGACGCTGTATCTTTTATATGATGTACACAGCTCCCATACCATGTAAAGCAAATCTCTCCACTGTCAACAACAGCAAATCCTTTTCAACTTACTTTATAAAATCCAGTTCTTACAAATGACATAGCATCTCCCCTCCCCTCTTTTACTTGCACTGTTATTTCCCTAATAGCAAACTCAGCTGCATACTAAGTAGGCATATCTACTGATATCTCCATTCTTTCTGATTCAGCGCTATGATCATTCTACTCCTCTTCCTCCTCCTCCTTCCTTTCCTCCAAATTCTTGTTACCTTGGCACCATTCCTTTAATCTGTTCACCAGTTTGCTTCAAACGTGGTATCCTTTTTTTTTTTTTTTTTTTTTTTTTAGGACATTACCCTCAAACACCATTTTCATTTTTCTCTTACTCCTTTTAATGGGTTTATGACGTCAAAACGTCATATATTATAATCACAGACTGTGGGATCAAGTATTTCTGAATCTTCATTAATCATTACGGTAATTTGCACAGATGCATGTCAGTGTACTATATATATATATATATATATATATATATATATATATATATATATATATATATATATATATATATATATATATAATATCATAATCAGTCGTTTGAGTGCCCACTTCAGGACCATCCTATCTCGACCGAAGTAGGGACGATACAGTCATGTATCTCTATCAAGTGGCTTAGGCTGTCTGGTAGAGATTGATAATAGGGTGATAATTGCTTGTAAGTGTAGTGTTGGAGTGGCTTTGGATGTGTGTGTAGTCTGTGAACCAAGTGTAATCGGCCCGCGCAAGCCGACTGGGAGCAAGCATACTTTATAGTATGCGACACTGGTTCAAACACAGCACCCCTTATGTTCGCCAAAGCAGTGCGTGGCCGGAAGATCGCTCAGAAAGTTGATTACCCTGGCAAGGTAATGTGTTTTTCCCCAATATATATATATATATATATATATATATATATATATATATATATATATATATATATATGTTGGGGAAAAACACATTACACGCGTGTTTACAAATATATTTGTAGGCGCCTACCTGGGAATCGAACAGTTTTAATCTATATATTTGTACACACGCGTGTAAAGTGTGTTTCTCCAATATCTAAGATGCTCGTGTTGTGTCAGGGATAGATTAAAACTTTTCGATTCCCAGTCAGGAGCGTATATATATATATATATATATATATATATATATATATATATATATATATATATATATATATATATATATATATATATATATATATTGTGGCTGGTGAGCTGGTGGACGCTGTACAGAGTTTTTGTGATGGTGGTGGTGGGGCGTGTGTGGGGATAGGTGGGCGTCTGAGTGAATGGTTCGCGATCGGTGTGGGCGTGCCACGGGGTTGTGTGGTGTCCCCAAGATTGTTCAGTATATGTGTGGATGGGGTGATGAGAGGAAAAAACGAGAGTTGTGGAGAGTAGGGTTGTGTTGGTGGTTAATGGTGATGGATGGAATATCTCATATTTGTTGTATTCTGCTGATGCAGTATTTCTTCCAAATGCCGGACAGGAGCTTGGTAGGCTAGTGCAGAGTTTTGCTGATGTCTGTGAGCGTCGTGCCTTGGGAGTGAATATAGAAAGAAGTAGAGTCATGATTACTGAGAGAGAGGGTGACTCCCAGTGTGATGTTGCAGGGAATGGAGAGAGACTGGAATTGGTAAGAGAGTTCAAATACCTCGGTGCAGTGATGGAGAAGAGTGGAGAATGTGCAAAGGAAATGGAGAGTGGAGTAACGCAAGGTAGGAGGGTGGCTGCTGCTGCGAAGGCCTTGATAAGAGACAGAGGCTTGAGTGTTGCAGCAGCGCGAGGTTTACATGAATGAGTGTCGGTGCCAACTTTATAAATGGATGTGAGACTGTACTGTGGCATGAGAGTGAAAACTCAAGAATGAGAGCGGTGGAGATGGGACTGCTGGGAAATGTATGTGGAGTGCAGAGACTGAATGGGGTACGAAATAGTGTGATTCGCGAAAAATGCGGAATGAGGAAGTCTGTGGACTCCGGAATCGAGGAGAGCGTGCTGGGATGGTATGGTCATGTGCAGAGAGTGGATAACAACAGTGGTGAAAAAGGTATATCTGAACGAATTTCAAAGAGGGAGGAGGCGAGGTAGAAGGGATATGGTGGATGAGTGTGTGAGTAGGAGAGATATGGAAGTCGGTGAGGCTAGGGTATTGACAGATCAAGCTGGCTGGAGGAATGTTGTGAGAAGTGCATGATCAGGGATTTGGCACCCCTATTTAACGTGACAACGTCAGGATTGACTATCGGATACGTTTATATGGAGCTACAGAATGTGGTGAATGTTTTTGTCGTATCAGATAGAACCAGGATTCCGGGAGCTTGAATGATAAGTGAATGGAAGCGTGACCCATTGGACTGGGCAAACTTGGGCTATCTGGACGTTGCTACTCCTTACCCTGCCCTAGGGTAGGAGAGGAGGTTCAGATGATGATGATGAATATATATATATATATATATATATATATATATATATATATATATATATATATATATATATATATATATATATATATATATATATATATATCCAGTTGTAGTATTTTTGTGGTGGGTGGGGGCGCTCACCATCCACTCACTCAGTGTAGTGCTGCTGTCGGGTGTCTGCCCTGTCATCTCCTCCATCCTTCTTTCCTTCCATCATCTATCTTTCCTTCATTCTTTCCTTGTCCTTCTTCCTGCGGGTGACTTTACACTCCCTCTTCTGTCTTTCATTCTTTCATTCTTTCCTCTTCCTTCTGCCTATGGGAGACTCTACACTGAGTGACAAGCCAAATGGTTTCCTGTACAGCAGGAAACTATTTACTACGCTGGGTGGTAACCATATAACCAAATTTTGGCGCCTGGTGGTTTAGTGGGTAATTATTGTGCTCCAATCGGATTGAGCCGGTGAAGGTTTATATCCAAGGGTGGGTTAGGGTTTATTGTTTACGTAATGCCACTCAGGGATGAGTGAGGCTGGTCACTCTCATCTTAAATGTCAGGACCAACTGCCTAGCCCCGGGCTCCTACCCTCCTCATGGGGCAAAGTAGGATTGGATGATGGATATATATATATACAGTATATATATATATATATATATATATATATATATATATATATATATATATATATATATATATATATATATATATATATATATATATATATATTTAGAGAGAGAGAGAGAGAGAGACAAACAGACAGACAGACAGACAGACAGATAGATAGGTAGGTAGATAGATAGGCAGATAGATGGATAGATTGATAGATAGATATATATACAGATATATAGATATACTGTATTTATATAAGGATACAGATACAGATATAGATATACTGTTTATAGATATATCTGCTTAACCAAAGAAGCACAAGAAGAGTGCATTACTTGAGTTGGAGTGAAAGGTGATTTTATTACCTGGGCAAATCCTTAACAGAGATTATCAGTGGGATTTTCATATTAATAGGTATGAGTGACTTACCCCTGATAAAAGCGTATCTTTACAATAGTTGCTTTTCCATGTGTTCAAATATCAGTAGGCATCATCCCCACCATGCCCCGCTGGCGCAGGGAACAGTTTAAAGATTTGAATTTAATAAAAAGCAGACCTGAAGACCCGCCAACATGTAAAAATACCCCCGCTAATACCAATGCACCAGTCCTGTATGATACAGCCCTAGCATGTATTCAGTATGGACGGTGAATGTTAGCGCCGAAGTGGTGACGTGTAGAGGTGTATGGTATGTAGGACTACTGGGCCTTGGAAGCAGGCTGTGAAGCCTATGCCCAGAGTCCGACACATGAAAAAAAAAAAAAAATTGTAAACGTGATCGTGGTTTTATGTTTGGGTCAGCTATGAGATCAGACGTCAGGACACCCTTTGAATGAAGGCTAGGCATGTGTAGCAGCAGATACCTGGAGCAGGAGACGCATGGCCATATCCAACCATATGGTGAGGTGAGCAGGAGACATTTCCACAATTACCCGACAATAGGAGTAACATCGCTCATCTCATACAAGGCTAGGGCCCAGGGCAGAGCAATGCTGTGAGGCTGAAGCTACAGAATGAAAGCTTCATTGTTAGACTTTTTTGCGGAAGGAGCCATAGTCATATTCCTATGGTTCTTCCACGAGGTGCAAAGTGTCTTTAACCTCCAAGTTCATATATTATCATTGTTATTTTAACATGAGGACTCCTGGTATAACCATACTGCATAGTGTGTTTACATTCATTGTGCAGTACGTACATATTTTACTTAGAAAGACATGGAAGTCGTTACATTGTGTATTCAGTCAGTCTGTTGCATGGAACTTCTCCGTTAGCAGCGTCTGCTCTTCTTGAACACAGTGACATCCCTACAGGTGACTACAGCATCAACCATCCTCCAACATCCTCTACCATCACAAAGTCCGCCATGTGCCACCTGCACCTCCCCACCAGCTCCCAGTGGCGGATTAAGGGTGTCTTGGGCCCAGGGCGGTGAGGCATGTGATACATCGTCATTAATGAATTTAGAAATAGGAATTCAGGAAATAAAGTGAACAAATGTGATTAAAAGAAGTTGAACTAACCTCAAAAGGGTACAATTATATATATAAAAATGTCCAACTGCCGCCAACAAACTTGCATGGGACGCCAGCTAATCCAAAGTGTTTTGCTCATGTCGATGTGAGTACGTGACTAATCAAACTGTATAATTATTAACACAAGGGAAAAGTTAATTATTTAATTAAACTCTTACTTGTAATTCTTGCCTGAATTAAAAGGATTCATAAAAATCCTTAAACAAATGAAATAGTATAACGTTTAACTGTACATTTTGATGACAGAAAACTGAAATCGGGAATTTAAGGAGTAACATAGTTGAATATCTGGTAGTGGTAACAACCTCATACTCACATTTACGTGATTTAACTATACCAAAAGATTATATGAAGTAAATTTTTCTTATTATTTATTGAAGAACTCATTTGCTAAATTACATTCTAAAAATAACATTAAATAGAAAATAGCAAATTAGAAAGATTACTGGCATTTTGTATGGTGGAAAAATAGAAAATCAGAAATACGACTGGCAGTCTGGCAGACTGTATGGATCCCCTTTGGGCCTGGGCCCATGGCGGCCGCCCCTTACGTCCCCCCCTTAATCCGCCATGCCAGCTCCATCAAATAATCTGATACAAATAAGCTTTATTTCATTTTTAATATTACTGAAATCCACCACCCATGTATCCACTCAACACCACCACACTTGCACAAACCATGGCCTCCTTACCACAGTCAATGGGCCATCAAGGGCTGGCAAGCTGTAACAGAGACTTTGTAGTTGAACATCCCTTCCTCTACTAAACTTACAAGCGTTTTGAGCCAAAGTCTACTAATTACCAAGTCGGATCACTTCCACCTAAAACGGGTCCAAGCTGGCGCAGGGGGCGGAGCATCAGAGTGAAGTCAGCTTGCACGAAACGCAAGTTCAGTTGACGGCTGACCGTGGTGGTGGATGGATGTATGCTACACTCTCCAGATCATGACACATTCTCAGTCCGACGTGAGGTAAAGGGACTGAAATGTGTGAGGGAAGGCGTAAGGGTGTGAGGGAACCTAATGGTATGGTATACGGTTAAACGAGTCCGCATTTCTTACCCTTCTTCGTTTTCCCTTATTATAAATGTTTAATTTGAGTCTGCCCTTTTATACATTTTCTGTTGCTTAAGTCAACTGACGTCACACAAGCCACGCCTCCCTGCACCCAGAAGGAAAGTGAACCGACTTGGTATTAGTAAACTTAGTTTTGAGCTCAAGAGAAATCATTCCATCCACATGACTGACTCTGTTAGAAAGATCAAATAAAGGGTTGATGTAAAAGAAAAAATATATCCAACGAGTTACCGTCATACCTTACAGCCATTGTGACTCAAAGCACACATGGTTGCTGCACCCTTTGATGCCGATTTCGACAATTTTCCTCTGTGTTTACATAACCTCCTCTCATTAACAATGGCTGACGCTCACAAAAGGAAGCACGAAAAAGCTTGTTTTACTCTGATTCCCACCATTATTCGTTCTACAGTCTAGATGTAATGGACCGTCAAAACATGCATTCAGCCAAAACCTGCGGACACTGGTCTCTTCGGCAAGCAAATCCGACCATTTGTCATATCTGTTTCCACAAAATTGCCCCCGCATCCAAAATGCGAGACTTCAATCATTCAAGCTCATCTGATCTCTTATCCTGCCGTCAAGGAAGATACGGAGGTGGCCACACTCGTGGCCTCATTTGTATCTACCATATCCAGCCCCTCAGCTTCCTCCTCCTATACTCAACTTTTAGATTAGAACAACCGAGGCAGTAAACGTACCTGATGAGCAGTGCCTGCAGTATAATGCGACCCCCACCTCCGCCAAGTTAATGGCACGGCCACATGGCCACAATGTGTTTTCTACCGTTGTAGCTACAGTGCAAGGAAATGTTATTCTTCAGGGGCCAGATTCATCATCGTCATTACCACCGTCATGGCAGGTAATAGGGATGACGCAACCCCTTCAACATTACCATCCCATTACCATCATATCGGGTTGCCAACATGTTTACTATCTAGTTTTGTTAAGATCAGTGTGAATACCTTGATAAAGTATAAAGTGGAGTTACCTCCGACTTAATCAACCACTGCAATGGCATGGATCTGGTTTCATAAGTTAACGTTGCACTGGATCGTGGGTGTACTCTACACCACCATGATATTATAAAAGCCCCACGATGCCGCCTTCATCCTAGGGGATCACACACGAAACCGTATTTCATTTCTGCCGTTGTACCATCCCTACACATATACTTTACTCAATAAAATTTATAAAGAGTTGCCTTGTGTTTCCAGTCAACTATTCAATTGTGATAAATTTTCCTTTTCTCTGTTTTTAACCTTTCCTTCTCTGTCTGTTTTTTCCTGTGCTGAATCACACTCTCTTAGCTACTAATATTTCACGATATATTGTCCTGCATATACTCACATGTATATAGGAAGCGTTGATGTAGTCGCTGTGGTAGAAGCCCTCGAATTTTCTCAGAATGACTCTTGATTCGTCGTCTGGAAGATGAAAGCGATTTATTACTCTCTCTCTCTCTCTCTCTCTCTCTCTCTCTCTCTCTCTCTCTCTCTCTCTCTCTCTCTCATCTACTTTACCACTGCTTCGACCAAAAATACAGTAACTACAATTACTTTGTTAATATCTTTAGTTCATCACTCCGAAACTCTGGAACTGGTAGTCCTATATCACCCGTTTCAAGATGTAGGAGTCTAAGGTCTTGCATAATTCCGCCAGTGACTCTAAAAAGGTCGTAAAACCTTCGCCCATTTCTTGTACATCAAGCTAAGACGGGATGTTCTAATCGGTACAGTGCGGCACCAGGTCCATTACTTTTAATAGTTTTATATGTTATGCTACTGTCTTTCGTCTATAAACTGCGTTCTTCCAATTCACTTTATTTCGTATTGTGTCATTATTTACTACCTTGGGTCACTTGTCTGTCATGTCCTCCCTTCTTAATAATATACTTTTCTATCTCTACTCATATTTTCTATCCTATATGTATCTTCTTTGCCCTATGCTTTGGTGCTCAATTCTCTCTTCTACTCCTCCTCAGTTTGCCCTTCTTCCATTGTATATAGTTCCACTATTACAGCTGCCAACGAAGTTGGATGAAGTTATGTATTCAGCTTTGTTAGATTGTTTGTTTGACTACAAGATATCTCACAAAGCTATGCGGGGATCTCAACAAAATTTTGTGTATATATTAACCATGGGCCAGGGAAAAGTTGAAAAGAAGAATTGTTGATGATCAAAGTTCGCGTCTTGGTTCATGTCTGTTTTTGTTTGTTTGTTTGTCCACAGGATATCTAAAAAATTTATAGATGAACTTCAATAAAATTTAAAGGATATGTGGGTCCTGGCCCAAGGAAGAGCTCATTATATTTTGGTGGTGATTTGATTTCTTGTAAAGGCGTTGATGGAGGCATGCGCTCTCTGAGCGGGCTTGGCTATTTCCTGTATTGCCCTCTTTCACTTCCATTCTTCATCAATCTGTATTTCTCTATATTCTTTCCTTCTCACCTCATTGTTGTCTCTACCTCTCTTCCCTTAATTCTCATTCTCGAACCACTTTAGCTCACTCTTTTTTGTCTGTTGTTCCTAAGATCCATCTCTTTCGATCCTTTCTTCTTTCGGTCAGAAAGAAGAAAACTATGGAACCTATGGAAAGAGTAATTGGCAGTTATGTGGTCACCTATCCGTTCGCGACAAAATTTTCAATCGTACGCTGTCTTTTTGCGTCCTGTAAGTTTTTCCTTCCTTCATTTATGTACTGATTCACAAGCAGAGTTACAGCACATCCTTTCCTCTCCCTCATTCTCTTCACTTTCCTCTATTCTCTCTTCTTTGCCATCATTTCTGCTACTCTCTTTACCTTAAAATTTTATTGAACTCTGGTTCTACCCTCTTTTCGATCTCTAGTTTCCCCCTTTCTTCCTTCCTTCCTTCTCATGCGATCCTTCATCTCATGTTCTCTCTCTGACTCACTTTTTTACGCTTTTCCGTATCTGAGCTTTCCTCGTAACCCTTTTTTCATGATCTTGCATACTGTTTTTTCTTTTCTTTTAACCCTCCCTCCCTCTTCTCGTCAAACACCTTCACTTTTTTTTTTTTTTTCCCCGCCATGTGGATGATGGGCTACTCCTCTCTCTTATGGAACCATCTAGAATGATCTGCAGGGGACTGTTCCCCGATTAACGTAAAAAGATGGATTTACTGGGTGCAGACCATGTCGCCAGCTTCAGTACTGTTGGCCATCTGGATTGATGGATGAACTGTGACATATTTTTTTATAGTTACAACGTATTCAAACGCTTAGACTTCCGCTGGCTTCATTTAAAATCCGAGATTCCCGTCAGCAACAAGAATTTTCAGCTACAACATCTTACCTTCCGTCGAGATATGCTTCGTATGTTTAGTCTATGTCGGGTAAAGTACTTTCATATTCACCTTACTCACGTATAAAAACTCATTTTAATAATGAAGTAAAAAAGTTGATTCTCAGTAATATCTCTCGGCAGACTGAAAGTCGAACTCTGATGTATATCATGATTCTTGAACCCGATCAGTCCACAGACTTGTTGTTTATTGCTTGCTGTTGCAGATGATAATCTTTGGTGGATCTCTAGTAGTGAAAGGATTGTTTAAAAGTTCTATTTAACCCCCACATCTCAAGATCCCTCCCGAGCTAAATAAAACTTTCTGGAGATAAAAGGAATAACATTCGAAAAACGTCACTGCACTGAAGGGGTTAAGACTGAGAAGGTGTGTCGATTCGCGATATTTAGCCTCTGACCCTGGTGACGTATTTCCAATTTTAATCTTGCTACCCATTGAAGGTTCTGTTCAGTTTGGGTGAGACCTCTGCTTGTATAATGGTTAATTAATCTACCCACATCTACATAGCAAAGTCTCTCCTACGTTGAATACAAGTGCCTGTCGGCAATAGGACTATAATGAAATTACACAGTAGGACTGAATGGGTTAAACTCTGATACCAGAATTAAATGATGTATTCTCACTCGCACAGGGAGACTTATGGCACCTCTTCCTGGACTGTTTATTGTACCGTACATACTTGAAATTAAATTTTTTCCTCTATTACATAATTCTTTCTAATAGCGATATAGTTTGTATAAGAAACATCAGATTGCACCAGCTGTATGCAAATATGAACTGATAAAGAATGGGTGCCGTGGGACCTCTATGATGAACTTATATTCGGCCCAATACCCATATGTTTACAACACAATCTGGGAGCTTCACAAGCACAGGGGACGAAATGAGGCAAAAATAATTCGCTCTAGAGAAATACACAGTCTTCTAAGCATACTAGTAAGTTGGCGTTGATTCCACTTTGTTCGTTGGATTTCGCAATTTCCATACATTTCGGTGTGAAAATACCCTAAAACCGGTATTCCATGTAGCTCTGTAGATTATGTAGCACCACTTCTTAAGAATTTATTTTGCCTCTTTCAACTTTTATCCCGTTTTACGCTGCTTGTGTAAACACTGTCGATACTAAAAATATTCAGATTACATACAAAGGAAACTTAGTTTCTTCATCTCATCGTTTTCTCTTGCTACCTCCAGACGATTTTTTTTTATAACAAGGGACAGATTTCATACAGTTAAGAGGTCAATGAAGAGTGTAATCCATTCAACCCCCCAAATCTCTCCTGATCTGAATAAAATCATCTGGAGACAGTAAGAATGAGATATAAAATACGCTATAAAAGATTGAAGAGGTTAACGTGTATTATGTACTGTATAATAAAGATGTGGATGAGATTTTACGAACTCTTCAACGCACCAAAGTTCTATTTAACCCCCACATCTCAAGATCCCTCCTGAGCTAAATAAAACTGGCTGGAGATAAAAGGAATAACATTCGAAAAACGTCACTGCACTGAAGGGGTTAATTGGTTAATATCCTAACCAATTTTTACAACAAAATCTCCAAAGCAGTCGAGTGGACCTATTAACACAAACAATTTTTCTGTTCGTATTGGTCAGTTTAATATTCCCTCTCATCTCTTTAAGTGTTTGGTGGCAGTATGGGTCAAGGCAAATGTATAAATAAAGAGTTTTATAAACAGTCCAGTATTATAGTTCTTGTATCTTAACCAATATTTTAATAGCTAATTTCACAACACTCTTTGGAAGAAAAATATAATGCTATGTCTTTGCATATTTTTTTATTGCACATCTTCATGACTACGGTATCATTATATTCTAGTGTCATTCATTTCTTTGGACTCAGTGTTCAGAGTGAGAATTTGGTAATATTTAGATCAAGCTAGGATAACAAGGGTGTACGGTAGTTGTTTTTGCCTAACCACGGTCAACCTGGCCATGCAGACATATCGACAGCTGGTAAAGCAAGTACCTCTGCGGGGCCGTCCTGAGGGCACAGTACAACACATACGAGTACACTGTGCAGGAAACAGGTGCCCCATTGTAGTAGACATCATCTCGCCACGGTCGGGCCAGGATCCTTCCCCATGGCGAGATGCAGGGAAATATAAGGCAGGTGGCTCCCGGGTGGACGCGGCAGCTGCTTCGCTTCATCCAAGGTGCACAGAGCACTACGTGTAGGCTTCTTGGTAGCGCCAAAAAATAGTAATTACATACACGGGCGTAAAACTCACAGGGCAGGATGTTGACGTATCTGTTCTTGTGTGTATTGCCTGGCAGGGCAGCAACACGGGCCACACTCACTGGGCTGGTCATTTCCAGATCAACAAATTCCTGCATCAGGCCTGCTCGATCTGTAGATGTGCAAGATCGATGACAGAGTGGGAGATCAGTTGGTCAGGTGATTAGGTAATTTAGTGGTTGGATGGCTGGGTGATTGGGTGGTTGGTTGCTTGGTTGTGTATGGCTAGACGGTTTGATGACAGGACTGTTTAGCTGTCGGGTAGGTGAATGATTAGGTGATTAAATGACTAGGTGGTTAGGTGACTGAATTAGTGGATGGTTGGTGATTCAATGGTTGGATGGTTAGTTGACTGGACGGTTAGATATTTGAATGGCTAGTCGATTCGATGGCGAAACGGTTAGTTGGTTGAATGATTAGATGGTTGGACTGTTGGGTGACTGGATGATTAGGTGATCTGGTGGTTAGCAGATTAACTTTTAGGCATTTGGATGGTTGGTTGGTTAAGCATTTGGAGGTAAGATAGTTAGGTGACACTAACCTTCGATGATGGAAGGCTACACTATTGGATGGTTATGTGACTGGGTGGTTTAATAAATAGACGATTCTCCACTGAATAACTTAATGGCTAGGTGACTGGGTGCATTATAGGCTCTCGTACTTTGTTTGCTCGAGTTCTCTATAAACCACCCAACCGCCTAACCATCCAACCATCGATGGTGTATGGATGGTTAAATGGCTAAGTGACTAGGTGGTTTACAGGCTACTGTTAGTAGTTTCATTGACATTTAAGAGTTTTATTACGGCACCTAAAATTCTGAGCTTTTCTTTCTACCAACGGATGATTTTATTTAGCTAATAAAGAAATCGGACTTGAAGGTTCAGGAAAAATCATCTATCTATCTATCTATCTATAGCCCGACGCCCTAATCCCGCAAAGGGTGGCCGCAGACAGAACGCCTCCAAGTCGTTCTGTCACCCACCATTTAACTACCCTCCCCCCAACTCCCCCCCCCTCCCTCATATACCTCTCAACTCCATCCCTCCACCTCATCCTCGGTCTACCCCTCCCTCTCCCTCCCTCCACCTCACCTACATACACCCTCATAGTCAGTCGTTCATTCTCCATTCTCTCCACATGTCCAAACCACCTCAGTGTATTTCTCCTAATCTTCTCAACCACATCCACATCCACCCCACAACGTTCCTTCACTTCTTCATTCGTCAACCTGTCCCTCCACGTCACTCCACATGCTCCTCTCAAGTAGCTCATTTCCACTGCTCTCACTCTTGACTTGTTCCCCTCTTGCAAGGTCCACGCCTCGCTTCCATACGTCAGGGTAGGGATCACAATACTATCATGCAGTGACTTCTTAACTTCCACGCTCACCTCCCTATTTCTCATCACTGCTTTCAGTGTATCAAAAACCTTCCTTCCCCGCTGTACCCTTTCACGCACTTCATCCCCCAAAGTTCCATCCTTACTCATCACACTACTCAAGTACTTGAATGCACTCACATTCTCCATATCCTCACCATCCAACCTCACTGCACACTCTGTGACTTCATTCCTCTCAAACACCATAACTTTACTTTTGTTTACATTAACTTTCAACTTCCTCCTCCTACACACTGTCCCAAATTCATTCACCAAACCCTGCAACTCCCATTCATCTTCACTCAACAATACTGTATCATCAGCAAACAGCAACACCGAAATCTTCCAAATCTGACCCTCATTCATTAGAGCCACCCCCACATCCACTGCCCTACCTTGCACCTCCTTTACAGCCCCATCCATATATATATTAAACAGCCATGGAGACATCACACAACCCTGTTTCAGTCTCACACTGAGATCAAAGAACTCACTCAGCTCACCATCCACTCGCACCGTAGCCCTAGCTCCCTCGTACATACTCTTCACAGCACTCAACAATTTCCCCTCCACTCCATATATTCTTAATACCTTCCACATACCTTGCCTATCTATTCTGTCATAAGCTTTCTCCAAGTCCATGAAGGCAGCATACACTTTCTTTCCCTTCTCTAGATACTTCTCCACTAAACATCTTAGAACAAATATCTGATCTACACACCCTTTTCCCTTCCTAAATCCCCCTTGTTCTTCTCCAACTAGCTCCTCTGTCATATGCCTAACCCTATCAATGAGTATTCTACCATATATTTTACCAGTCACACTAAGAAGGCAAATACCCCTATGGTTACCACATACTTCTCTCTCCCTTTTCCTTTGTATAAAGGAACAATTATACCTGATTTCCAGTCCCCTGGAACCCTTCCCTCTTCCCAAGCCAATCTACACAACTTGCATATCCACTCCACAACAATCTCACCCCCATACCTAAGCATTTCACCACACACTTCACCAATTCCTGGGGCCTTTCCCAGCTTAATCTTCTTCATTGCTTCCACTACTTCGGCCCTACTGATCTCTTCCTCCCTCCTCTCATCTCTTCTTCTCCCAGCCATTCCCCAACCACTTATACTCGCACTGCTCTCACTCTCTACATTCAACAAATCCTCAAAGTGCTCCTTGCATCTCCTCAATTTCTCTCTCTTCTCCACCAACAATCTATTATTCCTATCTTTCACTTCCCTACTATTTTCCCTTTCACACTGCCTTACTTTCTTTATCTCCTTCCAAAATAATTTCTTACTCTCCCTCCATTTCCCTCCATTTCACACTCAGATTCCTCCCAAACTCTTCATCCACTTTCTTCTTACTCGCCTTCACCAGTCTCTTCACCTCCCTTCTCCTACTCACATATACATCTCTCTTCTCTCTCTCCTCTTCTCCCCTACCTCTACTCGCTAACCATTCACTATATGCCTTCTTCTTTTGTTCCACAGCTAGTTTCACCTCATCATTCCACCATGCTGTCCCTTGCACACCCTTGCATCTCCTCATCATCATTGGTCTAATTAACATATTTCACGCTTGATACGAGTATAGCGAAGTAATAGTAGAAAATAGGAACAGGATGATGATGATGATGATGATGATGACATCGACAGATTAGGAAAAGTTATATCGGACTGCAAACTTTATGAACAGTCTCATTTAACGTTCATTACGCTGGATATTCTAGTGATAATTCTGTAGATATTTTGTGGATCCTACGCATCGTGTGTCTATGATGGTTTAGGAAAATGATGATAATGACCAGTGAGGGCTTTAAAACATCATCAGCATCATCAGCATCTTTAGGCAAGTGAGATGAGTATGATCCAGAAATATCAGAAACAGTAGAAAGATTAGTGCAGGAGAGCTATCCTCAGAGTGTTCAAGGAAAAGTGCTAGACTATCTATCTTGTTCTCCATTGTGGAAACTGGGTCTCACTTCAGAGGTATTTCATCCACACATATTTCAGCGATGTACAGTAATTCCCAAAAGCATTTGGGCAGGAGTCATTCAGTAGTACACTCCTGGCCGATAGTTTCGACTCTGTAATCCTATCCCGGACTGGCGGTAAGTCGTGGCTAGATTTCATAGCTAACAAAGGTTGGTTTACCAATGCAAAGTGGCAGTCTGCCGATGAGAAATAGCAGTTTGAAGCTATGCCAGATAGCAAGAAAAAAAATAAACATTGTCAATGACACTATTAGTCGTAAAGTGCAGAAAAGCAAAGCTTCGAGCCACCAACATGTGTTTCTTCATTTTAAAACCGTGGCTATCAACTTCTTTTTTGGCATGAAACTGAGTACAGGGTGAGCAAACTTATGAATCACGAGTGTACAAGACAACAAGTATGTGGTACAGGATGTGATGCAGGAGAGACTGACCGTTTACGAAGAGTTTTTCCATGGTGGCTTTGAGGAAACAGAGACGGACTGGCCTCTGGCCTCGCATTAGTTCCTCAGCGGTGAGCATCCACGTCAGATCCACTGACACAGCTTTCTCCCTGGCAAGTCACATTACATAGATCAAGTTAGGCAAGCCATTTCACTCCAATAATGTATTATATCCATATCCGTCTCCTTTAGAAGATAATATTTAGCTTATGACATTTAGAACTGGAGGGATTAGATAATTAAACATAGCCTTCTTTATCCACTTCACTACTAGAAATCTGTCCCACACTGAATAATAATTATCTGATGGCAGTAAAACAAAATGAAATGATTGTCATTTGTCCGAAGAGGTTATGAAGGTTATACAACAATATCTCCATCGGCACCGCTTTCTCCTTAATAATCACATTACCTTAGTTAAGTTAGGCTCCATTAAGTTACGTTGGCAATCTACACTAAGGTACGGTAGATTCAGACAGTCTGTAGTTGGTCTGATTATGTTAGGCGTGATTTAGTTAGGTATGGTTAAGACAGGTACTGTTAGTCAACACTTCGTTAGGTTAAGCTGCAGTAATTATATGTTGCACTTGGTTTAGTTCGTCATTATGTTGGTTAAGTTAGCACAGGGTATATTAAGAATGGTTACACATGACCGAGTTAGGCATCGAGTTGATTAGCTTAATCAATAAAATAGAGGATTATATGGTGATATGTTAATGAAGAATACTGATTATCATTCTTTTACTTATGTTTTAGCAAGAAGAGTCTGGACTGGTTGTGTTTAGAAAAGATGGTTGATTATATGAAAGTAAGAAGGTTTGATTTAAGAAGTTAGAATTGGATATGCTGGGGTAAGATACAATAGAGAAGGTTAACTCAGGACAGTTTAGAATCGGTCAAATTAACTTAATCACGAATAGGCTGCAATTAATCAAGGATAGGCTGATGTATTTTCTGCCATCACTAACCTCAGTACTAACAAGGCATAGGGGCCTGATGGAGTCTCTCCTGTTGTCCTCAAAAACTGCTTCTGTGCTTACAAACAGCCTAGATAAGCTCTTTCGCCTTTGTCTTTCAACTTTTATCTTTTCTTCTTGCTGGAAGTTTGCTCTCATTCAATCAGTCCCAAAGAAGGGTGACCATTCCCAACCTTCTAACTATCGCCCAATTGCTTTAACATCCTGTGTCTCAAAAGTTTTCGAGTCTATTCTTAACAGAAACAATTTTAAAGCATCTTTCCTATCACAACCTTCTTTCTGATCGTCAGCATGAGTTCCGTCAGGGACGCTCCACTGGTGATCTTCCCACCTACCTTTCAGACTCCTGGTCATCCTCCTTTCGGGACTTTGGCGAAAGCTTTGCCATTGCACTTGACATCTCAAAGGCTTTTGATCGAGTCTGGTATAAATTTTTAATTTCCAAACTGCCCTCCTATGGTTTCTATCCTTCTGTCTGTACCTTCATCTCTAGCTTCCTTTTTGGTCGTTCTATAGCTGTTGTTGTAAATGGCCATCGTTCTTCTAGATCTATCAACAGTGGTGTTCCTAAGGGCTCTTTCCTATCACCAACTCTCTTTTATTCATCAGTAATCTTCTAAGCTGTACATCTAACCCTCTCCACTCATACGCTGATGATTCCACCCTTCACCTTTCCATTCGTTTTTCGCAACGTCCTTCTCAGCAGTTACTTCAACAAACAAGGGATGAGGCTATTGCGCACCTAATGTCTGACTTGGCTCGTATCTCTGAATGGGGTAAAAATAATTTGGTTGTTTTTAATGCATCTTTGACTCAGTTTTTACACCTATCAACTCGTCAAAATCTTAACATCCAGCTCAATCGTGCATCATCCTTGAACATGCTTGGGGTTTCATTCACTTGGGACTATCTTGGAAAGATCATACTGCATCTCTTGTGAAATCTGCTTCCAAGAGATTAGGTGTCCTAAGCCGACTCCGTGCCTTCTTTGCCCCTGCACAGTTGTTGACTTTATACACGGGTTTCATTCGCCCCTGTTTAGAGTACTACTTTCATGTGTGGGGAGGCTTCCCATATTCAGCTCTTCTCAATAGGGTGGAGTCAAAGCCTTTTCATCTCATGAACTCTCCTCCTTATACTGGCTCCCTTCAGCCTCTGTCTCTTCGCCGCGCTGTTGCCTCTTTATCTCTTTTCTATCGTTTCTTCAATGGTCAGTGCTCCTCTGAACTGTCTACTCGCATCCCTCCACCTCTACGACGGATGCATAGCACCCGTCTAGCAACAAACTCTCATCCCTTTCCTGTCCAACTCTCTAATGCAAGAGTTAACCGTTACTCCCAGTCCTTCATTTATACAACAGGTCAACTCTGGAACTGTCTCCCTCTGTCCGTATTTCCTGCTTCCTATGATCTCCAGTCTTTCAAACGCAGTGTGTCCAAGCATCTCGATATGAACGGATCTTGAATTTGGCTCTCTTTTGTATTATTTTTGTTTTTTTTTCTTGAAAGGAACTGTTATTACGGGCTCAGCCTGTGGTTCCTTCTTCCTCGCATAAAAAAGAAAAAAAATGTGGACTGATTTAGGTCAAGGAAGGAGACAACTGCGGTTAATATATATTATTTTAAACGTTCTCTAAACGATGTCAGTGTGAAATGAGGGAAGGCTAGACTCAGGAGCAATAATTAAGTGTCGTGGAATAGTATCGCTAACCCGTTAGGATCAATGATGCATTTTAGTTAAGTTTTGCTACCTTCGAACGGTCTGACTCAAAATAGGTGAGATTTCATTTTTCGTACAGGTGGGGTTTGATGGAGCCTCCATAAACACTTGTCAGAGGTATGGAGCTCTGATAAGATAATGATAATTGTCCGGAGGTAGTTAGTCTGAACACACACACACACACACACACACACACACACACACACACACACACACACACACACACACACACACACAGGCTTAAAATAATGAAATGAGACTGAGTCTTCCTCAAAAGGGACTGAGCGTTGTTTGTTAGGTAAGAGTACTGGTAACTTACGTTGTAAGTAGACGTAGCCGGGGGTGTAATTCTACAGAGGTTATTTGGTTGAATCATCGATGGGAGAGACACCAGGAGAGAGTATTGGTGAGGCGTGTAGGAGATATCAGTATAGGCCTTCTCTGTTCCGTTATTCTCTTCGTACTTTAAGTGGGATGATGAAATAGGCAGATTTGGGTCGGTGGAGTTTATTGTGAGACAGTTACTTGAATAAAAGTTAAGAGCTTGGTGTGACCCGTATAGCCTATGGTTAGTAGCAGTTTATGCTAGCTGCTGTCCTCCTATTTTACTCTCACTTTCCTACTTCCTATCACTCTCTCCTTGTCTAACTCTTCTTCTCTCCTGCCCTCCTCTCTCTGACTAACTTTCCTACGGCTGAAGTGTGTGGGAGTACGTGTGTGTACGTTTGTGCGTGTGTGTGTGTGTGTGTGTGTGTGTGTGTGTGTGTGTGTGTGTGTGTGTGTGTGTGTGTGTGTGTGTGTGTGTGTGTGTGTGTGTTCGTTTGTGCGTGTGTGTGTGTGTGTGTGTGTGTGTGTGTGTGTGTGTGTGTGTGTGTGTCGGTCACGTTTCCGGCACATGATCAGGGGTGTTTGGCATTCTTGATTGGTCTAGGCAAGGGGATGTGTTCTCTAACGCTTCCTGTAGAACTCAAACATAACTACCTGTTTCACATAGTTACCTCCAGCTATATAGTTACATACCGTAGTTACATTATAGTACTGTGTTATAACAGGCCTACAAAGTGTGATTATGAAATACAAAATGAGTCGGTTTGTCATATGATTTTCTCAACTACTAAGGCTTCTTATATTAGTCTGGATATGAAACAAATGCCTTTTGTTGACATTCTCAAACATTTCACTAATTTTAATCTGGCTACTAGACAGACGATTCAATACACCTTAGTAGCCTACAGACCTTTCACACTGAAAGGATTAGGTGCTTTTGTCTAAAGAAATGTATCATTATACTCGTTGAGAGTACCACATTAACAGTGATTTCAAAAAATGATCAACCACTCTAAAACTGTCCACTTACTAACGTCAAAACGCATCTCTCACTTCCTGTCTATATCTTCATCACGCTATTGTATTATCACTCTCTACTTCAGTTTCTCATTCACTATCTCGATATTATATCTTGGAAAAAGTGAGGCTTGGTATCTGTCTGATGGTCTGTATCTGTCACTATACTTTTATCATAAGTCTCTCTCTCTCTCTCTCTCTCTCTCTCTCTCCGTGCTACCAGTTTATAGATGCTAGACGAGTACTAACAGAGCCATGGGGGCCGGTGCGATGAACTTGTTTGCGATGAAGGCCACCGCCACCACCACGATGACCACGGCAGGTAAGGCAATGCCCGTCACCAGGCCGGGGTGGATCCCAGGTAGATCTACAGGGGTATTTGAGGCTATATTATTAGGTGACCATGGAGGCTTCATACAAGCTCTTTCTTGGCCTTTTTTTTTTTTTTTTTTTTTTTTTTTCATTCTCTGAAATGGTATCTATATCATTTTGTGTTCGACAAAGTTTTATTCTACAGCATACAAAAGGACACTAACATGTTATTTGCAGATATCAGTAAGGAGGACGTGTTACGTAATATTCAAAGCCTCTTTCAGCATGACCCAGTGTTGATAGGCTCTTCAGGGGTCACCAATATTTCAGCCTATATCCCATTGGCGCCCAGTGTCCTCATTGAAGGACGCAACTGGTCATTTTCAAATTTTAATAAACAAGGGAGCCCCGGGGTAGGGTCTTATGAGCTTCGCAACTATGAGACGACAGGCGGAGGGCGGTACGCCTAGTACCCTTCCAGGAAAGTCCCTCACACAGGAAATCTAGAAGCCAATGAGATATAAGTAAGACTTTAAGAGTTCAACAGGTGCCACTGATATTTGAACTTATATAATGAAGCTTAATCCTGTACTGTATTAATCCTGTACTGTAAGTTGCAAACGAAGATTCGTAACATTTCTTCCTATTCTGCACATTACACCACATAAATATCGTTTTGTATGCCTCTGATGCTAATCATATCGGTATGAAAACGATAACATACAAGATAATAATGAATCACAATAGGTTTAATAAATCGCGTGTGATGATGTGCCATGAATCGTCCGTTAACTCTTGTAGTGGAAGTGTTCATCGCTGACGTCACGATGTAAACAAACGCCAAGTTGTGGGGAAAATCGGGAGTCTGGAGATGACACGGGATAATAACCTGCTGTTACATTACCTGCGCATTTGTATCATGGTCAATATTTTTAAATACAATGTGAAGCATTATTCGTACACTATTTCAGTCCAGCAGCGCTTTTTTTTTTTTTTTTTTTTCATTCCGTAGGTCTGCCTACTTGATACCTTCGTGACCGTACACTAGCAAAGCAATACTTTTTTAATACGGCATCTATTTACATGGCGTGGACGCTCATTATCACCACCGTGTCTCACAACATTAATGTGTTCAATACTGTGGCCTGGTGGCACGACTTAATCATACAAGGTACAATAGTTTGAGCAATGTCTTTCAGCAACATACTTTCAAGACTCATGACGGGTGACGTCAGTTTATGACCAACCAGCTCCAAGTAATCCCCGTGATGTTCAGCAGTCAAACTACTATACTTTTCTAGTGTCTTCGGGTCACATAAAATACTCAGTTTTAATTTCTGATGAGGTTCACAAAGTGTGTGGGCGTTCACACGAGTGCAGTACATATATAAGCCCCTTAAACAGTAGCCCTCTAATGCAAATATAATATTTAATTGTTGTTCTAATTCATTGTTGTCTTACAGCACTCTAACCTAACCTTAACCTTAGCCTCACCTCACAACCTAAAATCTACAATACAGCTACAGTACTATAACCTTAAAGTAACCTAACTCAATCTATCGTGAGAAACAGTAAAATAAAACCATGTATTCTGTCTCAGGAGTGTTTTAACCAGACCACTCTAGGCTTTTTCGAAGTATTTTTTAAATACGGTACTGTCTCAGATGCTAAAACAGGTTCTTCGGGGTCAAGCTTTGGAACAAATTTTATAAACACAGCAGCTTAATATGTCCTGCATTGACTGTAACAATGCTTGATGTTGAAGTAGGCCACATTATTACCAGTAGTTTACACATTTGATAGCCTGCATCTTGGGATAACTGCTTATCTGCCACATCATCTACCAAACTTACAGCAGCTGGATGAAAATGCTGCGTAAAACAAGAGTTTCCTATACGTAATTCAAAGGTAATTGAGGCATCAGTTAAAGCTAAAACAGAAGTGCATCTGCTCTAAATGACTACTGACTACCCAGACTTTACATACTGCAGTGCAGTGCCACCGGTATGATAGAAAAAGAACCATACCCAAAGCTGGGCAGTGCCTTTGTTTCACATTAATTTCCATTCTTTGGTTTATGTGTGTCAAACAACAGCATTCCATTTATTTTCAGTTTTGCTATTTATCTTGTTGTAGCCCGATAACGTACTCCCCTAACATATTAGGATGAAATCCAGTATGTCACCGATTTACCGCACATTATCCATACGTGTGACAACCTGAAGCTCTCGGTGTTTTGCCCACACCACTGCAAGCCTCGACGCGATTTATTTACACACATGAACGTTAACATAGTCCTTTATTTTGGGTCCGGGGCCCAAAACAGCCGCCTAATCTGACGAAGTCAGATTAGGCGGCTGTTTAACAACTCTTCCTTACCAATCTATTTCCGCATAGGACACGTCAATATTAACTTGTATGGCATCAACGTAAGCTGTGAAAATTTTTAAAAGATATTAATACAATACACGGAAATATTAATGTTTAGATCGCAATGCAAGAGGTCCCAGAAGGTTTTCTAAGTCGGAAAGAGGACGACACGAGTCATAGAGTGGTTAGAACATCCCAATTGGAGTGGCAACCACACCCGCGCCATCAGTGAAGTTCATTTGAGTATGCATCGGCAATGGCTGTGAGCTAGCTATCTAAAGTAAATTAGTCCTGGACAGTGACACTGCTTACATTTTTTTGTCTAAATGAAGCTTCTTATGAAATGAAAGAAACCAGTCAGTATTGTAGCGTAGGAGAGAAAAGGTAGCAGATTATTCTTCATTACCTTATTCGCGTGTAGGGCCCAAGATCAGAAGGGAGAACTACAGACTGCATATTACTGATGACCAGCCTACTTCCCGCTGGTGGCACTACGTGATCAAAGAACCTCCAAAGCACTTTGAGGCACAGTGTCGTGTTCTAAGTGGCACTGGGGATTTCTTAGCACCTCTTCTTTATCGATCTGTTCTGCTAAGTACATTTCAATATCCTCTTGTGCGTTACTGATACAAACTATGTCCAGATTAAGGCTGTATAAAAAAACAGAAGAGAATGCTAAGCGATAATGTGCAAAATAAATCGCAAGGGAGATGTGCAACGAGACGCTCTATGGTGCTTTGAATATGAGGATCTAACCCATCATTATAGCATGGTGCCTTTACCACTCTGGCATTCTAACCATTGGATCAAGGAGTAATTTCGGACTAGAGGATGAGGTGTGTGTGTATGTGTGTGTGTGTGTGTGAGGTACTCATTTTGGTATTAAGATGTTAATTTTGAAAACAGTCTCTCTCTCTCTCTCTCTCTCTCTCTCTCTCTCTCTCTCTCTCCGTAGTAAGGTAATGAAGTGACGTACCCGGTGTGGTGAAGGAAAACACTCTAATATCCCTGTAGCCTGCAGTGGTGAACACCCGGATCTTAAACTTGTAGTATGTGTTGGGCAGCAGTGGGCGGTTGCAGTCCTGGCAAGTATCATTGACTGCCGCACCTAAACAAGTTGCATACACACGTACAAAATTATTATTATTATTATTATTATTATTATTATTATTATTATTATGTGGAGTTAAGAGAGTGGATAGGATAAGAAACAATGTGATTCGTGAAAGATGCAGAGTGATCCGTCTGTGGACACCAGAATCGAAGAGAGTGTAACGAGATGATATGGTCATGTGGAGGGAATGGATAACAATAGAGTGGTGAAAAAGGTATATCTGGGTGAATTTCAAAGAGGGAGGAGGCGAGATAGGCCAAGGAGAAGGTTGAGAGATATGGTGGATAAATATTCATATTTTTGACAAATTGATGCTGAAGTAAAATGATGATACTCCTTTCTCGTCAAATTATCACCGCTGAGTTTCTGTTTAGCCCTAGGCTTATTTGTACAAGAACCAGGTGACCTGGAGGCTAAAATTTCACATCTCATGCAGTCCACTATCCCGCTTCGAGGGGACAGGGAGTGAGGTGATAAACGGTTATAGGATGGGCAGCAGAGACATCCAGTTGTTTCAGTGGCACTGCTTTTAGGTCCGTTTCCAGCACCTCGCTAGTGTTTATTAGCGTCTTCTGCATTGTGTGCTAACTCACCCACTACGGGAGGTCTCCGATAAGCTGAGTAAGTCTGGCTGTGGTGACAAACATGAAGGTTTGACCATGGGGGAGGCGGTGGCTGAATCGGTAGAGAGGCGGCGTGCAGTCCTGATGGACCCAGGATCGAATCCCGGCTGGGGCAGGGAACAGTTAAAGGATTTGAATTTCCTAAAAAGCAGACTTTCTTAATCTACCTGATGACCCGCCGACATGTCGTAAAAATACCTCCGCTAATACCAATACACCAGTCCTGTATGAGACAGCCCTGGCATGTTTTCAATATGGACGGCGGGTGTTAGCGCCGAAGTGGTGACATGTGGAGGTGTGCGGTATATAGGAGGACTACTGGGCCTTTAAAGCAGGCTGTGAAAGCCTATGTCTAGAGTCGGACACACACACACACACAAAAAAAAAATGCTGAATGAATGATCCTCGTACTAGCGGGAGTTAAGTAGGCTCCCTAGCAGCTCTTCTCTTCCTAATGAATTTATTTCAACATCTGATAAGTAAATAATCTCCAGTATGTGGTGTATTAATTCTATATCTTCGTTAGAAAATGCATAAACAGCATACATGAGAACAGTAAGCTGCAGTAAGCACATATTTCACTAAGGAAGAGGTGTTACGAAACCCTCGCAATGCTAAAGCAATGCTTCCTAACTTGGAGGACAAGAGGCAAAAGTATCTGGAGTCAAAGAATTTTCTAATCATTTTCTTTTGTATTATTTTAGAATCCACACTCCTTTACCCTTATCAGAGAGGATGTAATCGGAGGCAATGCAAGGTAAATTCCTGGAATTTAGAAGCAACTGATACAATAAGGAAAGAGAAGGTTGGCGGATGTTTGAGTAAGAATAAGTTGCCACTCGTTAATCATAAAAATTGTTACCAGGGTGTTTTTGCTGTTTTCGTCCATATATATTTGCAAAGAGATGTTTTCCCAGATGTTTCATGTTATAATGTTTGTTTCTGTGCCCATACTGTGAAAAACCACTAACCTCCCATTTGGTATCGCGTAGGCAGTTTATAACTTACCACTGAGTTTTCAATAAACTTTTTGTGAGTTCAGTATATGTGTATGTACTGCGACTTCAGATTTAATTATCCAGTCTATTAAAATCTCTTGTCCAACTTGCATATTTGAGCGACGATCCGCGGCTTGCTTCTCCAGAGGAGGTGTAGAGGGGTAAAAGGTGGCATCAAAAGTGATTTTATTTTGTCTGGGTAGACACAGAGCAGATAAAGTTGGGCACCTTTACCCAAGAGAACACAGATATTGTTTCCAACCACTTTCACTTGGAGCGGTCTCACTAAAATTGAACGAAATAACCTGTCGTTCATGAGAGCAAAATATGAAATTAATTATAGGTGAGAAGTGATTAATACAGAGTTTGTTCTTTATCAACCTCTAAACACTTTTAAAAATTTCTTGAAAATATTCTCTTTGCCCCGAAAGACTAAAGAGCTAAACTTACTGGCATGTTTCTTTCGATCTAGCACACCCAATTATTGTTGTTGCTGTTGTTGACGATGATGATCATGATGATGATATTGATGATGATGATGCGGTGGAGGAGGTGGAGGTGAAGGAGGAAGAAGAGCAAATGGAGTAGGATCATCTCTGACTTACCGATAGTAAAATCTTGGACCGTAGTATTGAAAGGCTCATAAACCCGATAAAGCGCGTCAGAGACGTTGTAGGCTGAGTAAGACTTTGGATCCCTCAGGTCTTTTATCCAGCCATGCGTAGCAGGTTCCAAGAAGTTGCCATGGGCCAGACTCAGTTGGTACTTCCTGTGGTGGTGATAATATTACATCGGTGCTAGGCATCATTTTTAGTGTGTGTGTGTGTGTGTGTTTCAGAGCGAGAGAGAGAGAGAGAGATCATACTCGACTAAGTCATCTGCCGCTAAATTTTACACACAAACCTGAACCTTTTGGTGAACAAAGACTATATATATATATATATATATATATATATATATATATATTTTTGGTCCAAAGGCCCAGGTTATTAAACCATTTTTACTTTGTATATACTCCGTTTTTAAATACATTTGTTTTAGAACGATACCATTACTTAGTTTTTATTGGAAATTAAAATAAGTTAAGATCCAACACTAATGAACATAATTTAGAAATCGCTACCGTACACTAACGTCTGAAGGTACAGTACATGTAGCTAAACCTAGCAAATAACTACAGCGTGCTAACATTAATGGTTATAATACCTAGACCCACAGAACACCATCTACTGCTAATGTGTATTGCCCATCTACATTGCTCACCCGAGCTCATTTGCTGACTGGCAGACGAGGCACATGTATTAATATAGGGGACATCAATACATGAAAGAGAATCAGATGAATTAGGAACAATTCCATACACTTAAACTGTTGACCCTAGTGAAGAAATCTTATAGAAGCCGAGGAAAACATTTACTCATGCACAGAAAGTGAAATGCCTCGCCCAACAGACTGAGCTACTAAATGCCCACCCTAGTTATGCATTACTCTCCTGCAGTACCAGAGCTAAATCGGAAACCAGTTTAGATTCTGGAAATGTAGATATCCTGTCTTTTCTTTTTAACAGAGCATCTTTTCATATATCCTGTATGAATGAGTTTGCCTTAATAAATAAGTGAAAATGAAAGTTGTAAAGCACAGTTAAGTAGTGGAGGTGTTCAAGAATGAAAGGTATGATGTGACGGCATTATGAGAGACGAAGAAATGAAAATAAATGGATAACAGGAGAGGTATGAGCACCGGTGGCCATCTCAAAAGGGAGATAGATTACTGATGGGTAATAAATGGCGGATATCATATTAATTCAGAGTGAATGTACTTTCACCTTATGATAAGTCTGATATACTTAGAGTGGTGCTGACCGTTTTACAGACACTGCATAATGACAAGTGTGGAAGAGAAGGTTAGCTTAAGAAAACAGCAGGGTAAAGTGGTAGGACACACAGCAAGGAGTTAAGGAATACTTGAGTTTTGGACACAGTACGGATTTCAAAGTGGATTGTAAGGGGTGGGAATGATGAGGTGAAAGAGAGAGAATGTCCAGGTGCGTGAGGGTGCAAAAGTGGATATATATGGACTGACTGAGACTAAATGGTGAGGCGAGGGTGTGAGAGAGTGGGAGTATGGATGGAGTGTACCTGTATGTACGGGAGTAGGTAAGAATGAGAGGGCAACGTATGATGCATGTATTGTTGTGTACAAGAGATGAAAGGAAGATATAAGATAGTATGGATCAGTTGATTCAAGGATTGTGTGGGTAAAATTTAATGTTGGAATACAAACGTGGGTGTTTGTGTGTGTATATGCATCAACGGAAGACTGTGCGAGTAGAGTGAAAGAAGAGTTCTGGGCAAATATGGAAGTCTGCATGGAAAAGTTTGAGAGGACTGAGAGAGTGTTTCTGGCTGGAGATATGAATGGAAAAGTAGGGAATGTGAAGGTGGAGTAGATGATGAGTGGGGTGTGCCTGCAGAAGTGCATGAGAATGGCCGTACTCTAGTGGACATTACCGTGGGGAGGGGGTTGGCATTAGCCAATAACTACTCCAGGCACGAAATGGTCCACAGGTATACATGGGATGCAAGAGCATACAGAGGATGGGGAAGTGGATTTCCGGACCATCCCTTGGTGGTGGTGAAAGTCAAGGCACAAATGTGATGGATGAATAGGAGGGAGGGGCAGGAGAAAAATAGTCCAAACAAGGGAGGTAGAAAGTTGCAAGATGATGGAAAAAAGGTAGAGTATAACAGAGAAATGGAGTTGTTGGGTAAATATGATTTGGAGCAGATGGAGGAAGTGGAAGATGTGTGCAAAATATTCGCAGAAGAAATCTCTGCACCATGTGAGGTGGTATGTGGGGAAAAGAGAAGGAAAAGGTGGGGTAAAGAAAAGCATGGTGGAATGTAGAGGTGCGCCAAGCTGTGGCGCAAAAGAAGAAAGCATATAGTGAATGGATAGGAAACAAAGGCAAGGAGAAAACTGAGAGACTGAAAAGAGTGATATGTAGAGAGGAAGAGAATGGTGAAAATATTAGAATGAGAGAGTAAGAAGAGAGTAGATGATGGATTTGGAAGGAATTTAAGTGTCAAGAGGAGGGAACGTAAGAAATTGTCCTGGAAGGTGGTAGAGTTAGACAGGGTGATAATCAAGTTAATAGGGGAAAGATAAAAATGGTAGATTGACAGTGTTGAAGGGAGAAAAAGTGAGCGGATGAATTGAACACTTTTTGACTTCTTAAACATACAGAAACAAATTGTCTATCTATTGCCAAACGCCTCAATCCCGTAAAGGGGAGCCATAAACAAATCGCCTCCACGTCCCCTTGTCCAATGCCACTTCACTGCTTTGCTCCCATCTCAGACACCCCTCTCTCATATACCTCTCCACTCAATCCCTTCATCTCATCCTCTCCCCCCTCTACCTCACTCGCTTACACTCTCCTCGTTTGTCTCTCGCTCTCCATCGTTTCCACGTGGCCCGACAACCTCAGTGTATTTCTCCTAACTTTTTCTATCACATCCATATCCACACCACAGTGCTCCTTCACTTCCTCATTTGTCAGTCTCCATGTAACTCCACATGCTCCTCTCATATAACCCAGTACCACTGTTCTCACTCTTGACAAGTGTCCTTCCAACAATGTCCAAGCTTCACTTTCATACGTTAGAGTTGGTACAACAATACGTTAGAGTTGGTACAACAATACTGTCATGCAGTGACTTTTTTGCTTCCATGCTCACTTGCCTGTTCCTTATCATTGTCTTCAACAAACCAGCAACCTTTCTCACCCGTTGTACCCTTTCAAGCATTTCATATTCTAAACTTCCATCTTTACTCATCACACTACCCAAGTATTAAAAGCACCCACATTTTACATTTCCTCCTCATCCAACCTCACTGTAAATTCATTGACTTCAGTTCTCTCAAAGACCATAGCTTTACTCTTCCCTACATTTACCTTTAGATTCCGTTTCTTACATACACTCCCAAACTTATCAAAGTAATATGAATGTAGGTGGCTGGGGAATGGCTGGGAGATGGAGGGAGGTGAGAATGAAGAAAGAGAGTTGTTGGATGGAAGTAGTGGTAATACGGAAGAAAGTCAAAATGGTGAAAGCCCCAGGAACTGACGGAGTGTCTGGTGCAATGCTGAAGCATAGGGGAGAGATAGTAAGATGGGCAGATTGGCCCGGAGGATTGGAAGTATGGTATAATTATTCCCCTGAGCAAAGGAAAAGGGAAAAAAGAAGTGTGTGGTAATCATAGGGACATTTGTCTTCTTAGTGAAACAGAAATAATATATGGTAGGACACTTACTGCCAAAGCTAGGGAAATAACAGAGGAATTAGTTGAGGAAGAAAAGTGATGTTTTAGAAATGGTGGTGGTTGTGCAGATCAGTTATTCATCCTTAGGTGTTTAGTGAAGAAGTTTGTAGAGAAGGGAAAGAAGCTGCATACAGCCTTCATGGATTTGGAGAAAGCATATGACAGAATCAATAGACAAGGAATGTGGAAAATATTGAGAATATATGGAGTAAATGGGATGTTGCTGAATGCCGCGAAGAGTATGTATGAGGGTGAAGTCTGCAGTGCGTGTGGATGGTGAGCCGAGTGAATTTTTCTGTCTGACTGTTGGACGGAAGCAGGGATGTGTCACGTCTCCATGGTTGTTCAACCTGTATATGGATGAGGTTTTAAAAGAGACACAAGGTAAGGCAGTGGATGCTGGAACGGCCCTAATGAAAGAGGGCAGCATTTGGAAACTTTCTGTTCTGTTGTTTGAAGATGATTCTGTATTGTTAAGTGAAGACGATGGGGAACTGCAGGGCTTGGTGAATGAGTCTGGGAGAGTGTGTAACAATCGGAATCTAAAGGTGAATGTAGGGAAGAATATAGTTATGAACTTCGAGAAAAATGATGTCAATGAACGCACAGTGAGGCTAGATGATGAAGAAATGGAAAATGCGAGTGTATTTAACCACTTGGGGGTGTAATGAGTAAGAATGGAAGTTTGGAGACTGAAGTGCTTGAAGGGGTACGAGTACAACAAAGAAGAGAGATTGCTGGTTCTTTGAAAGTAGCGATAAGAAAAAGGAAAGTGAACATGGAAGTAAAAAAGTTACTGCATGATAGTATTGTGATACCAACCCTAAATTATGGAAGTGAAGCTTGGACCATGTTGGAAGGACACAAGTCAAGGGTGAGAGCAGTGGAAATGAGTTATCTGAGAGGAGCATGTGGAGTTACATGGAGAGACCTGACAAATGAGGAAATGGTGTGGATTTGGATGTGATAGAAAGCTTTAGGAGAAATACATTGAGCTGGTTCGGCCGTGTGAAGAAGAAGGAGAAGGAGAGACTAACAAGGAGAGTGTATGTGAGTGAGGTGGATGGGGTGAGAAGGAGGGGGAGGCCGAGGATGCGATAGAGGGATGGAGCGGAAAGGTATATGTGTGACGTGGGGTGATGGCAGTGAAATGGCTGAAGCCAGGGCGACATGGAGGTGATTTGTTTGTGGCCACTCCTTACGGGATTAAGGCGTCTTGCAATCGACAGATAAATAGATAGTACTGGAAAATAACGGCAACCCATTGGACATGTGCCATTAAAATTTATTTACATCATTATTAGATCAGCCCGAAAATAGAATATTAAAACATGAGGAACAGGAAAAACTGCAGTGAAGGTTGTTCGAAGTCTAGTAATTGTGTTCTTACTCAAAGAATAACGTGTTGCAATGCAGCTGACACCACTGCGGAGAGAGAATGATTCAAATTATTACTTGATCACATGACTGTTGTATGCAAGGCAACATATGGAAAAAGACCGACGGCAGGATACTTAAAGCGAAATTCAGTGAAAACAAAATGGATGATGTATGAGTTAATGATAGAAAAGGAGCTATATTCATCAACTAAGGATCAGATGGATTTAATGGATATGCTCTTGGCATGAAGTGATTTTTTACGAATGCTGAATGAGTGTCTTGTCTTGTAAGGATATAACCCAATGGGAAAGGAGCAGCATGATCGCAAGTTGTAGCTCCTCCCCCAGTTTGTCCGACCGAGCAGACCCATCGACCACAAGGAAGCAGCCGCCGTCCTGTGACTGTCAGCGTCTCGTCAGTGTCAGGACAGGGACCCTCCACATGCAGTGATAATGTAGGAGGCATAACCCCCCAAGAGGATGCTCTGTGTATAGAAGACAGTTATGTATGACTAGTAGTCTCAGCCAGGACTACTTGGTAAAAGTGGTCCATTTTCTCACTTGGAAGTATTGTGCAATCCCAGGGACCAGGCCTTAGCGACACATAACTGTCATGGCTCCCGGGATGATGATAACCATCAACCAACTACGTTTTGGGAAGGTTAAAGTGTGCAACACCTTGCCTAGAGTGACGGGACTATGTCCTAAATGAGCTGGGTACACGCTAAGGCTGCATACCCCAGTGACGATGGAAAGTGGAAAGTAAAAGCGACAAGTGCAATGGATGAGAAACAGAATGTACAGTTGGAGTGAATGCAAGACTGGAATTCAGACGAAAAAAGGATGATAGTGCAGTAAATGAAAAGTCTGAAAGAAAACTGATGCAAACTTTTTTATTTTGAAAATGTGTAGAATAAATGTATACAAATTTAGAAACAGAATATTGGAAAAAAAAAGAGGAAACGTGCAAAGACTGAAAGAATGAATAATAAAGTATTTACACCTAGCTACAAATCGGCCATATGGCATTAAGGCTTGTTTTGAAGCGATCTTGGCTTTGAAGTAGTTTTGACGTTAAAGTGGCTTGGCGATACAGCGGCTGGCGAGGAAGAGGCATGGTGAGGAAGTGGCCTTTAGATTGACTTGGTGATGAAGTGACTTGATTAGTCAGTTGGTTGCAAGGCTTGACTGAGGAAGGGTGGAAGGGTCAACTCTTGTAAAGTCATGAAACCACATATCTAACCCGATAGGAGTAGAGGGAAGAAAAAAAGGCAGTATGAAACACGTAAATATCAAGAAGAGAGGTAGGACAGACGAGAAGAAGAGAACAGTAAAGACAGAAGGATTGAGGACAAAAAGGAAGGCCCCTTTTAGTCGCCTGTTCCGACAAACAGGGATACTGGGGAAGTATTCTCCCTCCCCTTAACACGGGGGATGTAGGGACCGAGCATGAAAGAATGATGAGAAAGGGGGAAAAGGAGATAGGGGGAGACAATAACTTCTGAAAAAAAAAACATATAAAAATGAAATAACCATAGCAGAATGATGGCAAGCAGGATAAGTTCGGTGCTGCACAAGAAGGAATTCAATTCCCGAGGCTGTGTCCACAGGAAAAGTTAAGAGAGCTGTGAAATGTTCAAGAATCAGAGGGCAGCATGCAACAATAGGAAAAAATGTGTGGATAAAAATGCCATAATGCCAAGATGAATGGATTCGTACCAGTAGCGTGGAACAAGGTTGTGCCTGTGCCCTTGTAAAACAAAAATAGTACAGGTGAATGAAGCGAGTCCATAATATTAGCGCTGACTCTGTTTTGCAGGCTTTTTATCTATTATACTAGATTTCCATATAACTCACCTTATTTTCCCGTGGGTGTTGATGAATTTGCTTGTGTCGATAAGTATACGGAAGGTGGTGTATTGCTTGCCTTCTTCTGGATCTAGGCGTGAAAGCACGTCTGGCATGCGTGGTGGTACTGATGGGTTGTAATGTGGTTAGGCAAATCACTTCATGCACAAGTTATATTATGTAAAGAAGAAAGAACCAAAGACCTAGAGCCTGCTAATGCTGTATATAAATAAAAAAGTGACACAATTAAGATCAGTTCATTATGAAATGCCTCGATTCAATGTCGGGGGGGGGGGGGAGTTGACGAGACAAAAAGACCTGAAAACCATTCTGTTCAAAAATCCTGTATGTAGTAAATACTTCCGCACATGAGCCCTACAGCACACACAATAGTCAGTAAATCCCCTTTAAGTCGCTCAGGAATAAATTGGGGCTGTTTAACATAGGCATACTTTTTTTTTCTGCATTCCTGATTTCACAAGACAGATCATACGCCATTCCAAGATCCATCACGAAAATGGCAACACCGAGGATACTGATTATGATGAATGACCAAGTTCTGAATGGTGGGATGGTCATGTGCAAGATTGTGACAAGCACAGAAAAAAATAACTTTAACAAGTCATCTTCCATTCCCCCACTAAAATCTTCAGATGGCAACATTACAAATGACTCGCGTTGGAATGCAGATATCTTTGCTAGTACATTTGCCAGAAACTCTACCATAGACGATACCAGCCAGAATGTCCCAGTACTAGAACTTGAACCTCCGGAAATTGCCCCACTTAAAATACAGACAAGATACGTAAAATCCATCCTAGACAATTTACCCACCAACAAAGCTCCGGGCCCAGATGGAATTCCGCCAATTGTTTTGAAAAAGTGTTCCCCTGAACTTGCCTCTCTTCTAGCTAAATTATTCAGACTATGCATACGTACTTCTTTATTCCCAAATTCATGGAAAGACGCCAATATCCACCCAGTTCCGAAGAAAGGAAGTTCGTCTGACCCCTCCAATTACAGACCAATAGCTGTCACATCTTCTCTTGGTAACGTATTTGAAACTTTAATTAATAATTACATTGTTAAATATCTTGAATCCGACAACTTAATTAGTGATAGACAATGGTTTTCGCCACGAAAGATCCACCATTGACATACTCAATCTCCTAACTCATACCATCCATCAATCAATCGATCTACATAGAGAAACTCATGCAGTAGCTCTTGATATTTCTAAAGCTTTCGACAGAGTATGGCACCGTTCCCTGCTGTCCAAACTCCCTTGCTATGGACTAACTTCTTTTGTTCCTTTGATTTCTTCATATCTTAGTGACAGGAAAATAAGAGTAAAAGCAGATGATGTACAGGATATTCCAATTTCCACTCAACTAACGCCGGCGTGCCGCAGGGATCAGTTCTGGTGCCAACCCTATTCCTGGATCATATTGTTATGAAGGGAGATTTGCCAGTTAGGTAGTCTCGTACCTTCGAGACGTTTCTGGTACCGTAAGTTCCTGTACGAGTCAGAGTTGCCAGTTAGCCTGCTGTTTGTGAGCGTAGTCATTTCGTAAGTTATGCATTAATTTAATGTGCTTTTTCTCAATGTTTTATTTAAATGATTGCTTCTCAAATCATGCAGTTTAAGTTCGTATGGTAAATGATTTAGAGTGTTATGTAATGTAAGAAACCTCTTTACATGTTTTGATGTCTCGTAGTTGGTAACTGTTGTTGCTATGGGCTGATGCAAGACAGTATGTCCTAGAATGTTGCAGAAGTAGAAGTTTCGAGAGCAATGCAAGCTTATACAGGGTGTCCCTGGAGTTAGGTCAAAAACTTTGAGAAATGACAGATGAGAGAATTCTAAGCAAAAAATGTTATATGAACATGTGTCCAAATCTCAACCGTTACGGAGCTACAATTACTGATGAACTTATGGGCGAAAATGGCCTTCATAATTCGCCCATAAGGTCATCAGTAACTGTAGCTTCCTAACGGTTGGAATTTGGACACATGTTCATATAACATTTTTTCCTTAAAATTCCCTCCTCTATCATTTCCCAAAGTTTTTGACTTAACTCCCGGGACACCCTGTATAAGGATAGGGTAGAGACTGTTTTGAGTTTTAGTCGGTTTTAGTGCAGTGCTGTTAGTGAAGTTTGTGGAGAGTTGCTTTGCAAGCATTAAGTGTAATTACTGTCTGTGAAGATTGTATATTTTTGGTACTTGTGAAAACAGTGGCAAACAGTGACGGGTTATTGAAGTTTGTATATCGCCGGAACTTGAGAAGACAGTGAAGTGTATTAAGTGTATTTACTGTCAGTGAAGATTATTTTCAGTACTTGTGTAATAAGTGAAGTGTTAGCAAGCATTAAGTGTACTAGCTGTGAAGTGTTGTTACCCATTAAGTGTAATAACGGTTAGTAAAGTGTGTATAGCACCAGTGCTTCTGAGAACAGTGAAGCTGGAAAGAATTAAGTGGAATTATTTGGAAAATAAAGACAGTGAACTTTAAGGAGCCAGTGTTTATTCTCGCCTCAGCTGATCTTGTGTACTGCACACCTAAAGGCTGACCATAAGAAGAACAACTCAGTGGGCAACGTCCTTCCTGTACTGTACACCCACGCACCAAAGTTTCTGTACCCCCCTCGGTGGAAGGAAGTGGAAGTCAGGGTTACAGTAGAGAGAGGGCAGGCGAACGGACAACCATGAGTAGTAGTTTGGAACTGAGCTTCGAAGCGAATAGTATGAAACCTAATGACGTTGGATTCGAATCATTTCCATGCTATTCACCTGGAAAATATTATCCGTTCTTAACATACATAGCATATATTATAACACAGACTACTATGTTATCATGGTGTCCTGTGAAACTGGTCCAGACACGACCCATCTGTTTCGTATCTCCATCATACAAATAAAGCACCGAGCCGTTGTATATAAGCTGCAATTGGTCACTGTCACTGCAGCGATGATTTTTGTGAATATGTTATTCCTGGATTGTCCATAGCTTTAATATAGAATGACTGTGAATTTAATGCTGATTCCCACAGTAGCTGTGCTGAGGGTTATAAATGTTGCAGTTGTTTTATGTGGATGGAGAAACCACATTGTGATGGGCAGAGGAGAGCATTCACCAATAATTCACTATAACCAGATGAAATTGAATGTGGGACGTTTCGGCCACGGACGTTTGGGCCATGGACCACCAACCTAGGACATTTTGAAGTGTGAAGTGTTGTGAACCTTACCTAACCTAACCTAACCAATACCCAAAACGTCCAAGGATGGTGGCCCATGGCTCAATATCCGTGGCCCAAATGTCCGTGGCCGAAACATCCGAGCACGAGTGAAATTAGATGCAAACAACACAAAATGATATGAGACAACGAAGATATAGCTGTAGTCCAGGCCTTAACTGTTGCTTCACCTCATACGTGCATTATTTTCTTTCAGTCTCTGCCTTTTTTATTACCTTTCCTTCCCCGTATCCTCGTATTGCGAGCCGTCATATTCCTTAGGAGATTTCTAGTCGTCCGGTCCTATAACCCCTACTGTATTACACTGTTCCTCACATCATCTTTGCCACACAAACAACATTAGCATAAGACTGCTGAATCCGCTATTACCATTATTGGCACTGCCACTACTAATTCCCGTTTTCCCATTGTGTCTAATTTCCCTCACAGTACTACTACTGCTACTCCTATTACTGATCCACTATAAATCTGTATAATAATGCATATGATTGTCTTTATTTCTGTGTAACTACTAAACACATCGTCCCTGTCCCACCGTCGACAGCTCGTCACGCACCGCTATCCCAGTTGCATCCCCCTCTCTCCCACCCACCATGGACACTACTCCTCCCCCACTCCGACACCACATTATCCCCCACCTCATCCTATGGCCACCAGGCCTGTTGTTCACCTTTTACCGTTGAATATACGTGGTATGCATTAATAATGAAAAAGACATTTGGGAGCCGAATGCTAACCGCCAGCCAGAATATGCTGTAGGCCAAGTCCAAAATTTTTACCATATTTTGATACCCTGAAGGTTTTATGTTTATAGCTCAAGCCATTCATCAGATATAATGGTATAATGGTGCTAAAGGCGGGCGATAAGAACTAGTTGACCTTTGGCAGCCATTTTGGTGACCTTGACCCTGACCCCGAGTGTCCATTCTCGAACTCGTCCAAGATATTGGCCAAATCTTGATACACGGAAGGTGTCATGTTGATAGGTCAAGCAGTTCATGAGATATAATGGGAACACACACACACACACACACACACACACACACACACACACACACACACACACACACACACACACACACACACACACACACATACACACACATACATACACACACACACACACACACACACACACACACACACACACACACACACACACACACACACATGAACACACACACACACACACACACACACACACACACACACACACACACACACACACACACACACACACACACACACACACACACACACACACACTCTCCCAGACACACATGAACACAAGCACACACACACACACACACACACACACACACACACACACACACACACACAGATGTAGGTAACAATATTATCGTTCTTGCTTTCTAAATGTGGGCGATAATAAAATAATAGCAACAACAACATAGATGTGTAGTTTTCCTAACATTACACATAAAAACTGCAGATCCAAACTTGCCTGTATTACGGAGCTCTGATATATTAATCACAGAACCGACCACAGACCGTTCTTACTATTACCACTGGACATCCCTACAGCACTTCATCACGGTAATACAACCCACTGTAATCCTTTGTTGGATCACTACATCTGTTTGGGAAAAATAACAGTGCACGACGTGCCTGCAACCCACTAAAATACACCTGTAACGTTTCACTGACATCCATTAAGTAGCCTAGGAGAAGTTAGCGGACAAACAAACAAATGACTGGACATAAACAGACAGAGGCCGATTGTCCCGCATCGGTATATGAAGACCTGACAAAACTGTTACCATCCTGCTTTGTACGTGTCATCATAGTTACAGCAATAATAATAATAATAATAATAATAATAGCAGCAGCAGCGGCAGGAGCAGCAGCAGCAGCAGCAGCAGTAGTAGTAGTAGTAGCAGTAGTAGTAATCACATGTTAATAGGCATGATATAGAGGAGGACAAACTCCATCATTCCCTGATAAAACACGTGAACACAGCTTTGACATATTAGGGTTATGGTACCCTAATACTGAATTAATGTTTGACAGTAACCCAACCTTGTGTCCTGGCAAACAGATGCTGCATTGCGTCGACACATGCTATATCAGTGTTTGTCCTCCTCTGTATCGTGCCTAATAACATGTGATGATGATGATGACGACGACGATGATGATGATGATGATGATTATTGCCATAACTATGATGACACCTACAAAGCAGGATGGTAACAGGTTTGTCAGGTCTTCATATACCGATGCGGGACATTCGGCCTCTGTCTGTTTATGTCCAGTCATTTGTTTGTTTGTCCGCTAACTTCTCCTAGGCTACTTAATGGATGTCAGTGAAACGTTACAGGTGTATTTTAGTGGGTTGCAGGCACGTCGTGCACTGTTATTTTTCCCAAATAGATGTAGTGATCTCACAAAGGATTACAGTGGGTTGTATTACCGTAGTGAAGTGCTGTAGGGATGTTCAATGGTAATAAGAACGGTCTGCGGTCGGATCTGAGGTTAATATACAGTATCAGAGCTCCGTAATGTAGGCACGTTTGGGTCTGTAGCTTTTATATGTTGTTAGGAATACTGCACATCTATGTTGTTGTTATTATTATAATTATTATTATTAATGCATACCACATATATTCACTGGTAAAAGGTGAACAACAGGCCTGGTGGCCGGAGGATGAGGTGGGGGATAATGTGGTGTCGGAGTGGGGGAGGAGTAGTGTCCATGGTGGGTGGGAGAGAGGGGGATGCAACTGGGATAGCGGTGCGTGACGAGCTGTCGACGGTGGGACAGGGACGATGTGTTTAGTAGTTACACAGAAATAAGGACAATCATATGTACTATTATACAGATTTATAGTGGATCAGTAATAGGAGTAGCAGTAGTAGTACTGTGAGGGAAATTAGACACAATGTGAAAAGGGGGATTAGTAGTGGCTGTGCCAATAATGGTAATAGCAGATTCAGCAGTCTTGTGCTAATGTTGTTTGTGTGGCAAAGATGATGTGAGGAATAATGTAATACAGTAGGGGTTATAGGACCGGACGACTAGAAACCCGCTAAAGAATATGACCGTTCGCCATACGAGGATACGGGGAAGTAAGAGTAATAAAAAAGGCAGAGACTGAAAGAAAATAATGCACGAATGAGGTGAAGAAACAGTTAAGGCCTGGATAACGTGGCGTAACAGGATACCACAGCTGTATCTTTGTTGTCTCATAATATTTTGTGATGTTTGCATCTAATTTCATCTGGTTATAGTAAATTATTGGTGAATGCTCTCCGCTGCCCATCACAATGTGACTTCTACGTCCACATAAAATAATTGCAACATTTATGACCCTCAGCACAGCTACTGTGGGAATCAGCATTAAATTCACAATCATTCCATTTTATAGCTATAGACAATCCAGGAATAACATATTCACAAAAATTATCGCTGTAGTGATAATGACCAGTTGCAGCTTATATTCAAAGGCTCGGTGCTGTATTTGTATGATGAGGATCCGAAACCGATGGTTCGTGTCTGGACCAGTTTCACAGGACACCATGATAGCATAGTAGTCTATGTTGTATGCTATGTATGCTACGAACGCATGATGTTTTGCAGGTGAATAGCACAGAAATGTTTCGAATCCAATGTCATTAGGTTTCTCACTATTCGCCTCGTAGCTCAGTTCCAAATTACCACTCACGGTTGTCCGTTCGCCTGCCCTCTCTCTAACCCTGACTTCCACTTCCTTCCACCGAGGGGGGTTCAGAAACTTTGGTGCGTGGGTGTACTACTACTGTTGGAGCCTGTGGCAGTGTGGGGACTGGAACGTAACAATATTAATGATCTCTTATCTCTCACCCACAATCCCATTCACTCATATGCAGATGACTCAACACTACATAGTTCATTCACACTCAGACACCCATTTACAAAGCATAATATCACTACCTCTCTGTTCATTACAGCCATCTCCATAAATCAAGATCTATCTGCGATCAGTGAATGGGGACAAAACAACCTTGTCTCTTTTAATGCTAATAATACTAAATAATTACAGTTTACTAATAGACAGATATTGCCAGATTCATACACTGCCTTCAGTGCTACTAACATTTCCATCTCGAAAAGTATTGAAATTCTTGGTGTCTTACTTAATAATCCCCTCAGCTGGACCTCTCATGCCAGATCACTTGCTAAAACCGCCTCAAAGAAACTTGGATTATTGTACAGAGTCCGTAACTTCTTCGCTGATGAGCAGTTAGCTATAATTTATAAGAGTCATGTGCACTCTCAGCTTGAATATTGCCCACCCTTGTGGAATGGTTGTGGAGAGGTTGCATTAAGACAACTAGACAAAATTCAGAACAAGGCTGTTAGAATTATTAACAACCCTGCCATTACAAATAAACTACCTCCCCTGCAAGTAAGAAGGAATGTTGCCTCCCTTGCATTATTTTACAGATATTTTTTTGGCAAATGCTCAGACGAAGTTGCGTCCATGGTGCCACCTCTGGTAGCGCTCATGACTGGAATGTCACTCAGCCATATTGCAGAGTTTCTGCCTATCAGCATTCTTTCATTCCTCGAACTGCATCTCTGTGGAATTCGCTTCCCCAGAGTTGTTTCCCTCCAAATTTTAACCCACAGCTGTTCAAGTCTAACTATTACAGATATTTTATGAACAGAGGACACCAGTAATCAGGTGTATGGATTATTTTTTTTATCCATTGTTTTTCATTCTTTTGTTCTGTTAAAAAAAGAAGGTATCAGATTAGTTATTATTATTATTATTATTATTGCTATCATTATTAACACATGTCACATCCCTGTGGGAGATATTCTTGTTTTTTTAATACTCTCATTATTCTTTTCTCTTTAAAAGTAAATGGCCATCACTCAGATGCTCTTTGACCTAGCGACTTCAAACTTTGTCAGGTTAATCGCCCGGCTGGCGGCTTCCTCTGTTGAAATATGATTGCTGTCCATGAACTAGATCACCGACAATTATTTGAAATGTAAAAGAATCGCATTCTGGGACGATATCTCAAAAATTGATTTAGCTAGCAAGCTGAAATTTTACAGCATTATAGCCTTATGGCAGCCACATTTCATAAAGAAGTATGGCTTCAATCGGATGATTATTCTCTGAGATAGCCTGGGGTCAAAAATTGAGTCTTTTCCGGATATTCTAAATGTCACTTAATTTGCCATGAAGGATTAAAGCTACAGCCACAAAGCTTGTTGGACTTATAGACTGGGATTACCTAAGGTGTTATGCACCAGATCAATGACCTCGACCTCAAGGTTTCCTTTCAGCTGGTCTTCTGGTAGGCAATCGATCATAAGTGGGGGTCAGCATCCAGTACTGATATTGCAAAATTTGAGATGTAGGGCCACGAGGATAGGTTGTCCTACCCTGGAAGATTTTAAATATTCTGTAGGATGACTTTTAGATTTGACTCTTCTTATAGACTCATTATTATTATTGTTAAAAGTTCCCACATCCCTGTGGGAAGATTTCTTGTATTTGTCAATATTATCATTTCTGTTTAAAAAGTAAATGGCCATTACTCGGAGGCTCTTTGGTCTAGAGCTTTCAAACTTTGTCAGGTTAATCGCCCAGCTGATGGGTTCTTCCGCCCAACTATGATGGCATTCCATCAACTGGATTACCGGGTATTATTTAAAATGTAATAAAATGGATTATGGGATGCTATCTCAGAAACAGCTTAACCCTATGTAAGCAAGGTGGCGCCAAAGTCGGTACCATAGGCCTCTTCAACTTTTCCACGCAGCCGCCTATGGGCGTCTGTGGCCGCCCTCCCCAGTATTCTCAGTTCAAGGTCTGCTGTGGTCGTGCATGGTGGGTAGGTTTTGCTCTCGTGTAAAATTTCGGTTTTATGCTTCTTGGTCCATTTTTCGGTACGACCTTGCCACTAACGTGAGGTCGAGGCTGCATCACCGCCAGATTAAGGAGGGGGCCCAAGGGGCCCGGGCCCTGGGCCACCCACCAAGAGGGGGCCTCCCACCAGAGCAACTTGTGTTCATTTCATTTCGCGTTTATGCATTACATATTACAGCATTGGATGAATAGTTCCCGTTCAGTATTTCCTAACTAAAAGTGTCCTATTTATATATTAGGATTTAGGTTACCAGTCTGTGGTGTATGCCATTGGGGGAGTTGGAAAGGGGGCCTCCCTTCCAAGCGGGCCCCGGGCCTCCCACATGCTTAATCCAGCCGTGGGCTGCATATGCTTACTAGTTAATATAATAATGTATTTATGTGTGTTATTATACAGCTAAAAGAATGTTATAAAACAGAAGGTAAACAACAGAAACATTCAATATGGGGGAGGAAAGTGGAGGAGGCGGAGGTGGACGTGTAACAGTGCCCCGGGATGAGTCCGACGCTCCCACTGCTGCTACATAGTTGCCCATTATTTATTTCATAAGAATTATATTTTTCTTTGTTTGTCAGTAGTTTTAGGTTAGAACTCTTGTAAATACATTGTATTACCTTGAAAAAATTTTGTAATTAAGATTTATATCAATTTCATATTTAATTTCATTTTCCAAAGTTGGTACTGAATCAGGTACCACCTTGCCAGTCATGTACAAATCCTGACCTTGCTAATCTAGGGTTAAGCTAGGAAGTAGACATTTTACTGCTATATATAGCCTTAAGGAGGCTACATTGCAGGGAGGTGTATGGTTTCAATCAGCTGATTATACTCTGAGATGGCCCGGAATAAATATTTGGGACTTTTCTGGATATTCCAGATGTCACCAATATTTCCATAAAGGATTTAAGCTAGAACCACCAAACCTGATGGGTTATAATCTGTGATGACGTAAGGTGATATGCACAAGATCAGTGACCTTGACATCATGGTCCCTTTATAGCACGACTTGTAGTAGGTGATCAACGATAAGCAAAGTTAGTTTCCAGTATTGATATTACCAAATCTGAGGGCCCCGAGGGTTGGCTGTCCTGCCCTGGAAGCTTTAACCTGTTCTTTTTGATGAATTTTAGATTTAACTCAACTTTCAGGAAAAAAAAAAAGTAAATAGTCATTGTTTGGAGGCTTTTTGGTCTACAGTTTTCAAACTTTATTAGGTTCATAGCTCAGCTGGAGGCTTATTATGGCTAAATATGTAGGCAATCCATCAACCAGATCACCAGATGTTATTCAGACTGAAAATAAAACAGATTCCGTGATGCTATTTCAGAAAACAAAAACGCTAAAGCTATTTGTGGTAGGTGGTGGCAACCATCATCCATTCACTTGACGTAGTGTTGCATGCTTCCTCCTTCACCTTAATCATTCTTTTTCTGTGTTTGTCCTCCTCTCTTCCGATTTCCTCCATCTTTCCTGTCACTTTTTATTACTCTTCTTTCCTTTTCAGGTGGCTTTACATTGAGTGACAAGCCTAATGGTTTCCTGTAAGCCAAGAAACCATTTACAGTGGTGCATAGTAACCATATAACCAACCCACACGTGCTCCCTATGTGTCAACAATTGATTTGGTGGAAGGTTAGTGCACCTTTAGTAATGGCCGCTGCAATGTTACTATCAAATGAGGTGGTACCTCGGATTGCCACCACCGGTAGGGTAGGGCTGGCAGCACCGGGTCCTCCTGGTCGCCATCAAGCGACTGTGCCAGCAGCAACTGCTGCAATTTCCGGTAATGCTCATCAGCGAAGAAGTAAAAGTGGGGCCTTATTCTTCACCAACGTCCGCTGCCTTACCACAAATTTAAACTAAGTTCATTTTTTCCTTCAGACCATATCCCTTTGGGCCCTTTTCCTCACCGAACCACAAATCTCACCCTCTACTGATATATTCTCAGGTTGTTTTCCCGGTTACAATCTCCTTACAAACTTCCATAACAGGGGCGGCACCTGTTGTTATATCAAATCTCAATATGCAGTTGACACTATTATAAACTTCACTTCATCCAGTTTTGATTACTCATTATATAAACTAAATTGTCAAAATATTACCAAATATATCTGTGTAGTTCATCGCTCCCCCAATGCTTCTTCAGAACCCAGTGTATTTGATTCCATATCCACACAGTTGAGTAACCTTAACCTTGCCCTTAGCACCGAAATTACCATTTTGGGTGATTTTAATATACATAATGATGAATGGTTATTGCATTCTGCCAGGACTGACGACGCTGGTCTAGAGTGCAAGCTGTTTGCAGAAATGATTAATCTCACCCAGCTGGTAAAGCAACAAACCAGAATACCTAATAATCCTTATCATAATGCCCATCTCTTGGATTTATTCTTGACAAATAACCCAGATCAATACAGGATAGAGGTACTGTCACCACTTGGATCCTCTGACCACAATCTCATCAAAGCCTCATTAGTTAACCCCCCCACACCTCCCCGTTCTGAACCTGTCAGGGTGACCCAATGGCACTTTGATAGGCAAACTGGGATGGATTAAGAAGTTATCTTGCTGACATTCCATGGGAGTCTTTCTTCTCTAGTGATCCGAATTCTACCCAGTCCCACATTTGTGACTTAATACTAGCTGGTATGGATTTATTCATACCAAGTCAACAATTCACTAAAAGATCCAACTCTCCAAAATGGTTTGATGGCAACTGTGCCAGAGCAACAGCCCCAAAGTCATTAGTATATAACTCTTACTTAAAATAAAAAACATCTGAATGACTCTCAATTTAAAATTGCTAGAAATCATGCAAAAGCTGTATTAAATCTAGCTAAATCAAACTTTCTTCAAAACCACGCATCAAAACTACTTAACAACCCTAATGACAATAGAATATTCTCGTCAGCTCTTAATTCTTTCAGTAATAACCTTAACAAGTCATCTTCCATTCCTCCACAAAAATCTTCAGATGGCAACATTACAAATGACCCATGACGGAAAGCAGATATTTTTGCCAGCACTCTCTTCCTATTTCTCCCATCTCTCTTGTCACTTATTGCTTTTCTTTCCTTTACAGGTGGCTTTACATTGAGTGACAAGCCAAATGGTTTCCTGTAAGCCAAGAAATCATTTACAACGCTGGGTCGTAACCATATAACCAAATCATACGTGCTCCCTACGTGTCAGCAAGTGGATTGGTGGAGGATTAGTGCCCCTCCCCGTAAAACAAATAACTCAAAGTCAAATGGCCACCCCTTACGGGATTATGGCGTCTGGCAATAGATAGATAGATAGACATTTGCCAGAAACTCTGCCATAGACGATACCAGCCAGAATGTCCCAGTACTAGAACTTGAACCTCCCGAAATTGCACCACTTAATATACAGACAAGATACGTAAAATCCATCGTAGACAACTTACCTACCAACAAAGCTCCAGGCCCAGATGGAATTCCGCCAATTGTTTTGAAAAAGTGTTCCCCTGAACTTGCCTCTGTTCTAGCTAAATTATTCAGACTATGCATAAGTACTTCTTTATTCCCGAATTCATGGAAAGAAGCCAATATCCACCCAATTCCGAAGAAATGAAGTTCCTCTGACCCCTCCTATTACAGATCAATAGCTGTCACATCTTCTCTTGGCAAGGTATTTGAAACCTTACTAGGCACATCGTTAAACATCTTGAATCCAACAACTTAATTAGTGATAGACAATATGGTTTTCGCCACGAAAGATCCACTATTGACATACTCAATCTCCTAACTCATACCATCCATCAATCAACTGATCTACATGGAGAAACTCATGCAGTAGCTCTTGATATTTCTAAAGCTTTCGACAGAGTATGGCACCGTTCCCTGCTGTCCAAACTCCCTTGCTATGGACTAACGTCTTTTGTTCCTTTGATTTCTTCATATCTTAGTGACAGGAAAATAAGAGTAAAAGTAGATGATGTTTATTCCAATTTCCACTCAATTAACACCAGCGTGCCACAGGGGTCAGTTCTGGCGCCAACCCTATTCCTGGTTCATATTAATGATCTCTCATCTGTCACCCACAATCCCATCCACTTATACGCAGATGACTCAACACTACATAGTTCATTCACACTCAGACACCCATTTACAAAGTCTAATATTTCTACCTCTCAACTCAGTACAGCCATATCCATAAATCAAGACCTGTCTATGATCAGTGAGTGGGGACAAAACAACCTTGTCTCTTTTAATGTTAGTAAAACTAAATACTGTATATACAATTAACTAATAGACAGATATTGCCAGATTCATACATTACCTTCAATGCTACTAATATTCCCATCTCCAAAAGTATTGAAATTCTTGGCATCTCACTTAACCCCTAACCACCGGCTGATGTGTATAGCAGTCACGATTTTGGGTGCGGAGCAACACCGGTTGACGTGTATAGCCGCAGGTGTCTTCCCACTACCCTTTGACCTTTAACTTATCCTTACTCATCGATGGGACCACCTAGAGACATGGAGATACTTTCATGTGAAAGAGGAAGAGGTGGTGATTCTTATGTATCTTTAATTTTTTCTCCAGCTGTTATAGTTTGGCAGATATTAGGGTTTAAATGAGGGTATTTTTTCCCATCACGGATATCCCCCGTAGGGAGGAGCATGCAACATCAGAAAACCCCCGGCTTGTAGGGGTTAACAATGCCCTCAGCTGGACCTTACATGTTTGATCACTTGCTAAAACCACCTCAAAGAAATTGGATTATTGTACAGAGTCCATAGCTTCTTCGCTGTTGAGCAGTTAGCTATAATTTATAAGAGACATGTGCACTATCAGCTTGAATATTGCTCACCCTTGTGGAATGGATGTGGAGAGGTTGCATTAAAACAACTACAGTAGACAAAATTCAGAACAAAACTGTTAGAATTATTAACAACCCTGCCATTACAAATAAACTACCTCCCCTGCAAGTAAGAAGGAATGTTGCCTCCCTTGCATTATTTTACAGATATTTTTTTGGCAAATGCTCAGACGAAGTTGCGTCCATGGTGCCACCTCTCCATGCCTTCCCTCGTGCTACACGGGCATCTGGTAGCGCTTATGACTGGAATGTCACTCAGCCGTATTGCAGAACTTCTGTCTATCAGAATTCTTTCATTCCCCAAACTGCATCTCTCTAGAACTCGCTTCCCCAGAGTTGTTTCCCTCCAAATTTCAACCCACAGCTGTTCAAGTCTAACTGTTATAGATATTTTATGAACAGAGGGCACCAGTAATCTGGTGTATGGATTATTTTTTTTTTATTCATGTTTTTCCTTCTTCCATTCTGTTATTAAAACAAAAAAAAGCTCCACATACAACAACTAACTCAAAGACAATGGCAACCCCTTAATGATTATGGCATTTGGCTATAGAAAGATAGATAGACTTAAGTTATCAAGTCGAAATTTTACTGCAACATAGCCTTCACCCCTAAGCACCAGGCGACAGTAATATCCAATGCAAAATTGATGGATTGGGGGTGCCAAGTGATGGCTATAACCGCAAGTGTTTTGGTGCCACAGTTTAAGTGGCTGCCACTTGATCTCATCACCAAAGGATTGAGATAGTCTCCTGGCACCCGACGCAAGCATACCCCAGTCGTCTCTGTGACTCTGGCAGGTGTAGGACGATGTTTTTCTTAAGTCTCTCGTCTGATTCCATTCCTGTCTTACAGGGACCCTTGCCTCATCCACCACTGTGAAGACTCTTTCCAAGGATACTAGGAAAGAGCTAAGTGATAATACCATAGGGCATGTCTTTAATGCAACTGTGGAATGGATGTGGAGAGGTTGCATTAAAACAACTAGACAAAATTCAGAACAAAACTGTTAGAATTATTAACAACCCTGCCATTACAAATAAACTACCTCCCCTGCAAGTAAGAAGGAATGTTGCCTCCCTTGCATTATTTTACAGATATCTTTTTTGGCAAATGCTCAGACGAAGTTGCATCCATGGTGCCACCTCTCCATGCCTTCCCTCATGCTACACGGGCATCTGGTAGGGCACATGACTTGAATGTCACTCAGCCATATTGCAGAACTTCTGCCTATCAGAATTCTTTCATTCCCCGAACTGCATCTCTCTAGAACTCGCTTCCCCAGAGTTGTTTCCCTCCAAATTTCAACCCACAGTTGTTCTAGTCTAACTGTTACAGATATTTTATGAACGGAGGGCACCAGTAATCTGGTGTATGGATTATTATTTTTTTTATTCATTTGTTTTTCCTTTCTCCATTCCGTTATTAAAAAAAAGAAAAAAAAAATCCCCATACAACAACTAACTCAAAGATTCCAGTTTATCAAGTAACAGAGAAGTTTTCACGATGACAGCAAAGCGAAAGTCAGTGCCACATGAACATGCATGAGCACAGCCTTCCTTGCTGCCAAAAATAACATATACTCTTCACGTCCTTACTCATCAACGCGACCAGCTACCGACCTGGGGATGGTTTTATTCGCAAGATAAGGAGGTGTAGAGTAATATGGTTTTTAATCTGTTTTCGTAACTGCTATACTTTCAAAGATATTAAGGTTTGACAACAAGCAACTTTGGGAAAATTGTCCATACTGAGAGGGCAAGGGTGGTATTAACAGCCAGATGTAGAGGGGGTTAAGGCAGCCAAATATTGGAAAAGAGTATGGTTTCAATCAGTTGATTGTTCACTGGGATAGCCTAGGGTAAAAAATTGGGACTTTTCCAGATATTCTGGACATCACCTAATTTACTAATAAGGATTAAAGCTAGAGCCACCAAACTTGATGGACTTATGGGATGTGACGGCCCACAGTGACATGCACAAGATCAGTGATCTTGACCTCAAGGTCCCTTTATAACTTAGCTTCTAGTAGGCAATGGCTGTGGGAAGTTTTTCTTTAGCAAAATTGTCCTTCCACAACTTTACAATGTTGTTGTTATTGCATTTGTGTGTGTGTGTGTGTGTGTGTGTGTGTGTGTGTGTGTGTGTGTGTGTGTGTGTGTGTGTGTGTGTGTGTGTGTGTGTGTGTGTGTGTGTGTTTTTGTCAAATTGCATATTTTAAAAAATCTGAATTCTGGCTTGTCATCAGTTCAGAGGTGTAGACTGTAGCACAAGTCGAGCAGGGCAGTACTCCCAAGGTGGATGGAAAGCTGATGACAGGGAGAGCTGAAGCTCCTGTTTCATCAGCCCTCGGGACTAGTTCCCGACCATCCCCCTTTGCTCAGTGTCTCAGTAACACAAAGAGTAGGCCAGTATGCTCTCCAGTACAAGCTTCTCTAACTATCAACACCAAACTACATGCACAGTACACACTACACTGCCTTTTCAAAAATTTAAAAATAAATAATCATGGCTTGGAATCACACAGCCTCGGAGTCCCCGGGGGGGGGGGCATAAATGCCCCCACCTTCTGCCTCTCTCTCGGTGATGACTTGAGTTGCTTGGAACCATTGCCTGACTCACTTCTTCTTCATTTCTGCAACATTCGCGGCCTTTCCTCTAACTTTCGCTCTGTTGAGCACCACCTCTCTTCCTCTAAACCTCACCTTCTTTTCCTAACTGAGACTCAGCTGTCTGAAGCAACCGACAGCAAACCCTTTTCTGTATCCTCCTACTTTCTCTATAATCATTTCAAAGCCAAAGGTGGCTGTTGTGTATATATATGCAACGACTTATCTTGCTCTCGTGTTCCTGAACTCGATTCTTCTGAATTCTGTACACTCTGGCTTTGGCTTTCCTGTCATTCTCTGACTAAATATATCTGCGCTGTTTACTTATCCCCTAATTCTACTGACTATCAAAAATTCTTCGACTATCTTACTTCTACGATGGAACACTTTCTATTCTTTTCTCCTTTCTCTGAAATCTCCATCCTAGGAGATTTCAATGTTCACCATCACCTTTGGCTCTCCTCTCCTTTCACTGATCCACCTGGTGAACAAGCCTACACTTTGTCTATCCTTAATAACCTAGCGCAGCTTGAACAGCACCCTACCTGTATCCCTGACCGCCAAGGAGAGAGCTCCAATATACTTGACCTCTTCCTTACAACTAATCCTTGTGCTTACACTATTAATCTTTTCTCTCCATTGGGCTCCTCCGATCACAACCTTAGCACCTTAATCTGTCCTGTCGCTCCAGTACGGTCTGTGGACCCTCCAAAGAAATGTCGTCTGTGGCAATTGGAGCTGTTGATTGTGAGGCCCTCAGGCAGTACTTCTTTGATTTTCCCTGGAATGATTATTACTTCCACGGCCGGGAGCAATCTGAGTATGCCTTGCGCATTACAGAGGTTATTCTCTCAGGCATGGAAGCATACATTACTTTCTCATATCCTTTGACTAATGTAAGAAAGCCTTGGTTTAATCACGCTTGTTCTAATGCTGTCCGCAACAAGGAGAGGGCCTATGAAAGGTATCAGAGCCAACCCACCCCTGAATCATATCTTTTATACGTTTCTGCCTGGAATCGTCCTAAGTCTGTTCTTCGCTCTGCTAAAAATAATTTCATCAGTACTAAGTGCTCTCAACTCTCCAACTTCAATTCTTCCTGCTCCTTCTGGCACCATGCCAAAAACCTTTCTTACAACTTTACCTCATCATCCTTTCCTCCCCTTATCTACGCTGATGGTTCTGTAGCTATTTCTTCTACTGATAAAGCAGATCTCTTCGCTCAGACTTTCTCCTCCAATTCCACTTTAGACGATTCCGGTGCTGTTCCTCCAACACTTCCCCCTCTGACTTCTTCATGGCTGACATTAAAAATTCTTCAGCTGATGTATTTTCTGCTATCACAGGCCTCAGTGCTAACAAGGCTTATAGGTCGGATGGAGTGCCTCCTGATGTTCTCAGGAACTGTGCTTCTGTGCTTACACCCTGCCTAGGTAAACTCTTTCGCCTGTGTCTGTCAACTTGTACCTTTCCTTCTTGCTGCAAGTTTGCTTTCATTCAGCCAGTTCTAAGGAAGGGTGACCATTCCCAACCCTCTAACTATCGTCCAATTGCTTGAGCATCCTGTATCTCAAAAGTTTTTGAGTCAATTCTTAATAGAAAAATTTTAAAGCATCTTACCTATCACAACCTTCTTTCTGATCGTCAGTATGGGTTCCGGCAGGGACCCTTCACTGGCGATCTTCTCACCTACCTTTCAGACTCCTGGTCATCCTCCTTTCGAGACTTTGGCGAAAGCTTTGCCATTGCACTTGACATCTCAAAGGCTTTCATTCGAGTCTGGCATAAATCTTTAATTTCCAACCTGCCCTCTACGGTTTCTATCCTCTATCTGTGCCTTCATCCATAGCTTCCTTTCTGGTCCTTCCATGGCTGCTGTTGTAGACGGGCATCGTTCTTCTCCTAGATCTATCAACATTGGTGTTCCTCAGGGCTCTGTCCTTTCACCAACTCTCTTTCTTATATTCATCAATGACCTTCTAATCTGTACATCTAATCTTATCTACTCATACGCTGATGACTCCACCCTTCACCTTTCCATTCGGTTCCCGCAATGCCGATCTTAGCAGTTCCTTCAACAAACAAGGGATGAGGCTATGGCACACCTAATGTCTGACTTGGCTCGTATCTCTGACTGAGGTAAAAATAATGTTGTTTTTAATGCATCAAAGACTCAGTTCTTACACCTATCAACCCGACAAAATCTTCCACAGGTGTACCCGCTAATGTTTAATAATATTCAGCTTAATCCTGCATCATCCTTGAACATGCTTGGGGTTTCATTTACTTGGGACTTGTCTTGGAAAGATCATATTACATCTCTTGTAAAACCTACTTCCAAGAGACTGGGTGTCCTAAGCCGACTCCGTTCCTTCTTTACCTCTGCACAATTGTTGACTTTATACAGGGGTTTTATCTGCCCCTGTGTGGAGTACAACTGTCATGTGTGGGGAGGCTCCCCACATACAGCTCTTCTTAACAGAACGGAGTCAAAGGCTTTTCGTCTCATTAACTCTCCTCCTCTTAATGACTCCCTTCAACTTCTCTCTCTTCACCGGACTGTTGGATCTTTATCTCTTTTCTATCGCTGCTCCAATGGTCACTGCTCCTCCGAACTGTCTGCGTGCATCCCTCCACCTATTCGACGGGCACGTAGCACCCGTTTAGCAGCAAACTCTCATCCCTTTTCTGTCCAGCTTTCTAATGCAAGAGTTAACCGTTACTCCCAGTCCTTCATTTATGCAACAGGTCAACTCTGGAACTGTTTCCCTCTCTCTGTATTTCCTGCTTCCTATGATCTCCAGTCTTTCAAACGCTGTGTGTCCAGGCATCTCATAATGATCGGATCTTGAATTTGGCTCTCTCTTGTATTTCGTTTTTCCTTGGGGGGAACAGTTATTGCGGGCTCGTGGCCTTTGGTTCCTTCTTTCTCACACAAAAAAAACAACAACTAATGGTTGATGCGATAAGCAGATGCCATGTGATGTGTGGGTGGAAATGTGAAAGTCGAGATCATCGCTGTAACTGAGGTTAGGGCTTGCTATATACCTCAAATATTTTTGATGAATAGGGAGGAATGGAACTGGCGACAGACAATGGTTTATGTTAGACTATCACTGAGAGCTTTACCAGAAGAACATGTACTGTCCACACAAACAGCCACAGAATGTGTAGTATTGAATTTTAAGATTTAGGCATGAACAGAGGGGTTGAAACCCATAAAACAGTACATAGGATTACAAAGGAAAACAAACAGCAACAGACGTGTTTGTCCATTTGTGGCTGTTTGTTAAACGGAAGGTCATAACAAACTGAGCTAAAGATACGGATAGAAAAACAGGAAGATTTCCCACACACACCAAACGTCCATCCGAAGCCGACAGGAAATAGTGAGAGGGAACATCATGCTGTATGTAAAAGCTGTAGTGGAAATTTCATATGAAAGAGGGAAAGGACATTATGATCTACACTATCTTCTAGAAAAGGGAATTAACATTAAGTCAGCAGTATGTGTTAGTGTTGTTCTGCAGTTTTTTCTTCAATCATTATATATATATATATATATATATATATATATATATATATATATATATATATATATATATATATATATATATATATATATATATATATATAACGGAAATGTATTATTCTGGAGTAAACATACTTTGGTGAAGGTTAAAAGGCAGACACTTATCCAAGTAGTTTTTATAGGTTATTAGTGTATCACGATTTACTGCTGTACTTTGGAGGGCAATTTGTTCCGTATATTTACAGCTCTTGATTAAATGCATAGCTTCATGTGACCGATACAGTATGAAATATTTACTGAAGGCCGTATTATCAGGCCCAGTAAAGATTTTGAATACTTATATTGAAGGCTTCTATGCATTTTCCAAATGGTATTTTCTCAAGGTTGGTATCAGTTATGGTACCCAACTCTTAACTCGCTGAAGCTTCCCCAAATCTTTTTTGTATTAAGGTGACAGAGTTGGACTCAGTACTCTAACTGTTGGAGTGCTAGTGAATTATATAAAGCGAGAATAATATTTTCCAGTATATATTCGAATGCTCTGTCAATTATTTTGGTTTCTTGGCTGGCATTCTTAACACCCTCTGTACACTGTTTACATGGTTTCACATCATTTGATACTATAATTCCTGAGTCATCTTCATAGTTGAGATTAGCTAGTTGAATATCGTTCATAGTGTTACTGACTTTTTTGTTTCAACTTTCGATGTATAATACTTTGCACCTACTAATATATAAATCCATCTGCCAAGTTCGGGCCCAATTAAACAGTCGATCGAGGTCACTCTGGATTGCCTGCCTTGGTAAAGATGTGTCTGCTGTCTTGCTAATTTTAGTACCTTCAACAAATTTTGATAATACCATCATCAATATCTGAAAATAGGGCAATCTAATAAAAAAAGAAAAAAAAAATTTCTGACTCGACTGAAACAACAGCAAAGATTTCCTCTTATTCTTTAAAACAGAATGACCAGGAATCTGAAAGTATGTAAGATCACCTGTGAAGCATCAGTGACAGATTTTGTATTGGCAGGAAAAAAAGGTATGGGAGGAAATAGTATTATAAGTCTAACTGCAGAGAGACACAATATATACATAAATGCAAGAAATTAAGACCAACGAACAATAGTTAAATGGTTACGAAGTGTCTTCAAGACAGCTTGAAAAGTTGCGAATTAAAGCACGCTTGGTATTAGCGGACATTAATATTGATTACCTAGAAGAGATACGTGCAAAGTCGATTCAAAGAATGTATCTATGCCTTGTCTATGGTGGGGCCAGTGAACTAAGAAAGGTCTGTTGTTATTATAAAGCTCCAGTCCCCTCCCCCCTTCCTCCTCTCTCCACCATCCCCCAACTACCATCATTCCTTTGCTTTAAGCATCGAAATAACTCACGACCCCCAGAACGTGGTGCAGAACCCTTACTGATGAAATTTTCTGACTACATAGTAACAGACGAAAGCGTTGGAGAAAAGAAAGTGAACGATATATTGCTTCAGATAAAGGTTAAAGCCGTTGCACTATGTTTATAAATAACTTTTAAATTTTTGTAGGGAATAATGGAGTCGGACAAAAGTCACCTTCAGGACAGCAATACAAAATAAACAAACAGCTAATCTATGACACTTTATCTGGTCATTCAAAAGAAAATTCACAAAAGTATACTTCAGTATCGTTGTTCAAATACTATCGGAATAGGATTGGTAATTTTCCTCCAATAATCTGCAGATATTAGCTATTTCTTTCTCCTTGGTGAAAAGCCAAGTATACCACCGCACCGTACTAACAGACTTACAAAGTAACAAGAATTAACATGCACACAGATAGACGCTTTACAACATATCGACTCTACTGTTTTAGTATTTCAACCATCAAACCTTTTTTTTTTTTTTTTGAGCTTACTGTGGGTGAGAAGACCTCTCACTCGGAAAGGGTGATTGACAGAGAGGCAGAAAGAGTAGTCTTCCATCGACCTTCAGTGATTATTTTATTCTTGCTACGTCCGGGTGGTGTTATTCACTAGTTTAAGGCCACGTCCCAGCTATGAATAAAAGGCAAGTAGGTAGACACAGATGGAAAGAAGGTCTGTGCATTATCGATTGCAATTTTTTTCATGGAAACACCAGACGATATTACTGAGTTTAGATCACGGCCATCTCCTAAAAAATTAGTAAAGGACTGACAAACAGACAGACTGTCTGAAAGACAGACAGAAAAACTTACAGGAAGCCTACCATATGTTTTACGAGATTTAGTAAGACTGTCCATTTATGTTTACTACCACCAGACATTCTTACCAAGGTGAAATATCGGATCTCCCGTAAGGAATGGGAAACAGTCTCACGAGGAGACAGACGCTTTATACTAGAGATTGAGCCTAAAGTACGGGCAGACTGAAATAATCCAAATGAGACACAACACAATTGTTTTAGTCTTGTTTACGCCAGAATATTAGACCCAGCTCAGGTAAGAAAACACACTTTCCGTAAACCAGACATACAAAATGTCTGGGAGACGAACCGACAGACAGACAGACAGCTTTACGAACATACAGAGATATTTTATTTGAACTTTAACACAATTTATATTTTGGTCTTGCTGACGCCAATGAATAGAGCTAACTCAGATAAGAAACCGCTCCTTCCGTACGACGCGGAACACAGACTCTGCCTTATCTAATCACACTGACTGCAGTTTTATCCCTTGTATCGACAGGCGATTTAATTCAGTTTATTTGACAATATAGCCTTCTCAGAGTAGAAGATGTAAAAGACAGAGAGACAGAAACCCGGGCTGAAGGAAAGACCGAGGGACGATCTGTCATTTATCAGTCCACATTAATTAGTGTTCTACTCTTGGTACCTCGAAATGATTTGTTTTAGCTTAGGAGAGAATATACCATGCGCTATGAGCAAGGCGTGAAAGACTCTCAGACAGAAAGACTGACTCAGAAAATTAACTGACACTAACACAAACATAAATTCTTATTGATTGATATCGCGTACTTGCTACCATCAAACGATTTTATTTAGCTGTAGTGGAAATATGGCTCTCTCACAGAGAGAGATGTGATATCCAAACAGATTGAGAGACATTCCATTCCGATGCATTACTACTTTATTCTTGCTAATGGCACATAGGTTTATTTAACTTAGGGTGGATCGTGCATCTCCACTAAAACAGATATTTTCAAATTAGATTCGCACTATTTACTATTATATTCTTGCCAGTCCCTTATTTAGTTCAGCTTAATGGGAAGTCAGTCCTCTAGTAGAGGAGGAGGTGAGAGGCACACAAGACATATATAATGGCATTCTCTTAGTTATGGACTGAGGATTTTTACTATTTTACACTTGCTATCAGCAAATGAGTCTATTCAGCTATGATGAGAACGTTCCTTCCGGTATGAGTGATATGACTGATAGATAGGCAGGGCGACAAAAGATCGTTCCTTCAGTTATTGCTTCACTCTGCTGTGGTGTTAGGGTTACTGTTCAGTGATATTACTCAGGTCAAATGGGAATATGCCCCCTTCCGTATGAAAAATGTGGAACACAGTGACAGGCACAGAGCCACTGAGAAAGACTTTTTTTTTTTTTTTTTTTTTTAATAACAGAACGGAGGAAGGAAAAACAAATGGGGAAAAAAAACAATCCATACACCAGATTACTGGCGTCCTCCGTTCACAAAATATCTGTAACAGTTAGACTTGAACAGTTGTAGGTTGAAATTTGGAGGAAAACAACTCTGGGGAAGCGAGTTCCAGAGAGATGCAGTTCGGGGAATGAAAGAATTCTGATAGGCAGAAGTTCTGCAATATGGTTGAGTGACATTACAGTCATGAGCGCTACCAGATGCCCGTGTAGCACGAGGGAAGGCATGGAGAGGAGGCACAATGGACGCAACTTCGTCTGAGCATTTGCCAAAAAAATATCTGTAAAATAATGCAAGGGAGACTGCCGTTAATTGCCATTTTATACCCTCTACCACCAGACATACAAATTCAGATTATGACTAGGTGAGGAAACGCCCCTAACCTGAGGAGGACGTGACTTACTGACAGACACACAGATAACAGTTTTCACTGGTTTCTTATTTATTGATTATGTGTGTGTGGATGAGAGAATGAGAAGTATGTAATGGATGCAAGAGCATACAGAGGTTGGAGGAGTGGACTTTCTGACCACCACCTGCTGGTGGTGAAAGTCAAGGTTTAAGTACAATGGAGGAATAGAAAGAGTGAAGGACAGCAGGAAGTAGTCCATAGAAGGAGGGTGGAAAGGTTGCAAGAGGATAGAACAAAGGCAGAAGATAAGAAGAAACTGGAGGAGTGAATGGGTAAACATGACTTTAAGCAGATTGAGGAGGTGGAAGGTGTGTGCAATATATTCACAGAAGGAACCTGTGCAGCATGTGAGGTGGTGGATGGGGTGATAAGAAGATGAATGGGGGTGCAAGGAACAGCATGGTGGAAGGAAGTGTTGAGACAAACTGTGGTGCAAAAGAAGAAGGCATAGAGTGAGTAGATGGGGTGCAGAGGCATGGACGAAGTTGATAGGTGGAAGAGAAAATTATATGTAAAGAAGAAAGGTGAAAAGATTAGTAAGAGAGTAGCAAGAGACTGGATGATGAATTTGGAAGGAATCTGAGTGCAAAGTGGAGGGAATGTAAAGAAATGTTCTGGAAGGAGGTGAAGAAAACTAGACAGGGCAATAAAGAAGTTAGCAGGAAGATGAAAGATAAAAATAGCTGATTGATAGTGGAGAAGGGAGGAAAAGTAAGCAGATGGAGAGATCACTTTAAGGAACTGCTAACACAGAGAATGAAAGTAATGTGAGTATAAGTCGCTGGGGAATGGCTGGGAGAAGGTAGGATCTGAGAAGGGATGAAGAGATCAGTAGGATGGAAGTAATGGAAGCAATGAAGAAAGTCAAAGTGGAGAAAGCCCCAGGAATTCATGGAGTGTATGATGAAATTCTGAAACATGAGGAAGAGATAGTAGTAGAATGGATATGGATGATGTGCAGATTGGCTTGGGAGGAAGGTAGAGTCCATAGGAAAAGAGGAAAAAGAAGTTTGTGGTAATCACAGAGGCATTTGTCTTCTTAGTGTAATAGGAAAAGTATTTGGTAGGATTCTTATCGACAGAGTTAGGGAAATAACAGGAATTAGTTGAAGAAGAAAAGGGAGGTTTTTGGAATGGAAGATGTTGTGTAGATCAGATATTCATTTTTAGGTCTTAACCCTTCATACACGATGACGCGTTTGTCGTCATATGGGTGTGGTTGTGACTATACTCGTTGACACTATTGGCGTTATTAAAGCATAAAAACTTTCGTCAGAGGAAAGTTTTTGGCTGATCAGCATCATTTTTGGAGGCCTCATAGCTTCCCTGTTCCTTGTCAAAAGTAATGAGTTGGCAACTGTGGGTCCCGATACCAGCAAGAGAGCAGACAGGTTATTCAGTACCAAATGAGCTGTAAGTGGGGAAGGTACTGTCCGGCTCTGTCCCTTTAAATTTCCACTCTTACTCCCGTCCCGGCCATGCAACATATTTCGTTATACCAGTAGTGCTTGTGTATAGTGTTTGGGCACTGTCGTGATTGGATTTGGTGTTTGCAATAGGATATTTGGTGTTTGTGAAACATTCCTTGTCGTTATCAACCGTTGGCCCAACGAAGATTATGCTACTGTTTCTAATCAACCACACTGCCTCAACCCTGAACCAAATGTGAGTATTCAGCTATAATAATAGTGACAGTGAATCATGTGAATATACTGTGCAAATCTAGTGTCCAAAGAATTGGTGAAATATATGCAGTAGCTTAGAGGAAAGCAGGAAACTGGCCTACAGTCACAACACGGCAAGGGTGCACCGTAGTTTTTTGCATTTTTCTCGAAGAGTATGAGGCCTATGATCACCGTTTTGGGCTCAAATGAAAGCCAATTAAATTCTGCATAGGATGATAAAATAAAAACATGAGAGTGAGGCGAAAAATTTTTCACTAGAGCTCCCCGAATAAAAAAATCTGTTGTCTGTCGGAAATGGGTTTTACTTTTTCGTTTATTACTCGAACACCATACCTCGTATCAAACTGGGACCTCCGGCATTCGAAAGCTAATAAAATTCTCTTTCCAATGACCATATAAAATGTAGAGATTGAGTAGTAAACTTTCGACTTACGATGTTGGGATGTGAAATGTATGCTCTTGAATGTTTACTCACATGGCCCTAACGTATGTATAGCATGTTTTTTTTTTTTGTTTATCGTGTAGTACAAACATCAACGAATAGGAATATGTGGGTTTTGTGGCAAAATAAATATATTTGAGTGGTGAAAATAAGCCGAGAATACACATACAGTATTTGGAGTGCACGGCAGGTGGGGGGGAGGGGAGAAAAGCAGCCACGTCATGTCCCACAAAACTCATTAACTTATCCGCGCGCAAAAGGGTGGAAAAGTTTCTAGAGAAGGGAAAGAAGTTATATACGGCCTTCATGGAAAGGGAGAACTATAGCCAGGGTGGAACAAGGAATGTGGAAAATGCTAATTATATACGAAGTAAATGGGAAGGTGTAAAAATGCCGTGAAGAGTACGCATGAGGGTGCTTAGGCTGCAGTGCGTGTGGATGATGGTCTGAGTCAGTTTTTCTGTTTGAATGTTGGATTGAAGCAGGGACATGTCATGTCTCCATGGCTGTTCAGTCTGTATATGAATGGGGTTATAAAAGACATACAAAGTAGGAGCAGCCCTAAAGAGAGAGGACAGCATTTGGAAACTCCCTGTACTGTTGTCGGCAAATAATACTGTATTGTTAAGTGAAGACGAAAGGGAACTGCAAGGCTTGGTGGGTGAGTCTAGGAGAGTGTGTAAGAAACGGAATCTAAAGGTGAATGTAGGGAAGAGTAAAGTTATGGTCTTCGAGAGAAATGAAGATGCTGGATGTTCAGTGAGCATGGATGATGAGGAATTGGAAAATGTGAGTGCATTTAATTACTAGGGTAATGTGATGAGTAAGGAAGGAAGTTTGGAGGATGAAGTGCTTGAATGAGTAGAACAAGAAGAAAGTTTGTTGGCTCTTTGAAAGCAGTGATAAGAAAGAGGAAAGTGAGCATGGAAGTAATTAAGGCGTTGCATGACAGTATTTTTTTACCAACTCTAACGGATGGAAGTGAAGTTTGGACCTTGTTAAGGACACAAGTCAAGAGTGAGAGCAATGGAAATGGAGTATTTGAGAAGATCATGTGGAGTTATATGAAGAGACAGACTAACAAATGAGGGAGTGAAGGGGCGTTGTAGTGTGGATGTGGATGTGATGGAAAGGATCAGGAGAAATACACTGAGGAGGTTTGGCCATGTGGAAAGGATGGAGAGCGAGAGACTAACGAGGAGAATGCATGCAAGTGATGTGGATGGTGGGGGGGGGAGGAAGAGGGAGGCCAAGGATGAGGTCGAGGAATGGAGTGGAGAGGTACAGTATATGAGAGATGGGGGTGTGAGCTGGGAGCAGGGCAGTGAAATGGCGGGGGACAGGGTGACATGGAGGCGATTTATTTGTGGCCACTCCTTACGAGATTAAGGATTCTGGCAATAGATATATAGAAAGACAGGACAAAGGGAAAATGAAATGTGTGGAAAACATAGCAGCATTTGCCTTTATAGTGTAATATGAAAAGTGAATGGTAGTATACTCACTGACAAAGCTAGAGAAATAGTAGCGAAAATAGTTGGAGCAGAACCGTAAGGTTTTAGGAATGCAAGAGGCTGTGTAGATCAAATACTCATCCTCGGGTCTTTAGTGGAAAAGTTTCTAGAGAAGGGAGGGAAGCTATATGCGGCATCCATGGATTTGTAGAAAACATATGACATGGTGGATAGACAAGGAATTTGGAAAATATTAAGAATATATGGAGTAAATGGGAAGTTGTTGAAGGCCGTAAAGAGTATGTATGAAAGCATTAAGGGTGCAGTGAGTGTGGATAGTGAACAGAGCTAATTTATCCATCTAAATGTAGGATTGAAACGGGGATGTGTCATGTTTCCAAGTTTAAATCTGTATATGGATGAGGTGAAAAAAAGAGATGAAGGAATGTGGCAGTGGATGTTGGAGCGGCCCTAATGAGAGGGCAACACTGGGAAACCTCAAGTACCGTTGTTTGTAGATGATATTGTATTGTTAAGTGAAGACGAAGGGGAACTGCAAGGTTTGGTGAATCAGTTTGGGAGAGTGTGTCAGAAACGGAATGTAATGGTGAATTTAGGCAAGAGTAAGGTTATGGTCTTCGACAGAAATTAAGTCACTGAACGTACAGTGAGTTTGGATGATGAGGAAATGGAAAATGTGAGTGCATTTAAGTAGTTGAGTAGTGTGATGAGTAAGAATGGAAGTTTGGAGACTGAAGTGCTTGAAATTGTACAGCAGAGAAGAAAGGTTGCTGGTTCTTTGAAAGTAGTGATGAGTAACAGTGGAGTGTGCATGGAAGTGAAAAAGTCCCTGTATGATAGTACTGTGATACCACCTTAACGTATGGAAATGAATCTTGGACCTTGTTAGATGGACAAAAGTCAGGAGTGAGAACAGTGGAAATGAGTTATTTGAGAGGAGCATGTGGAGTTGCATGGAGTGGCAAACTGACAAATGAAGAGGTGGAGAGTTGTGGTGTGGATATGAATGTGATGGAAAGCATTAAGAGAAATACACTGAGCTGGTTTGCCCATGCGTAGAGGATGAAGACCGAGAAACTAACGAGAAGAGTGTCTGTGAGTGAGGTGGAGGGGGAGAGAGGATGGGGGAGGCCAAGGATGAGGTGGAGGGATGGATTGGAAAGGTATATGAGAGTGGGGGGTGTGAGATGGAGGAAAGACAGCGAAATGGCAGGGGGAAAGGGCGACATGGAGGCAGTAAAGGCATCTGGCAATAGGCAAATAGACTTATTTTATTTCTGCAACCCCAAGACTAATGTGCGAACTACAGAAAGAATATGCCTCTGCCTCTCTTGTTAGGAAGACTGAGGCTGTTCACTGAATTACACTTCCTATCCGCAGATAAATAAGAAGTTACACGTCGAGAGGCCATATTTTCTAGTTATTTAGTTATAATAAAACGGGTGATCCGAATTTTCACTTTGGTTTGATAAGAATGTCTGGTTAACTAAACATAAATGAGCAGTCTTACCAAATCCCTTAAAACATACGTCTGCATTTCTGTAAGTTTTTTGGCCACCTGCATGCTGCCCTTATTGTTAGTCGCATTCTCTTTCTTTCTTGTATTCTTTCTTGTTTAATTATGGCAGGCACTTCTACCCTTCAGAATTAACCTATTCTGACCAAACTTGTACAACATGACCAGCCTACTACCTGGTTTTGTCAGCATGGCTTTGGTTGCTAGACAAGTACTCGTTGACTAGCAAGAACCGAAAACCCGCTTTTCTCCAATTTTTCACGTTTTGAGCTGTAGAAACATTACTAATGAGCGTAGAAGGCTCTGACTTTTTAGGCGTAGTCTTGAGGCCATTCCGTATTGGAAGTGTGCCATCCACTTTTCCCCTCTCTCTTCTAGTTCTCGTGTGGCAATCCTGCGAAGACTGGCCTCAGCATTCCCAGCAACCAGTACCGGTTTTCAAAAATGTCTCCCTAGATCCTCTGCGGCTCAGTGGATATTTAATGAAAGTTAGTATGCTTATAGACATTGACTAGGACGACAGCTTTTTGTCGTACACCTATGTGCTACACTGACCAGGTCAGGGGTCCAAGATATGCAAATGTGAAAACAGTGAAAATAACTATGCTCACGTGAAATGCTAAGGCTGGTAGTATTAAACAACCTCTTTCCACAAGCAACCCCTTAGTTGCTCCAACGGTAGTTTTAAAGCGAAGAGTTTCATCTTATGGCGCGCGAAGGGGTCTCTCTCGGGTTAAAAGTACTGGAACATGAAGCTGGCCCATCACTTGCCTCTTCGCAAATATCTTTATATCTTGTTATATACTGACACCATACTCATGTAACTAGTTACTGTTTTAATATTCACGAAATGCATTTGCAATTTTTTAAAGTGTTTGTTACCTCCGCCAAGAAGGTTATGTTTTCACCCCTGTCTGTTTGTTTGTTTGTTTGTGAGCAAGATTACACAAAAACTATCTATCTATCTATCTATCTATAGCCCGACGCCCTAATCCCGCAAAGGGTGGCCGTAGACAAAACGCCTCCAAGTCGCTCTGTCACCCACCATTTGACTACCCTCCCCCCAACTCACCCCCCTTCCCTCATATACCTCTCAAATCCATCCTCCACCTCATCCTCGGTCTACCTCTCCCTCTTCCTCCCTCCACCTCACCTACATACACCCTCTTAGTCAGTCTTTCATTCTCCATTCTCTCCACATCTCCAAACTACCTCAGTGTATTTCTTTTTATCTTCTCAACCATGTCTACATCTGCCCCACAACGTTCCTTCATTTCTTCATACGTCAACCTGTCCCTCCATGTCACTCCACATGCTCCTCTCAAGTAACTCATTTCCACTGCTCTCACTCTTGACTTGTTCCCCTCTTGCAAGGTCCACGCCTCGCTTCCATACATCAAGGTAGGGATCACAATATTATCATGCAGTGACACAAAAACTACTGGATGGATTTCCACGAAACTTGGTAGAAGAATGGGCCTTGGCCCTGAATACAATCCAATACATTTTGGTGCAGATCTAGATAAAGGTGCAGATCCAGGATTTTTTTTTCACTTTCTTTAACACTGCGAGATGGGGATTGGCGGAGGTATGCGCCCTGCTGAGTGCCATTCTAGTTATCATTTTTTTTTCTTTGTGTGTGATAATATCTTTACCCCTGCCAAGCAGGTTATGTTTTCACCCCTGTCCGTTTGTTTGTTTGTTGGTTGGTTGGTTTGTGAGCAAGATTACACAAAAACTACAGGATGGATTTCCACGAAACTTGGTAGAAGAATGGGCCTTGGCGCAGAATACACTCCATTAATTTTTGGCGTGGATCCGGGTAAAGGCGCGGACCCAGGAATTATTTTTCACTTTCTTTAACATTGCGAGACAGGGCGTTGGTGGAGGTATGCGCTCTACTGAATGCCATTCTAGTTATTTATGGATTTTTAAGAGACTAGTGTTACAGGTTTATGATCAAATTACTGCTACAGGCACACAGCCCAGTTGTTGACTTCTGCCATTCCCAAGTTACATATGTCTCATACTGCAGTGATCCAGGCAACTTCACTGTTTATTTCCATGAGAACTCTATCTAACAGACTTGTACGCCACTCCACTTTTCATTACTATCTTCAGAAAGGCAAGCACATGGTATAATAAGGCCATGGTTAGGATTACTGCTGTTGCCGCTAAATTCTAGCTGCCATAATCTTAATCCCCTCCTTTTTACAGTAGCCATAACTTAATCTAAATAACCTAACCTAACCTATCTCTAACATAGCTGAAAAAACAAACATAACTGCTAAATTCTAATGGTTTAATCCGCTTCATCCCGGCAGATTTTTCACCACTGACCCCCCTTCCCCAATCCCGGCGGATTTTGATTTTTCTTTTTTTTGGGGGGGCTCAAACCTCCGCTTTTTGTCAGAAACAATGGTAAATCACAGAAGAAGTGCTCACCTGAGCTTAGAAATGGGGTATACAGGTGACCCTTTAAACACCTGGTACCGTATTCTCTGGAGCCGCGCTGCGGCTGTCTCGTTTTCTATGGTAGCGGTATTGCAAACCACTCAGTATAGGTAAATATTTGTTCATTTGGTACGAATTTGTATGTTACAAGAATATATTGGTTTTCACACAATAATATAGGTGATATAAGCAGTTTCATTCACCGAACATATCAAAATGCCATACCTTCCTTGGCGACGTTACCTTCTTATCACTTCTGCTCGTTTCTTTCTCTGGCGTCATGTAATCTTTGTCCTCCACATCGTCTTCGATTGGGGAATCACTCTCACCTTGAATTTAGTACCATGACGCAACATGCCTTTACTGGCCAGGTCACTGTTAACAGGTGAGTTGCCAAGACAATGGCTTGTTTGGGGGGGGGGGGGATCATGTGGGGTAAGACAGTGTCGCTGCCTGGCGGCGGATAGAGGATGGTGTCCCCCGTATGCCTGCCAAAAATCGCACGTGAAACTCGAAAGATGTGTAAAGGACGGATCTAGCAATTGCAAAACGTATGGGCACATTGACAGGACTTAGTGTGACAAGACACTGTAAAGTACCCATATGTTAACGGGACGTGACAGGTTAAGCTGCATTGTGGTGGTATTAACCTAACCTAACTTAACCTAAACTGACCTGACCTAACCTAACCTAGCTGAACCACCAAACAAAGTTGCTAAATTCTAGCTACTGTAATCCTAACCGTGGTTAGGATCACGGTAGTCGCAGGTAAATTCTAACTGCCATAATCCTAATCACGGCCATGACTTATATCACGTGCTTACCTTTAATGAAAAGTGGAATGGTGTACAGATAACTTGACCTGGCCTAACCTAACGTCTTTCTAATGTAACTGAACCAACAAACAAAACCGCTAAATTCTAGCTTCCGTAATCCTAACGACCGTTGGACCCCCTCTCAAGTATTAAAGTAACAATTATTGAAACTATTTCTTACCATTGGACTGATTCAGAGACGTGGATTATCAGATTCAGCATATTATTTTAGCAATATATCACATGCGAGAGTAAACACAAAACAAATGACGGCAAACTGGTGCTCCTCCGGCGTACCAGTCTCACGATTTCTCTCACAGAGAGCACCTCCGCAGCATACCAACCCTTCCGTAGTCTCATTCTTGGAAGAGGCTGTGCGGCCGGGGTTGAAAGGTACCAAACTGGGAAGGGCCTCTTCATACAGATGCTTCGCGAGAAGGGGAAGAGGTTAATTAGTACTACCAGCCCACGGCTCCAAAGATTATAAAGCCAGGACCATAATTCTTGGTTGGAATGTTGCACTGAAATACCTCCATACAAAAATGACCTTTAGTGTCGAAACTTACTTCCGGTCGCAGACAAAGCTTGGTCCACTTAGAGCTGGACATCGTCGCCTACCGGTTTGTTCTATATGTCTGTCAGTCTGTCTGTTTGTCAGTCCTCTACTAATTTTTTAGTAGATGACCGTGATCTCAGCTCAGTAAAATCGTCTGGTGTTACCATGGAAAAAAATTGCTATTGATAATGCAAAGACCTTTCCATCTGTGTGTCTGCCTACTTGCCTTCTATTCATAGTGGGACGTGGCCTTAAACTAGTGAATAACACCACCCGGACGTAGCAACAATAAAATAACAATCACTGAAGGACGATGGAAGACTACTCTTTCTGCCTCTCTGTCTATCACCCTTTCCGTGTGAGAGGTCTTCTCACCCATAGTAAGCTAAAATATACTTTTGTGAATTTTCTTTTGAATGACCAGATAAGGTGTCACAGATTAGCTGTTTGTTTATTTTGTATTGCTGTCCTGAAGGTGACTTTTGTCCGACTCCATTATTCCCTACAAAAATTTAAAAGTTATTTATAAACATAGTGCAACGGCTTTAACCTTTATCTGAAGCAATATATCGTTCACTTTCTTTTCTCCAACGCTTTCGTCTGTTACTATGTAGTCAGAAAATTTCATCAGTAAGGGTTCTGCACCACGTTCTGGGGGTCGTGAGTTATTTCGATGCTTAAAGCAAAGGAATGATGGTAGTTGGGGGATGGTGGAGAGAGGAGGAGGAGGGGGGAAGGGGACTGGAGCTCTGTACTAACACCAGACCTTTCTTGGTTCCCCCGGCCCCAGCTTACTATAGACAAGGCATGGATACTTTCTTTGAATCAGTACTGTACAGTATGTATTTTGGAGAAATGTTGTTGTTCACTCTCTGAATCTGATGCCGACAGAGCGGGAATGAACTGGACGAACAGCACTTGGACTGTTCAGGAGAGAGACAGGGGTGAACGTCTGCAGAAATTTCAGCAATAACGTATATGCGTGCAGAAATACTGAAGAGGGAAAAAAAGAAGATATTGTTAGTTGCTTCGATGGACCGAGTTTTTTTTTTTCTCTCTCTCTCTTATTTCCAAAAAGGGAATAGCCATTGGCGGAATGTAAAAAAGAGTCGCTTTCTCATGAAAAAAAAAAAAAAAAATCAGAATCCTGATTCCTTCGTCTGGAGATGCCTGGGCACACTGCATTAAAAATACTGGAAGTCGCAGGCAAAGGTAAATCAAGACTGAAAAAGAAGTTCAATATTTGGTCAGTTACCTATCCCAGTGACTGAGAATATCAATTTAACACTTGCACTGAAGAGTTGGATAGAAATGAGGTGTGAGTGCTTTGCTATATAGGTGGTGCGTGCTCGCCATAATTGGGCAACGATACCAACAGATAGGTCAGAAAAACAGTACCGATTAAAATAAAAAATGTAGAGGGAATGAGATCAAACACTATGACAAAGGGAAAAGATGAAAGGAGTCATTAAGGGGAAGGGATTTAATGACACGAAAAACTTTTCCTCCACTCTGCATTGAACAATTTCATGTGTTTTGTCTCCTCCCCAAACACACACACACACACACACACACACACACACTCCACTCCCAATTTAAGTGATCCCAGTTAGAATCCCTCTCAGATCGCGCAACTTCAGTGGGTGAGGTGATCTTTCACCTGGCAAGTGTAGCTTAAGATGCGCTGTGGCGGGAGACCACTCAACGGGGTAAAGATTAGGTGGTCTGTACCCTTGTGCTTACCCCTCACTCCAGCCTCGGTGAGGCTTGGTAGTGTGTCGGTGCTCCTTAGGAGCAGCCAGGAGCAGCCTGTTGACCTCCTTGGGTTAGGTTACTAGACTTAAGTAAGGACATGTGTATTTTCAACCACTGGCTGCGATGAATAGACAAACCGAAATTTATGATCATCATCATCATTATTATTATCACTTACTATTCTTATTATTATTATTATTATTATTATTATTATTATTATTATTACAAGCCATATGAGAGTTGCACTCCGCTGACGGGAAAATAAGGCCCCTGTACAAAGTCAGCAACTTCTTGTGGGTAAAGACGGTACATAGTTTACTTTGTTTAGTGCAATGACTCTTGAAGAAGAGGATTTTGCAGACAAAACTGTGTGTTTCTTCCATGATAGAAACGAGTGATAAAATACCTCATGGGTGTTGGGAGATGATGACGGACTGAGATGTCTGCCGTTGAATATTATGGAATAAATCTGGGAATGGTTTGGCGAGCTTAAAGATAGCAAATAATGAGACTTTGACGCATCTTTTACCCGTCAGAAATGGAAGACAAGTCAGATTTCCAGTCTACCATAGCCTCATCTCGTGACTGTTCAAATAAATGCTTCTGAAGACATTTAATTACAGACACGAGGATGTCAGAGAGTGAGAGACAAGTATGAAGAGCGGCAGGATCATTCAGAATGCAGTTAGGGGCAAAGGTCTAAACAAATATTTTAGCTTTTTTCAGTGGAATAAAATGGAACAGTCATCTTAGCGGAAAAGAGGAGGGAAGGAGGAGGGAAGGAAGAAGTAGTAGAAGCTAAGTTACAAAAGAGGTTTTTTGCAAGGTGCCAGTGAGAACGATGAAATGAGAGTCAGCAAGAGTTTGTCTATGAAATTTGTTTGCACACAGAACGGATGATGTTTCCTTTCGCAAGAGGAGGAACTGACGTGGATAGCTGCACATACAGTCATAAAAAGCACGTGATTCAAAAGTAAGATGAAACCATTACCTATTGAAAAAATTTCATTGTTGTGGACAGCATTAGAACAGGCATAGTTTAGGCATGGCTTTCAGGCATACGTCAGAGGGCAAGGAAAATGAATCCTTTCATGCCAGAGAAGATACGTACCACAATACCCAAAGCACATGCAGATGGCTCTCGGCTTCGGACACAAAAATCATTTCACAGAGAGTAAGTTCAGTACTGTACCTTGCTCCCAAAAGTCTGGCTTCTCAGGAGGATGTAGTCATTACTTAAGTGGCATAAAATGTTGATGAGAAAAGAATGTAATTGAAGGAGGTCAGCGGAGAAGAAAGATTCGTCAACACAAGTATTACATGGAAAGGGGAAGACAGCCAGACAGTTTACAGTGCCTATTAAAATAAAGTGTACCGGTGTACAGAAAAGTATCGTTACGATGTTGTGGTGAACAATATGACAGAAACGACGATGGCTTTGGAATAAACAGCCGGGACCTTGGAAACTTTTGGTAGGCTACCCCTGCATAAGCAATAATGTTGGTTATGCATGGGATACGAGAGGTATTTCCTGTGTTAGGTAACAAATGCATCGATATGGATGTACCAAACCTTAAGATAAAGCAGTCATCGTAGTTTTCGTTTTCGCATCCATCGGATTCCCGAGTAACGACAGTTTTCTGTACATCTGCACCATACACTCATAACTCAGTCACTGTATTACGCACCTTCACAGCACAGATTCAACGTTCAACATTATTATAATAATAATAATAATAATAATAATAATAATAATAACAATAATAACTGAAATGCGTGGGTTTGACCGCATCGATTCTCCGGAGTATTCCGGAGAATACCGCAGTCTCCCCGACATCAAGGCGGACCAGGAGCAGTGGAGTCTGCCCTCAGAAATGCCGACACCCCCACTCGGACTCCCCCCACTCGGACTCCCCGGGGTAGCCACCGCCAGCCACCACCACTCCGGGCAACAGCGGCATACGTCAGCCCGGGCCGTGGGCCCTTGTGAAACGCAACCACCGCGCCGCCGCCACCGTAGGAAAAAGACGCTACCTTCGCGTGGCGGAATCACCGAGTTAGCTAGGGGTGGAGTCAGAAACTGTACTCCAGACAGCACCCCTAAGGTAGAGACGATCTATGGTCGCTCTAACAGTGGTAAGGTAGAGACGATCGGCGGTCGCTCCCCCCACAACAAGGTAGAGACGATCAATGGTCGCTCCCATAAAGAAAAGACAGAGACGATCTATGGTCGCTCACAACAAAATCAGATAGAGACGATCAGTGGTCGCTCCCTGAAAGCTAAGGTAGAGACGATCAGTGGTCGCTCCCTCAGCACACTGGTAGAGACGATCAATGGTCGCTCCCCAACAAAAAAGACAGAGACGATCTATGGTCGCTCACAACAAAATCAGGTAGAGACGATCAGTGGTCGCTCCCTGCAAGCTAAGGTAGAGACGATCAACGGTCGCTCCCTCAGCACCCCGGTGGAGACGATCGATGGTCGCTCCCAGGGTATAGTGAGGAGGAAAGACCTCCCTGTCTCCCCCGGCCTCTGTTCCCTGCGCGAGGCCCTTGAGAAGACCCACCTGTCGGGCCCCCGTGACAGCCGCTGCCGCAGTCCTTCCCTGCCGGCGCCCTTGCCCATAGGAGACCGCAGTCCGTCGCCTCTTCCGGCCCGCCCCAGGACACCCGGGCGAGACCTCACCACGCCCCTGCGACGCCGGGACCTGACCCAGAGGTTCCTAGCCCTCTTCGGCCCCAGTCCGGAGCCCAGTCCGGAAGCCCCCGGACGTGAGAGGACGCCCTAGTGAGTCGCCCCGTGCCCTCCCGGCTCGCCCTACCCTGGCGACACCCTCAGCCCGACCGGATCATCGCCGAGGTAACTGTGTTTCTCTCTACCAGAGATACGAGGATCCGCAATTGTGAAGTAGGTTAAGTGTGACTCCTTTTTTTCTTAGAATAAGACTAGTGCAGTGATTTCATGTAATTTCCATTGGGGTAACCCAGGACATAATGCTACATTAACGGGCGAGAATAGGGGTAGAGACCCCAAGTGAAGATACGTGCGAATGTCATCCCGAGTTTACTAAGGACTTCTCTCTAGAGCCCAAGGAAAGGATAATACATCATTAGAGTGCTATTGGTTAAACTCTGAGTAATACAGTGGAATGGAAGTTACGAGGGTTCCGACTTTGTTACGCGTTGGGAAGTGCGAGCCTACATAACCTACCAGGGAGATGTGTAGTATATAAGTTATGCTGACGGAAATCTAGTGTTACCAAACTACGAGGACCGCGAGTGATAACTGTACTCCCTTGTTCTGTACGCTATCCCTGAAAACCCTCCCCACTCCTCACCCCCGCTCTTGAAGTCCAAATAAGAACCAGAGTTAATGATCAAAGAATTCCTGCCAATAGAAAACACCTAAACTCCCTTGTTAATATCGGTCCTCATTAAGTATTACCATAACTTCTCCCTTGCCGTTCTAAGTCACTCTCCGTGTCTCCCTACCCCCCCCCCTTCCTGGTAAATCACAACCCCCCCCCTCTCTCCCCTCCCGCGCTCCGCGCGCACGGGTATTTACTGTACTCCTAGTACTAAGATTTGTTGTATTGTCATTAATAACTAAGAAGCTAGTATCCTGCGAGATACACAATATTTTAAATAAGGTTTTGTATTGCTCTATATTGTGATGTAATGTCTACTGAAATGTCTTGTGTCTAACTGAAGTAATATACGTGTATGGTGTTGCCGAAAGTTTTTATGTCCTGCCTCTCTTCATTGCACTAGCTCCGGTCTCGAAAGAGGACCCCGCTCAGTGTTGAGTTGATTTGGAACGAGAGGTCGAGCCAAATTCTACTCAGCATTACACTGGTGGCCAGCGGTGGTTCTAGATCCGAGCGTAGAAGAGAGGTAAATAGGAAATATTTGGAAAAATGGCAACTAAACCGCACGTCCAGTTATCCAAGTTTGACCCTGACCAGTATGACATACATACATATCTTGCAATAGTTAAACCCTTATTGGATATTGGCTTCGATAATGACCAACAAAAAATTGCAGTCACACTTCCACTACTGGGTAAAGCCGCAGCTAACATTGCGCCAAAAATTGTCCCAGAACTCACCTGGCAGAACTTTACCAAGTTCGCAGTCCAAGCCATCACCCCATCATTAGGGAAAGTGGTGGCTCTATCCAAATTGGACAGCTTTACTTATGACGGGGATTTAGATAATACCCTGTTACAGGCAAGACGCCTGGTTACTGCTGCCTACCCGGAGGCAGATGAAGAAACCCGGGATCAACACACATTTAATACTCTGCTCAGAGTACTCCCAAGTGTTGTAAGACAACTCTTCACTATCCATGATCCAACAGGAGACATGGATAAAGATATCAGTTTAATGAGGCGCCTTTTGGCCGTCCATGCCACCCCTCAACGCATCGGCGAAATAAATCAATTCCCCGTTGACCTCATCACCATCAACCCGTGGGAATTTTCTCCGTGCTACCACGGATGTCCGATCCACGACATCCGTGAGCAGCTAGAAGCTGCCCAGTGCAGCCAAATGACACGAGGACGCTTACAAACCTCCCCACCTTACGCAAATTCCCCTAAGCCCCAGGGGAAGAAAAAACAAAAAGGGAAAAACAAAAAGCGCCCCCCTGCCCCCGCATCCCACCGTAATGGCGGGGGCCACCTCACCTCTCCCCCAGTCTACGACAGGGGAGAACGTTATCTTTCCTTTTCCCCCCCTCTCACTATCTCTTCTGTTCTACCTTCCCCTATTCCTGCCCCTAGTTCTAACCTTCCCACCCCACACACCACTATACTCCCGCAACACAAAACCGGCCTCCCTCTTCACAGGCCTTCTAGGACCCTCTCCACATCTTCCCCTAACCTACTTCCTAAAACCACCTTCCCCCGTCTACTGCCTTCCACCTCCCACCCCGCGCCACCCACCGCCATCACCTCACCACCACTACCGACCTCACAACCCCAACCCCCCCCTGCTCCCGCACCGCCTGTCACTTCCACATACGAGTGCGATGGTTCCTCCTCGTCATCCCCCTCCACCTCCCCTACCACCTCAGCCTCCACCGCCTCCACCACCCCCTGCACCACACCTGACATCTCACCCGCCACTCCTCGCTCACCCTCACCCCTTCCCTCCGCCGCCTCACCCTTTCCACCCAAGCCCACGTGCCCCGCCCACCCCGCCACCCCCGCAGGACAACCCACTACCACCGCCCTCTCCCCTCCACACCCACGCACGCCCACTCCGACGCTCTCACCTTCTTCCGCATCCCCAACGCGCGCGACGGCCCGCGCTAACCGACCCCGCCCACCCCGCACGCCTGCTTCCCCACCCACACCCACCCTCAGAACCACCACCACCACCACCCCCTCCGGCCGACTCTTATGACCACCCACCTGATACACACACACTGTCCAGCTACATCGGGCCCAAATCCCTCCTATCTGTACTCCCCAGAGACTTAACGCCGCATTACTACCACACAAAACCCGGCCTTCGCCCACTCTGTACGGCATTCCACCTCAAACCACGCCGACAACCACACCAAACAACATGAAGATTAAGCGAGCCGTATGGGCCCATTCCTTTGCCAGGAACCGCCGGCTTCGCGGACCCCACCACCTGTTAAGTATCCTCAAGCACACCACCACCCCCTCCGCCCTTTTCCTCACCTATGACCAAACACAAGAGGAGGATTATTATACTCCCACCTGGCAGCACACACTCCGCCACCTCCAGCCCATCTCCACCACCTCCAACACTCTAGCGTTCCAACTCCAGCCACAGGGACGTGACTTTTTTCAAGAACACGGTGGTGAAATGCGTGGGTTTGACCGCATCGATTCTCCGGAGTATTCCGGAGAATAGCGCAGTCTCCCCGACATCAAGGCGGACCAGGAGCAGTGGAGTCTGCCCTCAGAAATGCCGACACCCCCACTCGGACTCCCCGGGGTAGCCACCGCCAGCCACCACCACTCCGGGCAACAGCGGCATACGTCAGCCCGGGCCGTGCGCCCTTGTGAAACGCAACCACCGCGCCACCGCCACCGTAGGAAAAAGACGCTACCTTCGCGTGGCGGAATCACCGAGTTAGCTAGGGGTGGAGTCAGAAACTGTACTCCAGACAGCACCCCTAAGGTAGAGACGATCTATGGTCGCTCTAACAGTGGTAAGGTAGAGACGATCGGCGGTCGCTCCCCCCACAACAAGGTAGAGACGATCAATGGTCGCTCCCATAAAGAAAAGACAGAGACGATCTATGGTCGCTCACAACAAAATCAGATAGAGACGATCAGTGGTCGCTCCCTGAGAGCTAGGGTAGAGACGATCGGCGGTCGCTCCCTCAGCACACTGGTAGAGACGATCAATGGTCGCTCCCATAAAGAAAAGACAGAGACGATCTATGGTCGCTCACAACAAAATCAGGTAGAGATGATCAGTGGTCGCTCCCTGAAAGCTAAGGTAGAGACGATCAGTGGTCGCTCCCTGAAAGCTAAGGTAGAGACGATCAGTGGTCGCTCCCTGAAAGCTAAGGTAGAGACGATCAGTGGTCGCTCCCTGAAAGCTAAGGTAGAGACGATCAGTGGTCGCTCCCTCAGCACACTGGTAGAGACGATCAATGGTCGCTCCCCAACAAAAAAGACAGAGACGATCTATGGTCGCTCACAACAAAATCAGGTAGAGACGATCAGTGGTCGCTCCCTGCAAGCTAAGGTAGAGACGATCAACGGTCGCTCCCTCAGCACCCCGGTGGAGACGATCGATGGTCGCTCCCAGGGTATAGTGAGGAGGAAAGACCTCCCTGTCTCCCCCGGCCTCTGTTCCCTGCGCGAGGCCCTTGAGAAGACCCACCTGTCGGGCCCCCGTGACAGCCGCTGCCGCAGTCCTTCCCTGCCGGCGCCCTTGCCCATAGGAGACCGCAGTCTGTCGCCTCTTCCGGCCCGCCCCAGGACACCCGGGCGAGACCTCACCACGCCCCTGCGACGCCGGGACCTGACCCAGAGGTTCCTAGCCCTCTTCGGCCCCAGTCCGGAGCCCAGTCCGGAAGCCCCCGGACGTGAGAGGACGCCCTAGTGAGTCGCCCCGTGCCCTCCCGGCTCGCCCTACCCTGGCGACACCCTCAGCCCGACCGGATCATCGCCGAGGTAACTGTGTTTCTCTCTACCAGAGATACGAGGATCCGCAATTGTGAAGTAGGTTAAGTGTGACTCCTTTTTTTCTTAGAATAAGACTAGTGCAGTGATTTCATGTAATTTCCATTGGGGTAACCCAGGACATAATGCTACATTAACGGGCGAGAATAGGGGTAGAGACCCCAAGTGAAGATACGTGCGAATGTCATCCCGAGTTTACTAAGGACTTCTCTCTAGAGCCCAAGGAAAGGATAATACATCATTAGAGTGCTATTGGTTAAACTCTGAGTAATACAGTGGAATGGAAGTTACGAGGGTTCCAACTTTGTTACGCATTGGGAAGTGCGAGCCTACATAACCTACCAGGGAGATGTGTAGTATATAAGTTATGCTGACGGAAATCTAGTGTTACCAAACTACGAGGACCGCGAGTGATAACTGTACTCCCTTGTTCTGTACGCTATCCCTGAAAACCCTCCCCACTCCTCACCCCCGCTCTTGAAGTCCAAATAAGAACCAGAGTTAATGATCAAAGAATTCCTGCCAATAGAAAACACCTAAACTCCCTTGTTAATATCGGTCCTCATTAAGTATTACCATAACTTCTCCCTTGCCGTTCTAAGTCACTCTCCGTGTCTCCCTACCCCCCCCTTCCTGGTAAATCACAACCCCCCCCCTCTCCCCTCCCGCGCTCCGCGCGCACGGGTATTTACTGTACTCCTAGTACTAAGATTTGTTGTATTGTCATTAATAACTAAGAAGCTAGTATCCTGCGAGGTACACAATATTTAAAAAAAGGTTTTGTATTGCTCTATATTGTGATGTAATGTCTACTAAAATGTCTTGTGTCTAACTGAAGTAATATACGTGTATGGTGTTGCCGAAAGTTTTTATGTCCTGCCTCTCTTCATTGCACTAGCTCAGGTCTCGAAAGAGGACCCCGCTCAGTGTTGAGTTGATTTGGAACGAGAGGTCGAGCCAAATTCTACTCAGCATTACAATAACAGTAATACTACTACTACTACTACTACTACTACTAATAATAATAATAATAATAATAATAACAATAACAATAATTTTCATTCATTCATTCATTGCCAAACGCCATGTATCCCAAACGGGGTGGTCATGGGCTTAGAGTTAATTGTTTTTCAGAGAGGGGCACTAATCCTCCACCAACCCCACTTGACACGTAGGGATGCCAACAGCATCTGGTGTTCCCAGGCGGTCACCCATCCAAGTACTAACCAGACCCAACGTTGCTTAATAATAATAATAATAATAATAATAATAATAATAATCTATCTATCTATCAATTGCCAGACGCCTCAATCCCGTTTGGGGTGGCCACAAACAAATCGCCTCCAACTCGCCCTGTCCCCCACCATTTCACTGCCCTGCTCCCAACTCACATCCCCCTCTCTCATATACCTCTCCACCCAATCCCTCCATCTCATCCTCGGCCTCCCCCTCCCTCTTCCCTCCTCCACCTCACTCACATACACTCTCTTCGTCAGTGTTTCACCCTCCATCCTCTCCACATGGCCAAACCACCTCAGTGTGTTCCTCATAACGCTTCCTATCACATCCACATCCACACCACAACGCTCCTTTATATCCTCATTCGTCAGCCTGTCTCTCCATGTGACTCCACAGGCTCCTCTTAAATAACTCATTTCCACTGCTCTCACTCTTGACTTGTGTCCTTCCAACAACGTCCAAGCTTCACTTCCATACGTTAGAGTTGGTATCACAATACTGTCATGTAGTAACTTTTTCACTTCCATGCTCACTTCCCTGTTTCTTATCACTGCTTCCAGAGAACCAGCAACCATTCTTCCCTGCTGTACCCTTTCAAGCACTTCACCCTCCAAACCTCCATCCTTACTCATCACACTACCCAAGTACTTAAACGTACTCACATTTTCCAATTCCTCACCATCCAACCTCGCTGTACATTCACTGACTTCACCTCTCTCAAAGACCATCACTTTACTCTTCCCTACATTCACCTTTAGATTCCGTTTCTTACACACTCTCCCAAACTCATCCACCAAGCCTTGCAGCTCCCCTTCGTATTCACTCAACAACACAGTATCATCTGCAAACAACAGTACAGGGAGTTTCCAAACACTCTCTCACAAGGGCCACTCCAACATCCACTACCCTACCTTTTACCTCTTTTATTACCCCATCCATGTACAGATTGAACAACCATGGAGACATGACACATCCCTGTTTCAACCCAACTTTCAAAGAGAAAAATTCCCTTAGTTCACCATCCACACGCACTGCAGCCTTCACACCATCGTATATACTCTTCACAGCATTCAACAACTTCCCATCTACTCCATATATTCTTAACACTTTCTACGATCCTTGTCTATTCACCCTGTTATATGGTTTCTCCAGATCCATGAAAGCCGCATACAACTTCTTTCCCTTCACTAGAAACTTTTCCACTAAAGATCTAAGAATGAATATCTGATCTACACAACCTCTTCCCTTCCTAAAGCTTCCCTGTTCTTCTCCAACTAATTTCTCTGTTCTTTCTCTAACTCTGTTTATAAGTATCCTACCATACACTTTTCCTATTATACTAAGAAGACAAATGCCCCTATGATTACCACACACTTCTTTTTCCCCTTTTCCTTTGTACAAGGGAATAATTGTACCTGACTTCCAATCCTCCGGGACTCTACCTTCCTCCCAGGCCAATCTGCACATCTTCCACATCCATTCTACTACTATCTCTCCCCCATGCTTCAGCATTTCACCACACACTCCATCAATTCCTGGGGCTTTCCCCGATTTAACTTTCTTCATTGCTTCCACAATTTCTATCCTACTGATTTCTTCCTGTCTTCTCACCTCCCTCCTTCTCCCAGCCATTCCCCAGCCACTTATACTCGCATTACTTCCATCCTCTATGTTCAACAATTCCTTAAACTGTTCTCTCCATCTGCTCACTTTTTCTCCATTCTCCACTAGTAATCTACCATTTTTATCTTTCACTCCCCTGCTAACTTCACTTCCACCCTGTCTTACTCTTTTCACCTCTTTCTAGAACATTTTCTTACAGTCCCTCCACTTTACACTCAAATTCCTTCCAAATTCCTCATCCACTCTCTTGTTACTCTCTCGTACTAATCTTTTCACCTCTTTCTTTCTACATATAACTCTTTCTTCCGCCTCTCAACTTCTTCCACGCCCCTATTTCTCATCCATTCATTGCATGCTTTCTTCTTTTGTGCCACAGCCTGTCTCACCTCTTCAGTCCACCATGCTGTTCCTTGCACCCGCCTCCGTCTTCTCTTCCTTCCACACACCACATCACATGCTGCAGCTATTTCTTCTGTAAATATCGTACACACACCTTCGGTCTCCCATCTGCTCCAATTCATATTTGCCCAATCGTTCCTCCACTTCTCTCTTATACTCTGCCTTTTTCTCATCCTCTTGTAACCTTTCCACTCTCCTTGCAACTACTCCTTCCTCTCGTCTTTCCTTTCTTCTATTCTTCCATCTTACTTGAATCCTAATTCTGGCCACCACCAAGTAGTGGTCAGAAAGTCCACTCCCCCAACCTCTATACACTCTTGCATCCTTTACACATCTTCGCATCCTTTCATCCACACACACATAATCAATCATTGCCTTCCTTTCATTCAGTTCACCACCCACCCTTCTCATCACTCGCCATGTATACCTGTGGATCATTTTATGCCTGAAGAGAGTATTGGCTATCACCAACCCCCTCCCAGCACAAATGTCCACTAACGCACTCCCATTCTCATCTATCTCAGCAGGCACACCCCACTCACCAACTATTCCATCCACCTTCACATTCCCAACTTTACCATTCATATCACCGATCAAAAACACTCTCCCATTCCTTCCAAACTTTTCCATGCACACTTCTACATTTGTCCAGAACTCTTCTCTCACTCTTCTAGCACGATCTTGCGTTGGCGCATACACACACACAATCGCCCACATTTGTATTCCAACTTTCAACTTTACCCACACAATGCTTGACCCAACTGATCCATACTGTCTTATGCTCCTCTTCCATCTTTTACTCACAACTATACATACTCCTTCCTTTGCCCTCTCATTCTCACCTACTCCTGCACATATGCCCCATCCATACTCCCATTCTCTCACACTTTCTCCTCTACATTTTGTTTCAGTTATTCCACATACATCCACTTTCGCATCCTCAAGCACCTGGACAGTCACTCTCTCTTTCACCTCATCATTCGCTCCCCTTACATTCCACGTTCCGATAACCATGTCCTTTGTCCGGTCCTTGGTCGTCATCGTTTGGTCAGTCCTTGTCCGAGGCTTACTGTTTGTTTTTTTAGTTAGTTATTTTCCGGGGAGGGGCACTAACCCTCCGCCAACCCTTTTAGTCGCCTTTCATGACAGGCAGGGATATTGAGGGAGTATTCTTGAAAAAAAAAAAACCCTACCCCCAGGGGTAGTAATAATAATAATAATATTATTATTATTATTATTATTATTATTATTATTATTATTATTATTGTTGTTGTTATTATAATTATTATTATTATTATTATCATCCTTCCTCTTCTTCTTCTGCTTCTTCTTCTTCTTATTATTATTATTATTATTATTATCATTATCATTATTATTATTATTATTATTATTATTATTATTATTACTGTTCTTAAGGCCGTTAGAAGAGAGTGTTCCTTTGACTGCTATGTAATAAACTAAATATAAAAAGACTACTTATTGCCACGAACATAGCCATGCTTATTCAAGGTCCTTCCCTTGCCTATTCGTGCACAGATTCATACTGTTTTCAGAACTTTCATTCATGTCTGTTCTCTCCTTGTGACCCATTTATCTTGTCAGGCCACATCTTTCAGGAGTCTTTATTTCTTATACTATCCGCTTTACATAAATCGCATCTGTTTCATATGCATATTACGGTTTATGTGTCTGTGGAGCATTGATCGTCATCAATCCTAGACAACACTAAAGTTCAGTGCACTTTGGACAGTTCTGTCTACCTGAACTCATTCTCTGGGAACTGTAATGAACATGGTATAAAGAAATATCTGTTGTCTAATCCATTGATAATTGAAATAAATGTTTGGCTTGTATTCAGCTCTTGCTTTTAGAAAATCCGAGTAATACAAAATATAACTGCAGTGAAACTGAACGATGTTGATTCACTTACCTCCAGCGCCTGTTGGGATAGTTGCTGTACCTTCATGTCCTTCTTCGGTTCGTAGCGTGAACCTGTCAATAGATACCACACAAGTATGGACCATATTATTATCGGCTTAGGGGGTTCCTTTGTATCTCTCGCTTACCATTTTATTGTATAAATCGCACTTCAAAACTGTGTTACTTTAGATCCTCCGATACTGATGTAAGTATAGCTTGTTGATAATAATAATTTTCCATATGCAAAAATTTGTTATTGAGAATAGCTAGGTATCCCCCTCAAACCAAACGAATACAACTTCATATGTCTACAAAGACAACTGAACGAATACCAAACAACATACCCTGACACCAGCAAGCTGTCACCTTGTCACACGCACTCTCCGGAAACTCTTTGGCAAAAAGCTCATATACATAAGGCTGGCAGGGGAGCAAATGCCCAAACTGTACTAGAGCAAGGCATTGTATTCGATCCAAGGTAAAATTAGGTTTGATTATGTTAGATTTTGGTTACGCCTCGAGATTTTCCTTAAACCGATTTATTTACATTTGAAACCTACCCTAAGTTATATTAGGCCACTATGTCGGTTTAGTTTAGGATAGGTTGTTGTTTTTTGGAATGATATGTTATGTTATTTTTATGTAATTTTAAGCTGGATAGTTGACTAGCAATCGGTCAGACTGGGTTAATGTATAAGTGGATCTTAAGTTTAAATGTTGCGCTATCTTAGTCGGTGAGAATATGATTAAACTTAAACTGTGTTACGTTAGGTAAGGTTAGAAGAAGTTAGCTGAAGTTACGAAAGGTTAGGTTCTTAGGATGTGATTACAGTAGTATGGCCACAGTATTTGAGTTCACTGACAGACTACGCTAGGTTAGGTTAGGTAATCATTAAATGTGCTATACCAGAGTAGAGGAAACCTGATGTGTGGTGAAATTGCCTTCGTCTGCGTAATATGCACCAGGACAACTGGTCACATAGTAGTTTGCTGGTGCTAGTACAATGACAGCAGAGGCGTTGAGAACATTAGGTCACACTTTTTTCCATCCCATGGGAAACTTCGTAACATGTTTCTATAGTCATTCATTTTCACTAATACTCATCATTTGTCTTTGCCATGTTCATAATATCGTCTGACCTTGACACAGTTTGCATAAACAAACATGAGAATATATTGGTGTAAGAGACAAAATATATCGCTGAGGAAGAAGCCTCACGAAATCTAAAGCCAATTGCAATACAGCTCCTTGAAGAGTCTACCGCCAAAGAGACATACTGACTCGCAGTCCTAGAATAAACTATCCTCTTCACTTCCATAGCTCTTCCTCGAATTGGAATGAAATCATCTTGAGAGGGGAAGAAGAAACTAAGGCAGTCAACGTACTGATTAGGTTTAAAGGTAGTTGCTGCTTCATCTGATATGTAATCTGCTATTCTGTACTTTATTATGATGAATAAAACTAGCAAGGCGTCGTCGTCGTCGTAATGAGAGGCAAGAATGGAGGTCGTTTCCAATCTTTTCATTACAAGAGAATTTTTCCACGGTGAATGAAAACGTTTGGCAGTAACAAGGATAACAAATATAGAATTATCTACCAACAGATATATATGCCTTAATTCCGTGAGGGGCAATACTGTAAATGCTGGAGCTTCAGCACCTTTCGGTAAATGGTCTTTGTGTGGTGAGTTGTGGTGTTGTGGGCTGTGGTGTGGTGGGTTGGGGACGTGATAGGTTGCAGTGTTGTGGATTGGGGTTTCGTTGGTTGAGACGTGATGAGTTTGGTGTGCTCGGGTTGTGATGTGGTAGATTGTGGTGGGTTGCGCTGTGATGGGTTGAGGTATGGTGGATTATCTTATCGAGCTCAGAAGGGTCGTCGACTATGGAGGCTGAAGATGGTGTCTTCACTCGATGGCAGTGATATGATGAGAGGCTGGAAACGTCCTTCAGTCCCCTCCCAACCCTCGGGAAGAGGACGGTCAACTGCAGGAAAGGGGCAACTTCTCCTCTGCAACCCACCGGATCCACGTCCAGATGAACGAGGGATTGTAACTGTTACTGCTAATACTACTACTACCGTACTACTGCAATTACCACTACTACTATTACTACTGCTGCTGCTGCTGCTGCTGCTACTACTACTACTACTACTACTACTACTACTACTGCACTACAACTACACTGTCGTAGAATAAACTCACGTATAATTTGCTTCAGGATCCATACGGAGGTCAAAAGAGCAAGTTTTTGTAGAACATTCACACTCATCTGCCTTCCTCGTTACTGGTTCGGACCCTATATACCACAAGCCGCGACCACTGTTGGATTTATCTGTGGATGATGAAAAAAGTCAGTGTCGGAATCAGTCATTACCAATCAACTAATTTGCTAGTTACGATGTTACAAGGATGTCTTCAACTGAGTAAGGTGATGGGAATATGAAATAAAAGGAAGGAAGTATATGCAGTACATGAATAGTTCAGTAGTGATAAGGAAATTCCGTTTAATCCAGAGAAGAAAAAGGGTTTGAGAATACTGTGTGGTAGAGTAGTAAATGATGTAAGTGTAACATAGTAGGTGGGTCCATGTTCACAAACGATTTTGTGATCACTTGTCTGTCAAAACTCTGATTTGGATTTGCAGGAAAGAGAAGGATAAAGCGCCATCTTTCTGTGTTTCTTGTTCTTCCTACAACAATAGTAAAACTGACTAGAGGATAATTATGGCCAGGGAGAACAGAGAGGGGAGTGTGCAGAAATTTCCTTTGTCTCTAGTTCTTCATGCAAATAAAAATATGAGTTACGAGAGGGGTTTCATCATAAATATGACCGTGTCTCCAGGCCCTAGTAAGAACGTTGTTACTTGTGTGTCGTGTAGGACAAATGAGAGAGGGGATCCATGGGGCAGAGTCACCAACTTGCCTTTGTACCCCGTCACTGTGGTTGTTATTCTGGGCCCGTATTCCCAGCAGTTCAGGGGGCTCCCTAGCACCCTTTATTTACCCTGCTTATTATAACACATTAATAGTCGCTTTTATATTATTTATGCGATAATTATTGCTATTACAATGGTATACGTAGCATGAAAGGTTATAAGCAGCTTAGGCAAAGGCTGTTAGATGATGTGTATCATCATGGGCAGAAGGTGAAGGCACCAGACGAGCAGGGAAGTACCCCCAAGGTGGATGGAAAGCTGATGACAGGGAGAGCTGGAGCTCCTGTTTCATCAGCCCTCGGGACTAGTTCCTGACCATCCCCCTTTGCTGAATTTTTTCAGTGTTTCAGTAACACAGAAAGTAGGCCAGGATGCTCTTTAATACAAGTTTCTCTAATTGCCAACATCAAACTACATGCACATGACACACTACACTTCCTTTTCCAAATTAAAAAGGAAAAATGGTGTCTAATAACCAAGCCTCAGAGTCCCGAGGGAGGGGGACCATAAATGCCCCCACCATCCGCCACTCTCCCGGTGACGACTCAGAGCTGCCTAGAACCACTGTCTGACTCGCTTCTTCTTCATTTGTGCAACATTCACGGCCTTTCCTCTAACTTTCCCTCTGTTGAACACCACCTCACCTCCTCTAAACCTCACCATCTTTTCATAACTAAGACTCAGCTGTCTGAGGCAACTGATATAAAATCCTTTTCTGTATCTGCCTACTTTCCCTATACTAATTTCAAAACCAAAGGTGGCCGTTGTGTATATGAAAGCAACAACTTATCATGCTCTCGTGTTCCTCAACTTGATTCTTCTGAATTAGCTACAATCTGGCTTCAGCTTTCCTGTCATTCTCTGACTAAATATATCTGTGCTGTGTACTTATCCCCTAACTCTACTGACTATCAAAAATTCTTCCACTGTGTTACTTTTACAATGGAACACATGTTATTCACTTATCCTTTCTCTGAAATCCCCATTTTAGTTTTCAGTGTTCGCCACCACCTTTGGTTCTACTCTCCTTTCACTAATCCATCTGGTGAATAACCCTACATCTTTTCTATCCTTAGTGACCTAGTGCAGCTCGTACAGCACCCTACCTGTATCCCTGACCACCTTGGAGAGAGCTCCAACATACTTGACCTCTTCCTTACAACTAATCCTTCTGCTTACACTGTTAGTCTTTCCTCTCCGTTGGGCTCCTCCAATCACAACATTATTACCTTAACCCGTACCCTCTCGACATCGTACGTCATACGACAGTAGGCCTACATGGTAGCTGCTGTGGACCCGCCGTCGTACATTGTATGATTCGCAATTGCAAGGCATATTGTGTGCATATTTTTCAAATTTCGCGCGTGATTCGTGGCAGGCAGAAGGGTGAGACCTTCCTCTAGTGTATGTTAGTGGAAACAACGGTATTAGCTGGGCAAGTGTGCCAGAAATCGGCGATTTATGGATGGTACCATTATGACCCTAAGTTATTTTCATCCATTTTTTAATATATATATATATATATATATATATATATATATATATATATATATATATATATATATATATATATATATATATATATATATATATATATATATATATATATATATATATATATATATATATATATATATATATACCACAATATTGTTGCTGTACATGTACTTTTGTAGCAAATAAATGTAAATATATGCATTTACGTTGGTTTTGATTAGTTACGCTCCTCTCTTCCCACTGTAAAAACCGAGTAGCTGCACCGGCCCGGCCACAGAACGCCTGGCTGAGGTGAGGGGGTACCCACCTTAGGAGCACTTAGGGGTGACGGGAGCAACTTTCTTGGTGAGTTTCATTAGTTTCTCACCAAAAGGGAATGCTTGAGCAAAAAAAAAAAAAAAGGGAAAAATAACCGGGTTTTCAGGGGGTGGGTGGGCCCGAAAGAACTGGGAGGGTACAGGTTAACCTGTCCTATCACTCCTGTACAATCTGTGGACTCTCCAAACAAAAGTCAATTGTTGCACTTTGGAGCTGCTGATTGGGAGGCCCTCAGGGAGTACTTCTTTGATTTTCCCTGCAATGATTATTGCTTCCATGGCTGGGAGCCATCTAAGAATGCCTTGCATGTTACAGAGATTATTCTCTCCTGCATGAAACCATAAATTCCCTTCTCATATCCTTTGACTAATGCAAGAAAGCTTTGGTTTAACCACACATGTTCTAATGCTGTCCACAACAAGGAGAAGGTCTATAAAGGTACCGGAGCCAACCCATCCCTGAATCACATCTTTTTATGTTTTTGTCCAGAATCATGCAAAGTCTGTTCTTTGCTCTGCTAAATATAATTTCATCTGTACTAAATGCTCTCAACTCTCCAACTCGAATTCTTCCTGCTCCTTCTGGCACCTTGCCAAAAACTTTTCTAATGACTTTACCTCACCTTCTCTTCTCTTTTCTACTTTGATGGCTCTGTAGTTATTTCTTCTACTGATAAAGCAGATCTCTTCCCTCAGACCTTCTCCTCCAGTTCCACCTTAGACGATTCCGGTGCTGTTCCTCCATCACTTCATCGCTCTGACTTTCTCATGGCTGACATTAAAATTTCTTCAGCTGATGTATTTTCTGCCATAGCTGGCCTGAATACAACCAAGGCAAATGGGCCTGATGGAGTCCTCCTCTTGTCCTCAAGAACTGTACTTCTCTGCTTACACGCTGCCTAGGTAAACTCTGTCGCCTTTTTCTATCAACTTGCACCTTTCCTTCTTACTGGAAGATTGCTCTCATTCAGCCAGTCCCAAAGAAGGATGACCATTCTCAACCCTCTAAATATCGCCCAATTGCTTTAACATCCTGTGTCTATTCTTAACAGAAAATTTTAAAGCATTTCCTATCAAAACCTTCTTTCTGATCGTCAGTATGGGTTCCGTCAGGGACGCTCCACTGGCAAGCTTCTCACCTATCTTTCAGACTCCTGGTCATGATCCTTTCGGGACTTTGGAGAAAGGTTTGCCATTGCACTTGACGTCTCAAAGGTTTTCGATCGAGTTTGGCATAAGTCTTTAATTTCTAAACTACCCTTCTATGGTTTCTATCCTTCTATCTGTGCCTTCATCTCTAGCTTCCTTTCTGGTCGTTTTATAGCTGCTGTTGTAGACAGCCACCTTTCTTCAAGATCGATCAATAGTGGTGTTCCTCAGGGTTCTGTCCTATCACCAGCTCTCTTCTGGTTATTCATCAATGACCTTCTAAGCTGTACATCTAATCCTATCCACTCATACGCTGATGATTCCATCTTTCATCTTTCCATTCCGTTCTTGTAACGTCCATCTCAGCATTTACTTCAACAAACAAAGGATGAGGCTATGACATACCTAATGTTTGACTTGGCTCGTATCTCTGACGGGTAAGAATAATCTCGCTGTTTTTAATGCATCAAAGACTCAGTTCTTACATCTATCAACCCGACAAAATCTTCCACAGGTATACCCACTAATGTTTAATAATATCCAGCTTAATCCTGCGTCATCCTTAAACCTCCTTGGGGTTTCATTATCTCGGGACTTATCTTGGAAAGATCATATTACATCTCTTGCAAAATTTGTTTCCAAGAGATTAGGTATGCTATGCCGACTCCGTAATTTCTTACCCCTGCACCGTTGTTGACTTTATACACGGGTTTTATTCATTCTTGTGTAGAGTACAACTCTTATGTGTGGGGAGGTTCCCCACATACAGCTCTTCTCAATAGCGAGGAGTCAAAGGCTTTTCGTTTCGTTAACTCTCCTCCACTTACTGGATCCTTTCAACCTCTGTCCCATCGTCGCACTGTTGCATCTTTTTTTTATCGGTACTTCAATGGTCACTGTTCCTCTGAACTGTCTGCTTGTATCACTCTACCTCAACGACTGGCACGTAGCACCTGTCTAGCAATAAACCCTCATCCTTTTTCTGTCCAACTGTCTAATGCAAGAGTTAACCGTTACTCCCAGTCCTTCACTTATGCAAAGGTCAGCTGTAGAACTGTCTCCCTCTCTCTATATTTCCTACTTCCTATGATCTCCAGTCTTTAAAACGCAGTGTGTCCAGGCATCTCGAAATGAACAGATCTTGAGTTTGGCTCTTTTTTTTTTTTTTTTTTTAAGGAACGGTTTGCATTCTTCTGGCCTTTGGTTTCTTCTTTTCTGCATAAAAAAAAAAAAAAATCGGCCGGCAGGCTCCTATCTGGCGGGAGTTCTAGGTCAGTTTGGGGAAAATTGGCGGACAAATGCTTAGAGAAATGTTAAGTTGCGGGAAAGTACACGAACTCGAACCCAAGGTGGAGCAGGGAACATCGTTAAAACAAAATATACTAGTTCTACTAGTCTGACCAACGTATCAAAAAACGCTTCCGCTAATACTATTACATCATTCATAGATGAAAATTAGCGTTATGTGTCGAGGTGGTGATATATGATGATGTTACTGGTACCGTAGCAACGAGCTATCCAGTCTGTGCTTAGTATCGGACCCATAGAAGATAAAAATAAGTTTTACAGTAAAAAATAAAATTGGTTCTGTTTTTTTTTATTCATCTTGTTGACTGGGTGATTGAGATGCAAATCTCACTTCCTGTCACACAGATATTCCGCGATGGTTAACATTAATAACAGTCGCTGTCCATTCCGTGCATACATGTAGTCATGTCATAACTGGGGAAGATAACTCACTGACTGATTCTGTTGTTGATGACAATAAAATTACACCACTTCTTATTCAAACAATAGACGTGTTTCCGGTTCTGGGTAAACAAGGCAAGTGCACTCTGCCATGTACTTAAAAGCTTACAGTATATTTATCTTTTAATTTAATTTACCAGTTGCACTGATAAACATGTGATAACATTAATTCTTTGCAGCTGGAGGGAAGCAGCCGCCATATTGGCGATGACATCAGTATTCATACTGCAGACGACGCTCCAATCCATCACACAAGACTTTACCAGTAACAGTGATAATGGTTGTCATGATATATACCGATATGGCCACCGTAGATCCAAACTACCATCTTCAGGTATGTTGTGAAGGAATGCTTTTTATGGTATAAATGGATGGTACCTGTTAGGTATGTAAATTATAGTGAAATCGACTAGAGGTAGCTTACAGCTACACCATTCCCGAACTGTGCTCGTACCTCAAGAGGTGGAAAGTGTTAAATGTATGGAGTACAGTATTAGTTGTATGAGTTTGTATTGGTATTATGATCATGAATGTTTAATATTTGACCTGTTCATTATTAGTTTTCTGATAGAACAGTTTCAGTGAGTGACTGAACATGATAGCAAAGTACCTCCAGGAGGGTGCAACGAAATACCGAATTGGTGATCATTTACCAAATCAACACTGAATCGGCACTTTTAGTTGGTAAGTGTTAAAGATTTTTTCACCATATATGTTCAAACACACCTAATTATCAGAAATCCGGTAAAATTTTTGTCTTTAACTTCATAAAAAAAAATCCGGAGTCAGAGCAAAGACGCGCTAAATTTAGCAGAAGTGTGTCACCTTTATCTCAACAACTTGCCTTGGCGGCCTTCTACTTTGTATAAATATTAATTTAACATGCATATACATTTATTTGCACTATTAAACTGTATTTGTGCAAAACTGAAGTATGTCAAGGCATGTTGGTGATCTAAAGTAGAAATATTCGCTAACCTTAGCACGTTTTTGTTATTAATCCTATTAATAGTAAAATTTAGCATAGTTTTTATTACCGAATTTCAGATAATAAGGTGTGTATGAACCTATATGATGAAGAACATAATATTTTCACAACAGTAAAGACGGCATTCCAGCACTGGGGACTTCCGACAAGCAGCCAGCCACCGCTGCTTTCGTTTATTCTCATTGGCTGGTACACAAAGGAATAATTTCCCTAGTGTGCTTTTGTCTGTGCACTTGCACATTGGGATGAAACACTAGCTATTATTCCTCTTGTCATTGGGTATTCTTGGAGGTTAGAAATAAGCAGTGTATGCAGGCTAAACGTAAACAAAGTCGACTATGCCGCTTCAGTATGAGCAGTGACGTCACGACCAGAGTCCATTTCAGAGTCACATGATTATTCAGTCACTTTATTTTTTCATGTATCTGCACAATTTTTTTTGGATGAAATGGTTGACAGAGTAATTTTCTGCAATTTTTAAAACTATATATGTATCTTGGTTAAAAAAAATTTTTGACTGGAAACTCAGCTATTCTGAAACTCACAGAAGGGCATTCCTGAAAGGTTCTTAACCCAGGATACGCATCCTTACAAATCATAACGCTGTAGGAAATCTGGAGTAGGATGTTCACCACGGAAAAAAAAAAAAAAAAATAAGTTGATATGCATTTAATGGGCTGCAAAGATACAGGAAAAGCTTAGAACCATTGTCCTCTCTTTTTAGCCAAAAGGTGAATATCAGATCATTTTCCATGTACGAAAAAAAAAAAAAAATTGTGGAGACAGTGCTTCTTAGTACCGTGGACGGTAACTTGGGGTATATAATTCCCACAAGCACAAGCATCTACAGTAGGAGCAAGGGTAGAAATAAGACACGCCCACCTTCAAAGAGGGTCTAAAGGGGTTTTCACACATTCAGGAGTCGGACGAAGAGTCGCCAAGAGTTCAAACTCCTCAAGGATTCTTGTCAATTTGGCCAAGAATCCAGCAATCTAGGAGTGCGCCAGGTGGACGCTACAAGTAGCCATGCATAGCTTACTCTTTGCTAAGAGTTCCCTAGGGTGGCGCTATGAGTAGCTATGACTCACTATGCACAGCTGTCCGTAAAGGTCTACGAGTAGCCATGAGTAGCTAAGAGAAGCTAAGACTCCCATTAGGGTAGTTACAAGTGCTCTAAAACCATCAAGAATTTTATGCGAGTCTGTCAGGAGTGTCGGGAGAATATATATATATATATATATATATATATATATATATATATATATATATATATATATATATATATATAAAGGATGTGATGCAGGTGGACTGCTCATTCAATAGCAAGGTTGCCTTCAGCATAGACCTATGTATCTTCAACGACCATGGCCGGAGGTGCCAGTGAATTGAAACTACTGAAGCTGTAGATGGATTTGGCATGTGAAGTGGCCGACATCGATGTGGCAATATGAAGGCTGTTACTTGTGAAGAAGAAAAGGAAGCAAAAGGAGAGAACCTTTTGCAGCAGGTTATGGCTGCTACGGCGTCCTATGTACGGCCAGTACGAGAAACTTATTGAAGATTTGAAATTAGAGGAATCCCATAGCTTTAGGAATTTTCTTTGAGTGGATGACATGTTCATGGAACTGCTGGAGAAGGTTGGTTCCCATATCGAGAAGCAGGACACCTTCTGGAGGAAGTCATTGTCACCTGGGTTGAGGTTGGCCATCACTCTAAGCTACCTGGTGACTGGAAATAGGTACAAAACCCTTTCATATGGCTTCAGAGTGGCCCACAATATCATCTCACTTATCATTCCCAAGACCTGCGAGGCCATCATTGCAGAGTACCTGAAGGATGTCCTGGCCTGCTCCACAGTGCCGGAAAAGTGGATGGAGGTGGCTTCCCTTTTCTCCAACAAATGTAATTCCCTTCAAGCAGTTGGTGCCTTGGACGGCAAGTATATTGCAGTCAGATGTCTCCCCAATGGTGGATCCCACTACTCAAAACCAACAATCACCGGCTCCCAGCAAACTCGTAGTGCCTCCTACCACACTTTTACCATGCTCTTTGCATATTCGTAGTGACTCATAGATAACTCTTAGCTACTCTTTGTAACTCGTGGATGAAATGAAACGAAACTTTTGAGCACACCAGTGAAACTCCTACCTAGACTAGGAAGACTCCTTGTTACTCTTACCAACTCATTGAGACTCCTAGCTACTCTTAGTTACACACAACGATTCTTAGCAACTCGCAAAGGTTTTTTTATACAAGAATCCGCTAAGAGTAACTACGAGTCCCTACGAGTCGGTAAAAGTACTCACGAACACCTTAGGTACGCGCTAGGAGTTTTACAAAATTCGTAGCGGTTCTTGATAAATTTTGAACATGTCAAAAACATCAGCAGTGAGTGAGGAGTCCCGAGACAGTCCCGAGAGTCTGTAGGACTGTAGAGGAATTGTCAGGAGTAAAGTGCAGAGTGTCTCAAGAGTAGCAACCCGCAATAATTCTTCGTCCGACTCCTGAATGTGTGACAGCCCCTTAAGGGTGAGTGACGGTAGAGGGAAGCAGAGATTCACAGCTCTTGTAATTACCACGTGACAACCAATAGGAAATTATTACACCAGGTTGCCTATCCTGGTAAAAGGTAACCTGCAGTATACAGTATAATTCCTATAGACGCAAAAAGGGCACTTAGGACCAGGAGCAGAAATAAGACACCCCCACCTACAAAGAGGGTCTTAGAGTGGATGAAGGTTGAGGGAAGCAGAGACTCGCAGCCCACAAAATTACCACGTGACAACTAATGAAACAGTGAGTGGGAAATTAATACCCCAGGTTCCCTATCCAGGGGCTTGAAAGATCTAATTACTGTATATCATATTCATTGTTCAGGCTCTCTTTATATATCAGTCACTCTTTATATATCATTATGATGTGAATCGATATCACTGGTCAACATCACTTTTGCTGACTAGCAGCTCATACCAGATTAAGGGTATTTCTGGCATGCTGATTCCAAAAATCACAACCATTTTCAGCTAGAACGTCAAATTTTCCCACAAAATGCTTAATATTGTCATTAAATGGTCTCGTTGTAATATACTGGTGATGAATATAATTATTACACTGTGCCCCCAATATTTCTGTTGCTACTGTGTACATGCAGTATTTATACTTTTATCAGTCCGAGAAGGGGGGACCGGAAGCGCCTCCGGTTTATATGATTCAGCAGTCGACGACAGAATGCCTGGTAGAGAGGGGTTAGATGTCTACAGAACACCTGGTAGGGGCAAGTAAGTTGTCGCTTGAATTACTGCGGCGTCGGTGTCATGCTAATCAGTCAAGCCAGCTATTGCTTCATTTATACTGATTGTGTTGCAGAAGACAATGGCTTCTCGTAGAAAATGTAAAACCGATCCTGATGCGTTTTCCTGTATCTGTGGATCTTTTACCACCCCAAAACAGGGCACAAAACTCACAGAGTTCGTTTGCAAAGCATAACGTACTTACTTTGGTGTTCCTCTTGGTGACCAGGAGAAACCATGGGCCCCCCCATAATGTGTGCAGGACATGTGTTGAGAGCCTTAGGCAATGGACAAAATCTTACAGGAAGAGTCTCAGTTTTGGAGTTCTGATTATATGGGGGGAACCTCCAAACCACCTGACCTATTGCTATTTTTGCATTGTCAGTGTGTCTGGTTTCAGCTCAAAGACAAAAACCTGCAATGAGTATCCCAATTTTCCCTCAGCGTTGTGGCCTGTTCCTCACTCAGATGAAGTCCCTGTGCCTACTTTCGCCGCTTTGGATGTCGCAAGTTCAGATGAAAGTTTAACACCTGAACTATCTGATACTAATGATAATGAATATATTGCCTCAAGTAGCAATATCAGGAGTACTAGGCCATTCACTCAGGCTGAACTGAATGATTTGGTAAGGGATCTCAATCTGCCAAAGTCATTTGCCGAATTACTGGGGTCAAGGCTCAAGGATAAGAACATGTTAGCACCTATAACAAACATCAAGTACAGCAACCGAGAGGCATATTTACTGCATTACTTCACAAAAGAAAACGGTTTTGTTTATTGTAATGATATTAAAGGGTTGATTGAGAACACGGGATGTGAATATGTGCCAGATGAATGGAGCCTCTTTATTGACAGTTTGAAGAGAAGTTTGAAGTGTGTGCTATTGCACAACGGCAACACATTTGCATCCATTCCTATGGGTTAACCAGTCAACTTGAAAGAAACATGCGACACAATGAAATAGGGTCTTGAAAAAATCAAATACAGTGATCACAATTGGATTGCATGCGGTGACTTAAAAGTGCTTTCGATGGTTTTATGGCGGCAAGGAGGATACACCAAGTATCCTTGTTTTCTGTGTCTCTGGGACAGCTGTACGAAAGAAGGAACATTGGATTTGGAAGGAATGGCCATCTAGAGAACAGTTCACAGTTGGAGAGAGGAATATCTCTTCCAGAAGAAAACTCAAGGCGGGAATATTCGACAGGCCACAAATAAGGCTGCTCATGAAGGATGAGGAATTCGTGAAATCCATGACACCGGTGAAAAAGATTGCTGGACTGCATTTGCCAACGTAGTTTCGAATTTTCTTCGAAACGAAAAAAGCAGAAAACTATGAATTCAATATGGGAACTCTCCTGATATAGTTGTGAGACTTGGGGGCAAACATGAGCATGAAAGTGCATTTTTTGCACAGTCACATGAACTTTTTCCCAGAGAATCTCGGCACAACCAGTGAAGCACAAGATGAAAGGTTTCATCAGGACATCAAGATGATGGAGCACAGGTATCAAGGGAGATGGAATGCCAACATGATGGCAGACTATTGCTGGTGCGTGCAGCATGACTGTTCGGACACTGAGTACGCTAGGAAATCCAAGACAAGGAAATTTCAGCCGTAGCTCAACTGCCAGTGGTAATCAGTTGTCTTCCACATCATATTTATGCATTTTTGTTGTAGCCATTACAGTGAATTTCCAATACAGTGCCAATTAATGCCAGCCGTATTCCCTTTATTGTGTATATATACTCATGTGTTTGTGAAAAATTTTGACGTTCTCCATAATTTTTGAAGGCATATTCGAAATGAGCACTCTCAAATTGTACGAAATCAGCATGAATCATTAAACCAACAGTTTTTTTTTTTTCTTTCAAAATGTAGACCAGTGCATTTTGTCCAAAACTGTACATTATCCAAGTCTCCAATTCAGTGACTGTCATAATTATGGCGTTAAAACCACAAACACAGTTGTCCTTTCACAGATGAAGCAGGTATCATTTAGTATACTATTCATTATCTGATTTATTTACTTATTTAAATATTATTTTTTTTCTTAAGAGAGTGCACGTACACACACTACCTGATTGCCTACAAAATCTAAAGTGATTGCTGTACTTGGTCTTGTTTCACATTTTGCTGTATTTTGTAGGGAGTAAGCTACACTGAAGCACCAGTTAAACAGGGCATTACTTCCGAGGTGGATGGCAAGCTTGTGACAGGGAGAGCTGGAGCTCCCGTTTCACAAGCCCTCAAGGCCTGATCCTGACTATCTCTCTTTGCTGAACATTTTCAGCGCTATCACTTACACAGAGAGTAGGCCAGCATACTGTCATAATACCACTACCTCCAACTGTTTACATCACATTACATGCACATTAGATTCTACACCTTCTACTTCCATTCCCCCTTAACAATGGCGACTGCATTAATATCTGCAAATCCAGTGGTATCGTGGATTGCCACCACCAGCAGGGTAGGACTGGCTACACGACTGTGCTGACAGTGACTATTGCAAACACAGTTCATGCTCGTCAGCGAAGAAGCACAGGTTCGGCCCAAAACTTCAACAATATCCATGGTCTTATTACCAATTTGAATTCAGTTCACTTTTTTTTTTTTTAGCCAGTATCCCCTCTAGCTCTGTTCCTCATAGAATACCAAATCTCACCCTCCTCTGAAATATCTCCATTTTCTACTCTTGGTTACCAGCTCCTTACAAACTTCCATAACAAGGGTTGCACCTGTTGTTATCAAATGTGAATTAGCAGTTGACACTGTTTTGAACTTCAGTTCAACAATTTTTTATTATTAACTGTATAAACTAAATTTTCTAATTATTACCAAGTATATCTATGTAGCCTATTGCTCCATCAATGCTTCTTCAGAATCCAATATGCTTGACTCCATACCCACACAGCTGACTAATCTTAATCTCACCCTTTGCACTGAAATTACTGTTTTGGGTGATTTTAATGTGCCTTATGCAGAATGGTTATCACATTCTGCCAGGACTGATGATACCGTCAAGAATGCAAGCTGTTTGTGGAATCGTATAATCTCAAACAGTGGGTAAAGCAACCAACCAGAATACCAGATAATCCTGACCATAATGCCCATCTCTTGGATCTATTCCTGACAAATATTCCGGATCAATACAAGACAGAAGTACTGTCACCACTTGGATCCTCTGACCACAGTTTCATCAAAGCCTCATTAGTCAGTTCCCCCAAACCTCCCTGTTCTGAACCTGTCATGGTGACCCAATGTCACTTTGATAGGGCAGACTGGGATGGATTCAGAAATTATCTTGCTGACATTCCATGGCAGTCTTTCTTCGCCAGTGACATCATTTCCACCCAGTCCCACATTAATGACTTAATACAAACTGGTATGGAATTGTTCATACCTAGTCAACTGTTCACTAAAAGATCTGACTCACCAAAATTATTTGACAGCAATTGTGCCAGAGCAACAGCCCAAAAGTAACTAGCATATAACCCTTACTTAAAATCAAAGTCATCTGAATCACTCAGTCAATTAAAAAGTGCTAGAAACCATGCAAATGCAGTAATAAGTCCCGCTGAGTCAAATTTCTTCGCAACCAAGCATCCAAACTACTAAACAATCCCAATGACAATAGAATATTCTGATCAACTCTCAGTTCTTTCAGTTATAACTTTAACAAGTCATCACCCATTCCCCCACTAAAATCTTTACACGGTAACATTACAAATGACCCTCATGGTAAAGCAAATATCCTTGCCAGAACATTTGCCAGAAATTCTATGTTAGAGAAAGTCAGCCAGAACGTCCCAGTACTAGAACTTGACTCTCCCGAAATCACTGCAGTTAAAATAGAGACTAGATAAAAAAAAGTCCATCCTAGACAATTTACCAACAAAGCTCCAGGCCCAGATGGAGTTCCTCCAATTGTTATGAAAAAGTACTCCCCAGAACTTGTTTCTGTTCAAGCCAAATTATTCAGACCATGCATACGTACTTCTTCATTCCCTAATTCTTGGAAAGAAACCAATATCCACCCAGTTCCGAAGAAAGGAAGTTCCTCTGGCCCCTCTGATTACAGGGAAATAGCTATCACATCTTCTATTGGTAAAGTATATTTTGAAGTCATAATGAATCTGCATATAGTTAAACATCATGAATCCAATAACTTAATTAGTGATAGTATGGTTTTTGCCACAAAAGAGCCAACATTGATATACTTTATTTCCTGATTCACAACATCCATCAATCAACTGACCAACATGGAGAAACTCACACAGCCCCCCCTTGATATTTCTAAAGCTTTTGACAGAGTGTGAACCTGTTCCCTACTATCCAAACTCCTTTCCAATGGACTAACGATTTTTTGTTTCTCTGATTTCCTCATATCTCAGTGACAGAATGATAAAAGTAGGTGATGTATATTCCAATTTCCACTCAGTTAACACTGCCGTGCCACAAGGATCAGTTCTGGCTCCAGCTCTGTTCCTAATTCATATTAATGATCTCTTCTCTGTTACCCAAAATCCCATCCATTCTTATGCAGATGACTTAACACTTCACAGTTCATTCACATTTAAACAATCACAAAGTTTAATATCTCTAACCCACAACTCAGTACAGCCATCTCCATAAATCAAGACTTATCTAGGATCACTGAATGGGGACAAAATAACCTTGTCTCATTTAATTCTAGTGAAACTAAATATATACAATTTACTATGAGGCAGATATTGGCAGATTCCTATATTACATTCAATGCTACTAATATTGCTGTCTCCAAAAGTATTGAAATTCCCAGTGTTTCACTTAACAATGACCTCAGCTGGACCTCTCATATCAGATCACTTGCTTAGACCGCCTCAAAGAAACTTGGATTATTGTACAGAGTTCGTAGCTTCTTCACTGACGAGCAGCTGGCTATAGTTTATAACAGTCATGGGCACTCTCAGCTGGAATAATGCTCAACCTTGTGGGGTGGATGCAGGGAGGCTGCGCTAAAGCAACTCGAGAAAATTCAGGACGAAGCTGTTTGAATTATTAATAACCCTGCTATTATAAGCAAACTTCCTTCCCTACAGGTAAGAAGGAATGTTGCCTCCCCTGCATTATTTTGGAGATACTTTTATGGCAAATGCTCAGACGATATTGCATCCATTGTACCACCTCTCCCTGCCTTCCCCTCTGCTACACTGGCATCTGGTAGTGTTCATGACTGAAAGGTCACATTGGCATATATATATATATATATATATATATATATATATATATATATATATATATATATATATATATATATATATATATATGTATATATATATATATATATATATATATATATATATATATATATATATATATATATATATATATATATATATATATATATATATATATATATATATATATATTTAACCCATTGGACCCCTGGGGTGCTGGGCGAGGCATGGCACTGGGTGGGTACTAAGCGTACCGCCCTCCGCCTATCGGCTCATAGTTGCGAAGCTCATAGGTCCCTACCCGGGGGTTCCCTGCTTTATAAAGACTTGAAAAATCCCAGTTCTGTCCAATATTCCAGACACGGGGCTCCAATGGGTTAAATAGACTGATAGGTTTGCCGGTCATTAACCCACTGGATCCCACGGGTGCTGGGCGAGGCATGGCACTGGGAGGGCACTATGCGTGCCGCCCTCCGCCTATCGGCTCATAGTCGTGAAGCTCATAAGTCCCTACCCGGGGGTTCCCTACTTTACTAAGACGAAAAATCCCACTTCTGTCCAATATATTTATGTATATATAAATAGATAGATAGATAGATTGATTGATTGATTGATTGATAGATAGATAGGTAGATAGATTGAGCAATAGAGATACAGTACATAAATAGATGAATTGAGAGAGAGAGAGAGAGAGAGAGAGAGAGAGAGAGAGAGAGAGAGAGAGAGAGAGAGAGAGAGAGAGAGAGAGAGAGAGAGAGAGAGAGAGAGAATGTTCATAAACATTAATGATAGTGATCTGCTCACCATAGTAAGAATTGCAGTACTTCTTTCCGGTAGGGCCTGTATCATTTTCGCGGTAGTACTCGATGGTAACCTTAGGCATGGTAGTGAGGGTGGAACCAGCAGGCCGATTCCAGCTTATCGTCCCATCCAGACTGTACTCTGCGAAACTGGGTGCTTCCACTCTTGGGGTCCACGGGTTCCCTGTAATAAGGAATATGAATTTATATGAGGTAGAAAAGAAAACAATGAAGAGTACTTAAAATATTAACATACACTGGTGAGTTGTAGGCTATGCTGTCCACAACAAGGAGAGGGCCTACAAAAGGTACCGGAGCCAACCCACCCCTGAATCACATCATCTTTACGTTTCTGCCCGGAATCGTGCTAAGTCTGTTCTTTGCTCTGCTAAAAACAATTTCATCTGTACTAAATGCTCTCAACTCTCCAACTCAAATTCTTCCCGCTCCTTCTGGCACCTTGCCAAAAACCTTTCTAACAACTTTACCTCATCATCCTTCCCTCCTCTTTTCTACTCTGATGGTTCTGTAGCTATTTCTTCTACTGATAAAGCAGATCTCTTCGCACAGACTTTCTCCTCCAATTCCACCTTAGACGATTCCGGTGCTGTTCCTCCATCACTTCCTGCCTCTGACTTCCTCATGGCTGACATTAAAATTTCTTCAGCTGATGTATTTTCTGCCATCACTGGCCTCAATACTAACAAGGCATATGGGCCTGATGGAGTCCCTCCTGTTGTTCTCAAGAACTGTGCTTCTGTGCTTACACCCTGCCTAGGCAAACTCTTTCGCCTTTGTCTGTCAACTTGTACCTTTCCTTCCTGCTGCAAGTTTGCTCTCATTCAGCCAATCCCAAAGAAGGGTGACCACTCCCAACCCTCCAACTATCGTCCAATTGCTTTAACATCCTGTATTTCAAAAGTTTTTGAGTCAATTCTCAATAGAAAAATTTTAAGGCATCTTTCCTATCACAACCTTCTTTCTGATCGTCAGTACGGGTTCCGTCAGGGACGCTCCACTGGCGATCTTCTCACCTACCTTTCAGACTCCTGGTCATCCTCCTTTCGGGACTTTGGCGAAAGCTTTGCCATTGCACTTGACATCTCAAAGGCTTTCGATCGAGTCTGGCATAAATCTTCAATTTCCAAACTGCCCTCTTACGGTTTCTGTCCTTCTATCTATGCCTTTCATCGCTAGCTTCCTTTCTGGTCGTTCCATAGCCGCTGTTGTAGACGGCCATCGTTCTCCTAGATCTATCAACAGTGGTGTTCCTCAGGGCTCTGTCCTATCACCAACTCTCTTCCTTTTATTCATCAATGACCTTCTAACCTGTACATCTAACCCTATCCACTCATACGCTGATGACTCCACCCTTCACCATTCCATTCGGTTCCCGCAACGCCCATCTCAGCAGTTACTTCAACAAACAAGAGATGAGGCTATGGCACACCTAATGTCTGACTTGGCTCGTATATCTGACTGGGGTAAAAATAATATGGTTGTTTTTAATGCATCTAAGACTCAGTTCTTACACCTATCAACCCGTCAAAATCTTCCACAGGTATACCCACTAATGTTTAATAATATTCAACTTAATCCTGAATAATCTTTGAACATGCTTGGGGTTTCATTTACTCAGGACTTATCTTGGAAAGATCACATTACATCTCTTGTAAAATCTGCTTCCAAGAGATTGGGTATGCTAAGCCAACTCCGTTCTTTCTTTACCCCTGCACAATTGTTGACACTATACAGGGGTTTTATCCTCCCCTGTGTGGAGTACATCTCTCATGTGTGGGGAGGCTCCGCACATACAGCTCTTCTCAATAGGGTGGAGTCAAAGGCTTTTCGTCTCATTAACTCTCCTCCTCTTACTGACTCCCTTCAATCTCTGTATCTTCGCCGCACTGTTGCATCTTTATCTCTTTTCTATCGCTACTTTAATGGTCACTGCTCCTCTGAACTGTTTGCATGCATTCCTCCACCTCTATGACGGGCGCGTAGCACCCGTCTAGCAGCAAACTCTCATCTCTTTTCTGTCCAACTCTCTAATGCAAGAGTTAACCGTTACTCCCAGTCCTTCATTTATGCAACAGGTCAACTCTGGAACTGTCTCCCTCTGTCTGTATTTACTGCTGCCTATGATCTCCAGTCTTTCAAACGCAGTGTGTCCAGGCATCTCAAAATGAACGGATCTTGAATTTGGCTCTCTCTTGTATTTTGTTTTTCTCTTGGAGGGAACTGTTATTGCGGGCTCATGGCCTTTGGTTCCTTCTTCCTCGCATAAAAAAAAAAAAAATATGTGACAGTGTGTGGTATGTAGGAAAAATGCTAAGCAAATGGAAACGGAATGTTAAAACTATGTTCAGAACAAAACACATTAAAAAAATATTGCTAGAAATTTTTTGTTGCACTAAAAACTATGCCTAAGTTGACATGTTAATCAACCTAGTGCCAAGCTTAAACAGGCAACTTCTAGGCAGAGTTGTAATGTAAACTTACCTGAGTACTGTACTCAAGTAACTTTTGTGGGTATCGAATTTTTTAAATGTACACATTTTTTAAACTCTTTTACCTTTACTTTAGTTTCATTTTCAAATATTTTTACTCCAATGCAATTTTTTTTTGTACGTGTTCGACTCTGGGCAAAGGCTTCAGGGCCTATCCTAGGGCCCAGTAGTCCTCCTACACGCCTCCACATGTCATCACTTCGACGCTAACAACCATGCTAGGGCTGTCTCATACAGGACCGGTGTACAGGTAATAGCGGGGGTATTTTTACGATATGTCGGCTGGTCTTCTATTAGATCAGTAAAGTCTGCTTTTTATGAAATTCAGATTCCTGAACTGTTCCCTGCCCAGCCAGGATTCGATCCTGGGTCCATTAGGACCGCAGGCTGCCTCTCTACCGATTCAGCCAACGCCTCCCCCAAAAAACAAGAAATGGTGCAAAGCACAGCAAACCCTTCCCCGTCAGTCATTTTAGAGCCGACATAAACACAACAGGATATTTAGCCAAAGATGTCACATATATTTTATCCGGTGAAATTGACGATTTTATGCCCATTTGAAATTAAACGCCCAACCCACCTGACATTGACCTCCCTGCCGCTAATAGGGGGGTGACCCCTCTGATGTAATGATGCATGTTACAGGATGCTGATTTGAAAGATGCACCTTTAGATTTTGGCATCATGTCGATAAGACGAATCTGAAAGGAGTTACGGCGAAAAAAGATTTTTCTTTTTTTCTTTTTTCTTTTTTTTCTTACATTTTTGGGGCCTACAGCCTGGGCCTCGGCCCAATTTGGCCCAAAATTTTATCAGGTGATCAGAAGTCGTAGCCCATCATCCTTGCGACTTCAGTCGAAATCGCAACAGTAGTTTTCGGATAAATTGTTGATAGACAAACAGAAACACAAACAGACAAACCGAGTTAAAACAATACCTGTCCCCGTGCCCCTCCGGGGCGGGGACGGGTAATAAACAAAAAAGTTCTTGCTACATCAAGTAATGGAGGGCTCTGTGGTCATTGGCCAGTGACAGAGCACAGAACAGCGCAAACATGGATGGTGACTACTGTCAACACTTCATGTCAAGACCAATCGCGTGTTCACTATGTTTTAATTTTTAACTGGTCGCCAAGCTTCCTTCCCACAAAGTCATCACCATGACGTGTCACTCACTTCATCACCTTCATTCTGACCTCTTTCTCCCCTCTTAGGATAGGATGATGTATGGTCCACAAAACAAGAAAAAAAGAAGAAAAAGATGGAGAACTAATTAACAGCACATTCAGTGAAATAGGCCACACACCCATTCATTTGCCATTCATGCTCCTGTAATCCTGGTTCTGCTTCACAAGCATGACGATTAGCACTTTTTAGAATAAAGTGATTCAAATTATCTATCAGACAAGGTTAATCCGACAACTCACTCCCGTCAGTTCATCTACCTCGACCCCATACCTCTCATTCTCACATACTAATATACCATATCGATCTGCCAGCTTCTTGGCCTACCACGCCTCTTCCCGCCTTCAGATGCACTCACAGATACCTGTATCATCACCCTATTTACATCTTTTATCAACCTACTATACCATCTAAGCACACTCTCTTCAGCTCGACTGTCAAGATACTTCATCACTCCACGTCTTTCATTAATCACATCTTGTACACCCGAACTTACGCACTTCAAAATCCATTCCCACTGCACTTATTCATGACTTTTGCTCTCTTGCCATGCTAAAATCTCCCACCCATACCCTAAAGTGGGCATTAAAACAGCCTTATTCAATCCGCTTGCAGCCTCCACCCTCAGACCTCTGTTTAGTTGGCTACCATGGCCCTCAGATTACCAGTTACTTTCTTCCTTGTGCTACTCTACTTGCCGCTTTCTTGGCGGATTTACCTCATTTTTTGTATTATAGCACCAAGAAAAAGGTGAAGTTCCTTGCCAATTCAAGTCTCTCTCCATTCACCATCACATCACACTGGGAATCAGTTTCTACTTAAAAAGATATAAATATTCTTTTATCAACAGTTATTATCAAAGTACAACGCTCACAGACCTCAACAAAACTGCAAATGTCCGGAAACCTTTTATGTATTTCCAGCTAGCAACACCCATTTACATCCGTCAGATTTGAGTCATTCCATTATCTACCATTCAATAACATTCTCTTTCTCTCTCTCTCTCTCTCTCTCTCTCTCTCTCTCTCTCGTTCTTAGTTTTCAATTCCCCCTGGTCTCTCTCTCTCTCTCTGGACTGACCGGTGATGTTGAAGGAGTGTTTTACTACGTCCCGGTATCCGTCCCTGGTGAAGACTCGAACCTTGAACTCGTAAGAGGTGTTGATGTCCAGTGGACGGTTGCAGTCGTGGCAGTTTGGGTCAGCAGTTTTGTCAGCTCCTGTAAGGATGTGGTGCAGAAGGGTGATGATGGTTGTGGTGGCGGGTGTTGGGGAGAGGGTTGGTGGTGAGGGAAAGGGCGGGGTTGTGTTGTGGCGAGTGATGGGGAGAAGTCTGGTGGTGGGTGGAAGGGAAGGATTATGTGGTGGCGAATGGTGGGGGGAGGTTTGGAGGTGTGTGGATGGGTGGTGTGGTGGGTGTGGGGAAGGGTGTTGTGGAGACTGATGGTTAAGATTTTGATGGTGAATGGTGGTTAGTATTGTAGACTGACCATGAGGGTCGTGATGGTGAGGAACATATAACTACTTATCTCTCACCAGATACCTAACTCCGGAAAAGGTGTCCACAAACTAGTCGTCTCCTCAACAACCTGTCCTCTTCCCTCTGCCATCTGTCTGTCTTATCTACAATTCACACGCCTCTCTCCCATATATCTCTCCACCTTTCCTTCCATCTCGTCCTCTATATCCCTTTCCCCTACCCCCCTCCACCTCACTCTCATACTCCACCCTCTTCAGATGGCTAAGTCTCTCCGAGTATTTCTTCTTAGGGTTTCTAGCACTTCCACCCCAACATCAAAGCTCTCCTTCACCTCCTCATTTGATTATCTATATCTACACGTAACACAACATGCTCCTTTCACATAATTCTTTCCCACTGCACTCAGTTTGACTTGCTTCCCTTCAACAAGGGCTTAACGTTTCTTCCATGCCTTAGAGTTGGGACGAAAATAATGCTGTGCAGAGATGTTTTACATCCATACTCACTTCCCACTTTTTTATTACTCCTCTCGGTAAACCAGCAACGTTTGTTCTCCTGCTGAACCCTTTCATGCTCTTCATCCTCCAAACTTCTATACCCACTTACCACGCCACGCAAAGAAATGAAGGCGCTCATTCTCCACCCCCTGATAACCCAGTCCGACCACACAGTCCGCGACTTCGTCTCTGTCAAAGACCACAACCCTATTCCTAGCTACATTCACTACCAGATCCCGCCCTAACAATCACCCCTCAAACCCACCGCTCGGGCTCGGCAGATCCCCCTCACCCCCACCGGTTAGCACAGTATCAATAGTCAGCAAGAAATAAATCCCACCCACTACCACCAATGACACTTCAGCATCCACTGTCCCACCCTGCACCTGCCCAAGTAACACCTCTCACACATTCATCAAACAACTATGGTGACGCCACATCCCTCCCTCAGTGCAGTACTCATTAAAAAAAAAAAAAAATCTCGCACAGTTCATTTTCCACACCCATTGCGGCATATGCTCCTCCCCTCCCCACACACTCCCTACAGCATCTAGCAGCCTCGCATCTATTTCACATAATTCAAGACCTTCCACGTTTCTCATCTATCCAATTTGCCACATGCTCTCTCACGATCCGCTAAGACAGCAAGCAACCTCTTTCCTTGCTGCAAATACTTCTCCGCCAGACATTCCAGAACAAACATCCAATTTGCACATCCCCCCACCTTCTCAAATCTTACCTGCCTCCAGCAAACAACTCTTCAGCCATCTCCCTAGCAGGGTCAACATGCATCGCAGCACACATCCTACCAACCACACTAAGGACACAAATACCCCTATGACTGCCACACACCCCTCTCCCCTTGCCCTACATAGGGGAACCAATTTACCCAACCTACAGTACCCGGAAACTCCCTCCTAGATCTATCGGCACAACGTCAACATCCACCCATCCATCGTTTCCCTCCCGCAACTGCATTCGCTATACCTCGCTGCACACTCCATCAATTCACGGGGCTCTCTCTACTCTGACCCACTCCCCACCAGCGCGTCATACACCTTCATCCTACCGATCTCTTCTCCTTGTCTCCTCCTTTCCTCTCCCAGCCACACCCCAACCACCTTCACTTGCACTACATTCACAAGTTTGCCCAAATCCACTCTCCGTAAGGTCACATCCTCTTTCTTCTCCACCAGCATTGTTAACATTTCATCTTTCACCCCTCTACTACTCCCTTATCATCCTGTCATTCCTGTTCTCCAAAATAGTTCATTACATTCATCCCATTTTTCACTAAGATTTTTCCTAACTCCTCATTTGGTTTGTTCTTACTTTCCTTTACAAATCTTTTCACCTTCTCCTCCTCTCAAGATAAAACTCTTTTTCTCTCTCTCCACAACCTCCATTCCTTAACTGCCCATGAAGTTACTGGATAGGCTCTTCTCTTCCACACCTCGTTTCACCTCGTCAATTTACTACGCTTCCGTCTTCTCTTCATCCTGCACAGCACCTCACATGCTGCACATACTTCTGTGAGTACTTTATACGTAGCTTCCACGTCTTCCATCTGCTGCAAATCGTGGCTCCACAATCGCTTCTTTATCTGTCTCGAATTCTGCCTATTTTCCTCCCCCCTGCAGCCTCCTTACTCTATTTACGGCATCTGCGTCAACCAGGCGTCCTTTGCTTCTCTTCACCCATCGCTTTTATACCCCTATTTTTGCCACATTTATATGATTAGATAATGCATTTTCCTCAACCTCTATACACTCCCGGGTTAAGCACAAATCTTTTCATTCGATCATTGACACACATAGTCAGTCATTGCTGTACGGTCACCCATCTCACCCCCCCATCCTCCTTATCACTCGTTAAGTAATCCTGCTGATCATTTTGTGCTTGGGAAAGGTAATGGCCAATGACTAACCCTTCACTGCGCTGATTTCAGTCAAAGCATTTCCATTCCCACCTATTTATGAACTATAATAAATCCTACAAAACTGACCCATTTAGAAAAGCATCACGTCACAGAAGCGTCTTCAATACCTGAACTACACATTCTGAAAAGTATGTTTATTTGCAGTACTTTATATTTCCTTCGGCTGAATAAAATGGTGAAAACTGTATGCCTGAGTGGACCCACAGTAATGAGAATGGAGGCAAGCTTGTGGGGAGTTTGAGGGAATGTGACAGACTTAAGAGAATAGTTACATAAATCATCACATTTACACGTGTCGAGTGACACTGCTTACTCTAAAAATGGTTCCCAACCGGGGAATCATGACTCCCTGTGGGGCCATCGTATAATTCTCGAAGCCTCGGTGGACCGTGTGGTAATTTTAAGATTCTGGGGTCACAGAATTCTTAATAACATCCCCAAAGCAAAATGGTATGATGATTTTTTTTTCGGTCAGTCTTTTCGTACAGAACATTCCTAGATGAAATATAAATAAATTCTGGAATTTAGGCACGATTAATTTGCTAAGGACACTTTCTTAGAGGGTATTGGTGGAGTTTTGACAGAGTATTGATTGCCGCTCTTTTATACAGCGAACTGGGTTTTCGAGCAATTCTGACATTTTCGTCTACATACAGTATCCACGTGAAGCAGCATTTTCCAAGATGCTGTGCGTAAGATCGAGGCATCGCAAGTGGTATGTTCAAAATGACCTCTGCTGTACTTTTAATATGGCTCCACCACTGATACCTAAGCTGGTAGCAGAAATGTAGTTTGAACCTTACCATGCCCATTAATTAACACATTTTTAATGTTCATTTTACGTGTGGGCACTGCTTCCTTAGTTCTGGTTGTTCGAAATGTCAAAATCTCTTATACTACATGCTAATTCGAGCGAATGTTAGCTAATTTCTTATTTGCAGAAGGATGTAATAGGTTAGATGATGGCCAATAAGGTTGCCGAATTCTGTACACGGAGCCACAGAATGGGAAAGGTTGGGAACTTCTGCTCTAGAACATTATGCGTCTGAGTCAGTATCAATGATATTTGAATTTAGGAAGAAAGCAGACTCCATTGTCCTGGCTTTGTAGGTAATATTTCATAGACGTAATAAGAAAGATGTTTGGTTTACAGTTCAAGATTACTAAAAGAGTTATTCTTTATATTCTGATTCTACCTACAACATATTCAGGTAATATCAATCCCTGAAAAAGAGGAATGGATTTGAAAATAACTAACATCGATTATGAATAAACAAAACTAACCTAATAAAGTAACGCATCGTAGCAGAGCGAACTAAGCTAATAAGTAGATATAGCCTATCCTCACTTAACTGCAATACCGATCTTACCCTAGTCCAGCGGATCAAGGCCTTTTTTTCACATGGAACTTTCTAAACACATATCTACTTCATCTAGCGCCTCCGCTTAACGGTTGCAAATTTTCCATTTAAGTGAAGTGTTAATCACACACAGAAGCAAACACAACAAACAAACACAATTACAAGCAAAAAAAATGATAATTGGGAGCAATCAGTCAGCAATTTTAAGTTGCAACAGCCATGCAAAACTCTAACACCTCCCGCAACAGTGGCAGTCACAACGCCATATCCTCCCACTGAACAGCGACAGTCACAGCACTATAACCTCCCACGCAACAGTGACAGTCACTGTACAGTGACACTCACAGAACTGTAACCCCACGCAACAGTGACACTCATAACGATGTAACCCTCACGCAACAGTGATGATCACAACACGGTAAACCCTACACTTCAATGGCACTCACAACAAGGTAACTCCTACACAGCAGTGTCACTCACAACAATGTAACTTCCACACAAGTGACACTAACAACAGTGTAATTCCCACACAAGGGTGACATCGAAACTATCTTGTTTCCGCACAACATTATCCTCTGAACAACATTTTTCACGAGCCCTTTCAGTTTGTCCTTCTGTTCTTTCATCTGGCCCTCCACAAGAGGGCAGATAATTTTTTTTTCTTTTTTATAGCTCTCAATCCTGTAACATTTTCCTATTTGTTAGGTTTGGTACTCCCAGGTTACATCCTATAGTCGCGGCGCACGACTCTGAGGTTGTCATTATCGTACCGTGGCAACCTACCATTCAAAAGTGCTTTAGATTTCGTATCATATTATACACGAATCATATTATTATGCACGAATATAGTGTACACGAATATACACGAATCACATGCATCTCATATTATCCCTTCATGGGCAAATGCGGTTCCTTCGGACCCCAGCATGTTTTTAAAATGTTGCCATTAAGCCATTTTTTACTTTCACAGCCTGGCCTCTCATGACTTTTATTGTAGATGGTTATTTTATATCCTCATGAAATCTGAGCAAAAATCTTGCACGATTAAGGAGTGACATTGCAATAAATGTCAGTGGAGTCCCCCAGGATCCCACCTGGTCTTTCGTGTGACTAATCATTTTTATATATTTTTTTCAGCTATTTCAGATTATAAACATTAGGACAATATCAGTACCAGTAGCAAAGTTTTATGCCTCAATGCCAGGGGCAGAAGGTGACCAGGATGAAGAAAATTATTCAGATGGTGATTTATCTGTATCCGACGCTGATGATTATGAAGTGCTTGAACGATCAGACAGTGAAATTAGTGTGAGTAGTATTGAGTCTCCTGTGAGTGCTGATGATAATTCTGAAAATGCAAGTGGTGGTAGTAATACAGAAGATGCTCATCAAGAGGATAAAATAAGTAAACATATTATTATTTTGAGAACCTGTTCCAAGAATACTGTCAATCAGACATTCAAATAAGTGTAGAATCAGTACTTCCACACTCAGACTTTAATAAAATTGTGATTAAATGAAAAAAAAAAAAAAAAAAGGGACGGTTGGTTTCACGTGCCGTGCCCTGGCCATCATATGTACATAGTTTATTAGATATAACTTTATAAATATGGCAGAAATACACCATTAAGGTTTGGGGTCCCCCGGGACCCCATCGGCCTTCCGTGTAACTTGGTAACCCCTGGCCCACGAAGAGTTATACACGAAATCAGACGCATTTTTGAATGGTAGGTTGCCAGGCATGATAGTAACAACCTCAGAGTCGTGCACCGCGACCATAGTAGCTATCCACTGGTCTCGGTGCCATTGCCATTCTCTTTCCTTATTTCATATTTCCCTTAAGTTCATCTTGCTTAATAAAATATTTATTCATGATTTTGGCTAGTTATTTGGCTACCTACACATTTTTTAACTACGTAGCCTACCACCCAGTTTAAACCTATACATTCTCTCTTGGTCTCTAACAGACACCAACAGGTAAGTCTATTATATATAACAGTCTGAATCTTTGGAAAAGATGTTTCTCACGATAATTAAACGATATGTTTTCTTAAGTAACTTACTGAAGGTGTACTTCTTCACTGTTGTGTTAAACTTCTCATAGACGCGGTAGTTATACTGCTTGGGCCAGTAGTATGTGTACGACCGAGGATCCGTCATGTGCTTAATCAATCCGTTCTTTTTTTTTTCCAGGTAACCTGCCTTGGCCAGAATCAGCTGGTATTCCCTGCAGTGATGTTAATACAGTTAGTTCAACATTCAAAAGAGCAGAGTTTCTTAACCTTGGGTGCTAGCATCGCCAGGGGGTGCTGAAATCAATTATATGCGATGCTGGAAAATGCTGCATCATAGTTTTTTCTTATTGGTTTTCCTTATTATTGGCATCATTGATATTTTAATAATAGAGAACATTTAAAATAGATTGTCAAACAGTGCTTCACTTTACTTGATCCTTGTAGTGGTGTAGCTACTGTAGTAATGCAGCAACCATAGTCCCAGTAACCAGACTTAAGGGGATGCTGGCCTGAGAGACCTAACTGCAGGGGATGCTGAGGTCGGAAAAGGTTAAGAAACGCTGCAATAGAGCAGATGTTTATCATTATCATCATAATCATCGTGTATATCTCCACCATCATAATCATGAATACCTCCATCATCATGATCGTCATCATCATCATAATCATTATAAATATCTCCGTCACCACTATTACCACCATCGCAACATCTTTATAATGAAAATGGGACAAGTAGGACTGAAGACCTAGAAAGAGGGAAAAATGGAGTAGTTCACATATCCAAATAGACGTTCTTCATAACAGACACAGAATTTCTTCTTTCCACTCCCAATGCACAAGCCTTCTACAGTAATAACACTTTCATTGATGAGCCACCCTTTCTAAAGTGCTGTAGACATTACCGTTGATTGCCTAGTGCAAATTGAAGTGCGGCCTTGTACCATCTGAGTCTTCGTACACGGTGTTACTTTATCAATGAATTCTTATCTGCCTTTCCCCCCCCCTCTCTCTATCTCTCTGTATATATATATATATAAATATATATATATATATATATATATATATATATATATATATATATTTCATGCGACCATACCATCAAGACATACCTTCCTCTCTCTTTCTCTCTTTCTCTCTCTGTATTATATATCCATCCATCCATCCATCATCCAATCCTATATTGCCCCATGAGGAGCGTAGGAGCCCGGGGCTAGGCAGTTGGTCCCGAGATTTCAGATGAGAGTGACCAGCCTCACTCATCCCTGAGTGGCATTACATGAGCAATCAACCCCAACTATCCCTTGGATATAAACCTTCACCAGCTCAATCCGAATGGAGTGCAATAATTACCCACTAAACCACTAGGCGCCAAAATTTGGTTATATGGTTAACACCCAGTGTAGTAAATGATTCCCTGGTGTTCAGGAAACCATTAGGCTTGTACCTCAGTGTTGAGTCACCCACAGGCAGAAGGAAGAGGAAAGAATGAAGGAAAGAAAAACAGAAGAGGGAGTGTAAAGTCACCCATAGGCAGAAGGACAAGGAAAGATTGAAGGAAAGAAAGACAGAAGAGGATGGAAGGAAAGAAGGATGAAGGAGAGGAAAGGGTATAAACTGTTTATATATATATATATATATATATATATATATATATATAGATAGATAGATAGATAGATAGATAGATAGATATATATATATATATATATATATATATATATATATATATATATACATATATATATATATATATATTTTTTAATGCGAGGAAGAAGGAACCAAAGGCCATGAGCCCGCAGTAACAGTTCCCTCAGAGAAAAACAAAATACAATAGAGAGCCAAATTCAAGATCCGATCATTTTGAGATGCCTGGACACACTGCGTTTGAAAGACTGGAGATCATAGGCAGCAGGAAATACAGACAGAGGGAGACAGTTCCAGAGCTGACCTGTTGCATAAATGAAAGACAGGGAGTAATGGTTAACTCTTGCATTAGAGAGTTGGACAGAAAAGGGATGAGAGTTTGCTGCTAGACGGGTGCTACGCGCCCGTCGTAGAGGTGGAGGAATGCAAGCAGACAGTTCAGAGGAGCAGTGACCATTAAAGTAGCGATAGAAAAGAGATAAAAATGCAACAGTGCGGCGAAGAGACAGAGGTTGAAGGGAGTCAGTAAGAGGAGGAGAGTTAATGAGACGAAAAGCCTTTGACTCCACCCTATTGAGAAGAGCTGTATGTGGGGAGCCTCCCCACACATGAGAGTTGTACTCCACACAGGGGCGGATAAAACCCCTGTATAGAGTCAACAATTGTGCGGGGGTAAAGAAAGAGTGGAGTCGGCTTAGCACACCCAATCTTTTGGAAGCAAATTTTACAAGAGATGTAATGTGATCTTTCCAAGATAAGTCCCGAGTAAATGAAACCCCAAGCATGTTCAAGGAGGAGTAGACTGTAGCACCAGTCGAGCAGGGCAGTACTCCCGAGGTGGATGGAAAGCTGATGACAGGGAGTGCTGGAGCTCCCGTTTCATCAGCCCTCAGGACTAGTTCCTAACCATCCCCCTTTGCTGAACTTTTTCAGTGTCTCAGTTACACAGAGAGTAGGCCAGCATGCTCTCCAGTACAAATTTCTCTAATTATCTACACCAAACTACAATGCACAGTACACACTACACTTCCTATTCAAAAAAAAAAAAAAAAAAAATGGCGTCTCTTCACCAAGCCTCGGAGTCCCCAGGGGGGGGGGACCATAAATGCCATAAATGCCATATATATATATATATATATATATATATATATATATATATATATATATATATATATATATATATATATATATACAGTATATATATATATATATATATATATATATATATATATATATATATATATATATATATATATATATATACACCTAGCGTGGTAAATAGTTTCCAGGTGTACCGGAAACCATTTGGCTTGTCACTCAGTGTAGAATCACCCATAGGCAGAAGGAGGAGGAAAGAATGAAGGAAAGAAAGACAGAAGAGGAAGTGTAAAGTCATCCATAAGCAGAAGGACGAGGAAAGAATGAAGGAGAGAAAGACAGAAGAGGAAGGAAGGAAGAGAGGAAAGGGCAGACACCCAAAGCAGCACTACATCGAGTGAGTGGATGGTGGGCGCCTCACCTATATCTATCTGTCTATCTACCTATCTATCTATCTATATACTGTATATATATATATATATATATATATATATATATATATATATATATATATATATATATATATATATATATATATATATATATATATATATATATGAGATGAATTTGATTTTCCTAACAAAACATAGGAGAAATTAGCTAAGTCAAGAAATTCGTGGAGATTACACACACACACACACACACACACACACACACACACACACACACACACACACACACACACATATATATATATATATATATATATATATATATATATATATATATATATATATATATATATATATATATATATATATACAGATAGATAGACAGATAGACAGTGTATATATATATATATATATATATATTTCTTTTTGGCAGACGCCATACTCCCGTAAGGGGTGACCATTTGACTTTGAGTTATTTCTTTCATGGGAAGGAGCACTAACCCTTCACCAACCCACTTGTTGACACGTAGGGAGCACGTATGGTTTGGTTATATGGTTACCAACCAGCGTTGTAAATGGTTTCTTGGCTTACAGGAAACTTTTTGGTTTGTCACTCAATGTAATGCCACCTGTGAAGGAAAGAAAAGCAATAAGAAGTGACAGGATAGATGAGAGAAATAGGAAGAGAGGAGGGCAGGCACAGAAAAAGAATGCTAAAGGCTAAGGAAGAAGTAGGCAGCACTACATCAAGTGAGTGGATGATGGTCGCCATCCCCTACCACTATATATATATATATATATATATATATATATATATATATATATATATATATATATATATATATAATCATTATCGTCAGCCATTACTATTCCACTGCCGAACAAAAGCCTCTCCAATTTTCTCCAAGAATTCCTTGACTTATCCAATATCTTCCATGTTTTGCCTGCAGAGTCATCTATCTCATCTCTCCACCTCCTGTCTGGAATTTTTCTGCTTCGCTTATATTTGTTCGGAGTCCAGTCAGTCAGCTTCTTGTTCCATCAGCTGTCACTTATTCTTCCTACTTGACTTTCCCACCTCCATTTCTGTTTTCATACAACTTCTATAGCGTCTTTGAGTTCATTCTGCTCTCTCACCCACGTTGATCATTCCGTGCTTCTTAAACCGCTGCGTCCCGACTGTTTTTTCACCCCTGACCCCCCCCCCTAATCCTGGCAGATTTAAAAAAAAAAAAAAAATTTGGTTAAAATCTCCGCTTTTTATGAGAAACACTAGAAAATGCCCCCAAAAGTGCTCATCTGAGCTTAGAAGTGGTCTAAACAGGTGACCCTTTAAACACCTGGTACTGTGTTCTGCAAGTGTCGCTTTTTCTATGTAATGGAAACTGTTGCAAACCACTCAAAATAGGTAGATATTTGTTCATTTGGTATGAATTTATATGTAGTACAAGAATATATTTGTTTTCACACAATAATATAGGCGATATAATCATTGTTTCATTCACTGAACACATCAACATACTGCACCGTCCTTGGTGACATTACCTCCTCATCACCTGTGCTCATTTCTTCCCCTGGCTGCATGTAATATTTGTCTTCCACATCGTCATCAATTGGGGAATCATTCCAGCCTTGAATTTCATACTGTGGCGTGCCAGGTCTTTACTGGCCAGGTCACCACTAACAGGTGAATTGCCGAAACAATGGCGCGTGGGGGGGGGAGGTCACGTGGAGTTAAGCATTGTCCCCCCCTGGCGGCAGGTAGAGGAAGGTGTCCCGTGTCTATGTACCAAAAATCACACGCGACGTTTGAACACTGTGGAAATGACGGACCTTACAATTGCAAAACGTATGGAAATGTTATTGGGATTTACCGTGACAAAACGTTGCAATGTATCCACATGTTATCAGAACACCTCAGGTTAAAGATATTCCCAACACTGACCTTTCCATTGCTCTCTGAGAATGATATTGTTGGTTTTCCATTGATTTTGTAAAATCCCAGGTCTCTCAACCGTACGACATAGCTGGGATTATACAATCGTTATATACTTTTCGTTTCATACATATTGGCAAGCTACTTTTCATGATGTCTCTATGTTTACCGAAAGTCTTCCATCCAACTGCAATTCGTCTTTTGATCTCACTACCAAGGTCTTTCGATAGTTTTCATATTTGCCACAAGTAATTGTACTCCTCGACTTTTTCAGTTATTTCTTCGGTTATTCTGATGACGTTGTTTGGTGTATTTAGGTTAAACGTTTTCTTCGATTCATCTTTAGCCTTACTTTGAGACCTTCTCTGTTTACGTCATTTAACATTTCTTGGAATGCCTTTGCTGTTTCTGAGATTAGAACAGTGACATCGGCAAATCTTAAGTAATTTAGGTTTTCCCCATCTATGTTTAATCTTTTGTTTTCCCAGTCTAAGTTTTTTAAGTTACTTTCTAGGCATGCTGTAAATTGTTTTGGTGAAATTGTTTCTCCTTGGCACAAACCTTTTTCAATCTGAATTTTTCCTGAGTCCTCATGTAAATGAAATGTAGCTGTTCCCTCTTTATATATGTTTTCAAGCAGTTTTACAATGTTCTCATTTACTTCTTGTTGCCACAATAAATGCATAATTGCTAGGTGTTCCACTGAGTCGAAAGCCTTTTCGTAATCCACAAAACATAAGCACAGTGGTGTTTTATATTCTGCAGTTTTCTCAGTTATCTGATTCACTGTGTGTAGATCATCTTTAGTCGAATACTCGCTCCAGAATCATGCATTTTCACGAGGTTGGTTTTCTTTCATATTTTTTCATATCCTGTTTGTAAGGACTTTAGTGAAGAGTTTGTAAACAACTGGTAATACCACGGGTAGAATCCCACTGTTACCTGGCGCGTCCCCGACTTGGGGATAGATGATGGCCTTGCAGATAAACGAGGCCTCGTATTAGACTACATGGACCACGGGACCACGGGACCCCTTACTGTATAGGTATGTAGGGTTTCACCGAATATACTGAATGAATTAGCACACAAGTTACCACTCACCAGAAAGTGTGTTGCTGGGATTTTTTTTTTTTTTTTTTTTTTAATGTGCCCGACTCTGGGTATAGGTTTCACAACCTGCTCCCACGGCCCGAAAGTCCTCCTACGTACCATACATCTCCATATGTCTCCAATTCGGCGCTAACACCCACCGTCCATATTGAATACATGCTAGGGCTTTCTCATGCAGGACTGGTGTACTGGTATTAGTGGGGGTACTTTTACATGTCGGCGGGTCTTCCGGTAGATTAGTAAAGTCTGTCTTATGACATCAAAATCCTTAAACTGTTCTCTGCCCCAGTGGGGATTGGTGCCTGGGTCCATTAGGACTAAAGGCCACCTCTCTACCGATTCAAATCCCACCTCCCCACTATTTGTTACAGTCCCCTCAACCAAACATGAATTCTACTGCTAATGATATAGAGGTATAGATAGATAGATGGACAGATATACGTATTTAATTATACAACTTATACGGATATGCGGTATTCACAGTTCAATCATTTATTAGCTCACTTAATCTTACGAGTATTATTTGATTATTTTATGTTCTGCAATATTTCATCTTGTTTATGTAAACCATCACTTAAATTCATGCAGTTGCCTTAACTGAGGTTGCATCACCACAAGTCAGTTACTTGTATACGGATTTAAGCCTATTGTGAGGGTGTATATTTATTTCTACGTATTTAAAAACACAACTAGACTCATGGGATGTTGTAATCGAATAAAAATTGTTTATTTATTTATTTATTTTTTCATCTCAGGTCTTACCCATCTGGGCTATGTATACGGTAATTCTTGACAACTTTACATGCAAGTTAATATACACAACGGGTCTGTTTCAGGCCTGTTCTTAATTAAATATGATCTGGTTGTGCTGGCATGAGAGAATAATACATTGATGTATACTTTTTTTTTCAATATTGCACAGTGTGGTTACATCTACAGTATGTATGCACTTTTCACTACGGTATCCTGGCTTTGATCTCAAAGGTGATATTTAGCATAGGCCGTCCTACCTATTGCATTTGTCCTGTTACATATGTATACAGTATATGAGTAGGTCTGTGTACGTAAATTTGTATATATCAGTGTGAATATCTTTATTTATTTATTTATTTACTAATTCATTTAGTTATGGACGATTTATAGTTTGGGTCATAAGTTTTGGTTATGTCGTAACTTGCAGGTATTTAATAATTAATTACTTTATGAAATATACAAAAAAACAGCTTGTGCTTATAATGCAGAGGCGGATGTGTCATTGTAGGTGGGAAGCCGTACCCATACGATGGTTGGTCTGACCTCTGAGCCCTAAGGTCAGGTCGGGTACACCACGCATTGTCCGCTTTCTTGGTATTCATGGGTAAATCTCTTGCGGATGTTGGTCACTTGTGTGTATCTATCTATCTATCTATCTATTTATCTATCTATCTATCTATCTACTGTCTGTATGTCTGTCTGTCTCCCCCCCTCTCTCTCTCTCTCTCTCTCTCTCTCTCTTTATATATATATATATATATATATATATATATATATATATATATATATATATATATATATATATATATATATATATATATATATATGAGTTGAACGGTAGAGTACCAAAAGTGTTTTTGGAGTCATCGGATGTGCTAGGGAAAGCTAAAACAACCGAAGGCAACAAGTATTCAAAAACAACGCTCGAGCTCATGAAAAGATGAAAGATGAAAAAAAAATCTATCTATCTATCTATCTATCTATAGCCCGACGCCCTAATCCCTCAAAGGGTGGCCGCAGACAAAACGCCTCCAAGTCGCTCTGTCACCCACCATTTGACTACCCTACCCCCAACTCATCCCCCTCTCCCTCATATACCGCTCAACTCCATCCCTCCACCTCATCCTCGGTCTACCCCTCCCTCTCCCTCCCTCCACCTCACCTACATACACCCTCATAGTCAGTCTTTCATTCTCCATTCTCTTCACATGTCCAAACCACCTCAGTGTATTTCTCCTAATCTTCTCAGCCACATCCACATCCACCCCACAACGTTCCTTCACTTCTTCATTCGTCAGCCTGTCCCTCCATGTCACTCCACATGCTCCTCTCAAGTAACTCATTTCCACTGCTCTCACTCTTGACTTGTTCCCCTCTTACAAGGTCCACGCCTCGCTTCCATACGTCAGGGTAGGGATCACAATACTATCATGCAGTGACTTCTTAACTTCCATACTCACCTCCCTATTTCTCATCACTGCTTTCAGTGTACCAACAACCTTCCTTCCCCGCTGTACCCTTTCACGCACTTCATCCCCCAAAGTTCCACCCTTACTCATCACACTACCCAAGTACTTGAATGCACTCACATTCTCCATATCCTCACCATCCAACCTCACTGCACATTCTGTGACTTCATTCCTCTCAAGCACCATAACTTTACTTTTGTTTACATTACCTTTCAGATTCCTCCTCCTACACACTGTCCCAAATTCATTCACCAAACCTTGCAACTCCCATTCATCTTCACTCAACAATACTGTATCATCAGCAAACAGCAGCACCGGAATCTTCCAAATCTCACCCTCATTCATTAGAGCCACTCCCACATCCACTGCCCTACCCTGCACCTCCTTTACAACCCCATCCATGTATATATTAAACAGCCATGGAGACATCACACAACCCTGTTTCAGTCCCACATTGAGCTCAAAGAACTCAATCAGCTCACCATCCACTCGCAACGTAGCCCTAGCTCCCTAGTCCATATACAGCACTCAACAATTTCCCCTCCACTCCATATATTCTTAATACCTTCCATATACCTTGCCTATCTGTCATAAGCTTTCTCCAAGTCCATGAAGGCAGCATACACTTTCCTTCCCTTCTCTAGATACTTCTCTACTAAACATCTTAGAACAAATATCTGATCCACACACCCTTTTCCCTTCCTAAATCCCCCTTGTTCTTCTCCAAATAGCTCCTCTGTCATATGCCTAACCCTATCAATGAGCATTCTACCATATATTTTTTACCAGTCACACTAAGCAGGCAAATACCCCTATGGTTACCACATACTTCTCTCTCCCTTTTCCTTTGTATAAAGGAACAATTATACCTGATTTCCAGTCCTCTGGAACCCTTCCCTCCTCCCAAGCTAATCTACACAACTTCCATATCCACTCCACAACAATCTCACCCCCATACCTAAGCATTTCACAACACACTTCACCAATTCCTGGGGCCTTTCCCAACATAATCTTCTTCATCGCTTCCACTACTTCCGCCCAACTGATCTCTTCCTCCCTCCTCTCATCTCTTCTTCTCTCAGCCATTCCCCAACCACTTATACTCGCACTGCTCTCACTGTCTACATTCAACAAATCCTCAAAATGCTCCTTCCAACTCCTCAATATCTCTCTCTTTTCCACCAACAGTCTATTATTCCTATCTTTCACTCCCCTACTATTTCCCCTTTCACACTGCCTTACTTTCTTTACCTCCCTCCAAAACAATTTCTTACTCTCCCTCCATTTCACACTTAGATTCCTCCCAAACTCTTCATCCACTTTTTTCTTACTCTCCTTCACCAGTCTCTTCACCTCCCTTCTCCTGCTCACATATACCTCTCTCTTCTCTCTCTCATCTTCTCCCCTACCTCTACTCGCTAACCATTCTCTATATGCCTTCTTCTTTTGTTCCACAGCTCGTTTCACCTCATCATTCCACCATGCTGTCCCTTGCACACTCTTGCATCTCCTCCTCACTCCACAAACCGCCTCACACTCTGCGCCTATCTCTTTCGTGAATATCTTACATACGTCTTCCACCCGTTCCATCTGCTGTAGCTCATACCTTCCCAATCTTTCTTCCAGTATGCTCTTATACTCTGTCATTTTCTCACTATCTTGCAATTTCTCCACTCTTCTCACAGGAGCTGCTTCCTCCTGTCTTCCCCTTCGTCTCCTCAACCACTTTCTTTGCAGCTCTACCTTGGCCATCACTAAGTGATGGTCCGAGACTCCATTCCCCCGCCCTCTCCACACTCTTGCATCCAACACTTGTCTTCTCATTCGCTCATCCACACACACGTAGTCTATCATTGCCTTTCGTTCAACAAGTTCGCCATCCATCCTCCTCATTACTCTCCATGTATACCGGTGGCTCATCTTATGACGAAAGTAGGTGTTGGCTATTGCCAACCCCTTACAAGCACAGATGTCCACCAAAGCACTACCATTCCCATCTACTTCAGCTGGCACACCCCACTGACCAACCACTCCATCCACCCGTACATTCCCAACTTTGCCATTCATGTCTCCTATCAATAGCACTCTCTCGCTCCTCTCAAACTTGTCCATACACGCTTCTACACTCGTCCAAAACTCATCTTTCACTCTTGCCACTCGATCCTTTGTCGGGGCATACACACATACAATTGCCCACGCTTGTATACCTACTTTCATCCTCACCCATACAATCCTTGAACCCACTGTTCCATACTCTTTTATATTCTCCTTCCACTTCTTGCTTATCATCAGACATACTCCCTCTCTTGCCCTCTCATTCACATATATATATTTATATATTTATATATAAATATATATATATATATATATATATATATATATATATATATATATATATATATATATATATATAAAAGATTAAACAGAAAGAGCAGAAGTAAATAAGCTTATCATCACGAGCCAGAAAGAAGAACGAGAGAGAAACATGACTTAGATTAAGGAAAGCATAAAAAAAAGGAAAACTCTTTCGAGCAGCTCCCAAAGAAACTGGTAACCAGGAAAGCAACAAATTATTTCACTGGAAGACAAAAGTTGTGGTCCGTAAGTTATTTATTTATTTATTATTATTTTTTTCTATGTGTCCGACTCTGGGCATAGGCTTCACAGCTTCCTTCCAAGGCCCAATAATCCTGCTATTGTTCCCTGCCCCAACGGGCATTGAACCTGGGTCCGGTAGGACTGCAGGTGAAGAGAGTTGAAGATCTTAGTAAAGACTTGTAGGCTATGCATCAAAGCCAGTATTACCAACATCTGAATTTTTCAGCTGACACAAGTGAAATACGTGAGGTAACACCATATGAAGTAAACATAATCTTAAAAGTGTGAAAGGAGGGAAACCGTTTATTTACCGTCGGGTGCACGAGTAGAAGTTATTTATTCGGTGTATTAAAAAAAAAAAAAAAGGAAAGAAAACTCCCAAAACATGGAGTAACGCAATAATTTTTTGCCTTACAACAAATGTGAAGCAAAAAGATCTTAGAATTATCGACCTATTGGCTTAACATCAGTTATTTACAAACTCTTCACTAAAGTCCTTTAGGACAGAATAACAACAAATTTGGAAGAAAGAAAACCTCGTGAGTAAGTTGGATTCAAGTGGATATTCGACTACTCATCATCTACACACAATGAATCAGCTTATTGCGATTTCTTCAGTACAGTATATTATAAACCATTGTGCTTCGATACTGTATTTCTCCTCCTCTTACCGACTCCCTTCATCCTCTGTCTCTTCGCCACACTGTTTTATCTTTATCTCTTGTCTATCACTAATTCAGTGGTCACTTCTCTAAACTCTCTGCTTGCATCCCTCCACTACCACGGCTGGCACGTAGCACCCGTCTAGCAACAAACTCTCATCCCTTTTCTGCCCAAATCTCTAATGCAAGAGTTAACCAGTACTCTCAGTCCTTCATGTATGCAACAGGTTAACTCTGGAACTGTCTCCCTCTGTCTGTTTTTCCTACTGCCTACGATCTTCAGTCTTTCAAACGGAGTGTGTCCAGGCATCTCGAAATGAATGCATCTTTAATTTGGCTCTCTGTTATCTTGATTTTGTTTTTTCTTGGAGGGAGCAATTTGCAGGCCCCTGGTCTTTGGTTCCTTCTTCCTTCCATTAAAAATAAATAAAAAAATAAAGTTTTGTCAGTTACGAAAAGGCTTTTGACTCAATGGAGCACATAGCACCCCCCTGGGGGTAGGGGGGTTTTCAAGAATACTCCCCCAGTATCCCTGCTTGTCGTAAAAGGCGACTAAAAGGGTTGGCGGAGGGTTAGTGCCCCTCCCCGGAAAACAACTAACTAAAAAAACAAACAAGAAGCCTCGGACAAGGACTGACCAAACGTTGACGACCCAGGACCGGACAAAGGACTTGGTAATGTGTACATGGAATGTAAGAGGAGCGAATGATGAGGTGAAAGAGAGAGAGATTGTCCAGGTGCTTGAGGATGCGAAAGTGGATGTATGTGGAATAACTGAAACAAAATGGAGAGGAGAAAGTGTGAGAGAATGGGAGTATGGATGGGGTATATGTGCAGGAGTAGATGAGAATGAGAGGGCAAAGGAAGGAGTGTGTATAGTTGTGAGTAAAAGATGGAAGAAGAGCATAAGACAGTATGGATCAGTTGGGTCAAGGATTGTGTGGGTAAAGTTGAAAGTTGGAATACAAATGTGGGCGATTGTGTGTGTGTATGCCCAACGCAAGATCGTGCTAGAAGAGTGAGAGAAGAGTTCTGGACAAATGTGGAAGTGTGCATGGAAAAGTTTGGAAGGAATGAGAGAGTGTTTTTGATCGGTGATATGAATGGTAAAGTTGGTAATGTGAAGGTGGATGGAATAGTTGGTGAGTGGGTGTGCCTGCTGAGATAGATGAGAATGGGAGTGCGTTAGTGGACATCTGTGCTGGGAGGGGTTGGTAATAGCCAATACCCTCTTCAGGCATAAAATGATCCACAGGTATACATGGCGAGTGATGAGAAGGGTGGGTGGTGAACTGAATGAAAGGAAGGCAATGATTGATTATGTGTGTGTGGATGAAAGGATGCGAAGATGTATATTGGATGCAAGAGTTTATAGAGGTTGGGGGAGTGGCCTTTCTGACCACTACTTGGTGGTGGCCAGAATTAGGATGCAAGTAAGATGGAGGAATAGAAGAAGGGAAAGACAAGAGGAAGGAGTAGTTGCAAGGAGAGTGGAAAGGTTACAAGAGGATGAGAAAAAGGCAGAGTATAAGAGAGAAGTGGAGGAACGATTGGGCAAATATGAATTGGAGCAGATGGGAGACGTGGAAGGTGTGTGTAAGATATTTACAGAAGAAATATGTGCAGCATGTGATGTGGTGTGTGGAAGGAAGAGAAGACGGAGGGGGATGCAAGGAACAGCGTGGTGGACTGAAGAGGTGAAACAGGCTGTGGCACAAAAGAAGAAAGCATACAATGAATGGATGAGAAATAGGGGCGTGGAAGAAGTTGAGAGGCAGAAGAGAGAGTTATATGTGGAAAGGAAGAGAGAGGTGAAAAGATTAGTAAGAGAGAGTAAGAAGAGAGTGGATGAGGAATTTGGAAGGAATTTGAGTGTAAAGTGGAGGGACTGTAAGAAAATGTTCTGGAGAGAAGTGAAAAGAGTAAGACAGGGTGGAAGTGAAGTTAGCAGGGGAGTGAAAGATAAACATGGTAGATTACTAGTGGAGAAGGGAGAAAAAGTGAGCAGATGGAGAGAACACTTTAAGGAATTGTTGAACGTAGAGGATGGAAGTAATGCGAGTATAAGTGGCTGGGGAATGGCTGGGAGAAGGAGGGAGGTGAGAAGACAGGTAGAAATCAGTAGGATAGAGGTTGTGGAAGCAATGAAGAAAGTTAAATCGGGGAAAGCCCCAGGAATTGATGGAGTGTGTGGTGAGATGCTGAAGCATGGGGGAGAGATAGTAGTAGAATGGATGTGGAAGATGTGCAGATTGGCCTGGGAGGAAGGTAGAGTCCCGGAGGATTGGAAGTCAGGTATAATTATTCCCTTGTACAAAGGAAAAGGGGAAAAAGAAGTGTGTGGTAATCATAGGGGCATTTGTCTTCTTAGTATAATAGGAAAAGTGTATGGTAGGATACTTATAGACAGAGTTAGAGAAAGAACAGAGAAATTAGTTGGAGAAGAACAGGGAGGCTTTAGGAAGGGAAGAGGTTGTGTAGATCAGATATTCATTCTTAGATCTTTAGTGGAAAAGTTTCTAGAGAAGGGAAAGAAGTTGTATGCGGCTTTCATGGATTTGGAGAAAGCATATGACAGGGTGGATAGACAAGGATTGTGGAAAGTGTTAAGAATATATGGAGTAGATGGGAAGTTGTTGAATGCTGTGAAGAGTATGTATGATGGTGCTAAGGCTGCAGTGCGTGTGGATGGTGAACTAAGTGAATTTTTCTCTTTGAAAGTTGGTTTGAAACAGGGATGTGTCATGTCTCCATGGTTGTTCAATCTGTACATGGATGGGGTAATAAAAGAGGTACAAGGTAGGGCAGTGGATGTGGGGGTGGCTCTAATGAATGAGGGTGAGAGAGGATAGTGTTTGGAAACTCCCTGTACTGTTGTTTGCAGATGATACTGTGTTGTTGAGTGAAGATGAAGGGGAGCTGCAAGGCTTGGTGGATGAGTTTGAGAGAGTGTGTAAGAAACGGAACCTAAAGGTGAATGTAGGGAAGAGTAAAGTGATGGTCTTTGAGAGAGGTGAAGTCAGTGAATGTATAGCGAGGTTGGATGGTGAGGAATTGGAAAAATGTGAGTACGTTTAAGTATTTGGGTAGTGTGATGAGTAAGGATGGAGGTTTGAGGGTGAAGTGCTTGAAAGGGTACAGCAGGGAAGAAAGGTTGCTGGTTCCTTGAAAGCAGTGATAAGAAACAGGGAAGTGAGCATGGAAGTAAAAGTTACTACATGACAGTATTGTGATACCAACTCTAACGTACGGAAGTGAAGCTTGGACGTTGTTGGAAGGACACAAGTCAAGAGTGAGAGCAATGGAAATGAGTTATTTAAGAGGAGCTTGTGGAGTCACGTGGAGAGACAGGCTGACGAATGAGGATATAAAGGAGCGTTGTGGTGTTGATGTGGATGTGATAGGAAGCGTTGTGAGGAACACACTGAGGTGGTTTGGCCATGTGGAGAGGATGGAGGGTGAAAGACTGACGAAGAGAGTGTATGTGAGTGAGGTGGAGGGTGGAAGAGGGAGGGGGAGACCGAGGATGAGATGGAGGGATGGGGTGGAGAGGTATAAGAGAGAGGGGGGTGTGAGTTGGGAGCAGGGTAGTGAAATGGCGGGGGACAGGGCGACTTGGAGGCGATTTGTTTGTGGCCACCCCAAACGGGATTGAGGCGTCTGGCAATAGATAGATAGATAGATTAAGCTGCATAAAGACTCGGAAAACAAAACTTGAGAAAGGCGTGTGCCTGGATGATTACATTTCAACGAAATTGTTTATAGCATGCCTTGAAAGCTCTTCCAGAAAGCTAGAATGGGAAAACAAAGGAGTAACATAGATGGAGAAAACTTCAGTCATTAAAGATTTGCAGATGACTTTCAGGGACAATAGTAGAAATGTTAATGAACCGAAAAACAGAAAGTCTCAAGGTGGAGGTAAATGTGAATCCAGGTAAACCTAGCGTGATGTTCATTTCAAATATACCAAAGAGCGTCATGAAAATAAATGAAGAAACTCTCGAAAAAGTTGATGATTATAATTACATGGACCAAATACTAAAACTATCAAAAGACCATGAAAACAAAGTAAAAAGAAGCATTGCATTTCAATGACAAAACTTGATAAAACATAGGAACAACATGAAAACTTGTTCATCAGTATGTATGGAACGGAAAGTATATAATGTAGGCAAAATCCCAGCTATGACGTATGGATGTGAGACCTGAAAAATGGCACAACCAACGGAAAATAAACTAATCCATTCTCAAAGAGCAAAAGAAAGTCAATGTTGGAAACATCCTTAAGACAAAGGAAGAGATCAGGTCGGGTGAGAGAGCAGACTAAAGGCAACATTATACAAGTTATAAAAGAACAGAAATGGAGGTGGACAGGTCATGTACCCAAGGTTAAGGGATAACCGATGGAGCAAAAAGTTGACCTACTGGGCTCCAATAGATGGCATGCCTAGCAGGAAAAGACCAGACAGGAGGTGGAGAGGTGAGATGACGAAGTTTGCAGGAGAAGCTTGGCAGAGGCTGGCTCAGTCAGGAAACTCGTCGAATGGGTTCGGCAGTGGACCTTCAGTGGTTGATGATCTCTCTCTCTCTCTCTCTCTCTCTCTCTCTCTCCAGGCACCGGTATGTGCATGCATATGTGTATATAGATAGATAGATAGGTAGACAGATAGACAAATAGATAGATGGATAAAGTATATATATATATATATATATATATATATATATATATATATATATATATATATATATATCCATCCATCATCCAATCCTACATTGCCCCATGAAGAGCGTAGGAGCCCGGGGCTAGGCAATTGGTCCTGACACTTAAGATGAGAGTAACCAGCCTCACTAGTAACCAGCCTCACTCATCCCTGAGTGGCATTATGTGAGGAATAAGCCCCAACCACCCCTTGGCTATAAACCTTCACCGGCTCAATCCGATTGGAGCGCAAAAATTACCCACTAAACCACCAGGCGCCAAAATTTGATCATATGGTTACCACCCAGCGTAGTAAATGGTTTCCTGGTGTACAGGAAACCATTTGGCTTGTCACTCAGTGTAGAGCCACCCACAGGCAGAAGGAAGAGGAAACAATGAAGGAAAGAAAGACAGAAGAGGGAGCGTAAAGGCTATGGGTGACTTTACACTCCCTCTTCTTTCTTTCCTTCATTCTACATATATATATATATATATATATATATATATATATATATATATATATATATATATATATATATATATATATATATATATATACATATAAATACTGTATATATCATCATCGTCATAAAGAAACTAAGTCATTTTTTTTTCCTTTTCTGGAACTCGAAAAAAGAAAAGTCTCATTTTCTTAATTTTCAGTGACTTAGGCAGAAAATTGAGGCGCATTTTAGACCAACACACCCTAGACCTGGCAGAGGCATCTATACCAGTAGGTGCGCCACGTGATGAAGAATTGATTTAGGCAAAAATTCAGAAATCGCCGAATAATGACTTAGGCAGTTTCTTTATGAGGGTGACGAAATATAGTCTCATCTCAATTATTTCACTAAATGCACATTAAAAGCGCAAGTGATTCACAATTATCTATACTGGTAATCATATGTAGAACGGTGTAGTGCTATGAATAATAATAATAATTATAAATAAATAACAATGGTACATAACTGTAAAATAAGTGTTGTTCAATCTGTTTTTGGGTGGGGTTATAAAAGAGATACAAGGTAAGGCAGTGGATGTTGAAGTGGCCCTAATGAGAGAAGGCAGTGTCTGGAAACTCCCTGTACTGTTGTTTGTAGATGATACTGTATTGGTAAGTGAAAATGCAAGGCTTGGTGCAAGAGTTTGGGAGTGTGTGTAAGAACTGGAATCTAAAGGTGAATATAGGGAAAAGTAAAGTTATGGTCTTCGGGGGAAATGAAGTCACTGAATGTAAAGTGAGGCTGGATGAGGAGGAAATGGAAAATGAGAGTACATTTAAGTACGGGGGTAGTGTGATAATTAAGGATGGATGTTCAGAGGGTGAAGTGCTTCAAAGGGTACAGCCGGGAAGATAGGTTGCTGGTTCGTTGAAAGCAGTCATAAGGAACAGGCAAGTGAGCATGGAAGCAAAAAAGTCACTGCATGACAGCATTGTGATACCAGTTCTAACGTATCAAAGTTTGAACCTTGTTGGAAAGACACAAGTCAAGAGTGAGAGCAGTGGAAATAAGTTACTTGAGAGGAGCATGTGGAGTTACATGGGGAGACAGACTGACAAATGAGGAAGTGAAAAAGCGCTGTGATGTGGATGTGGGTGTGATAGAAAGCGTTAGGAGATATACACTGAGGTTGTTTGGCCATGTGGAGAGGATGGAGAGCGAGAGACTAATGAGGAGAGTGTATGAGAGTGAGGTTGGGGGGGAAGAGGGAGGGGGAGGCTGAGGATGAGATGGAAGGATGGAGTGGAGAGGTATATGAGAGAGGAGGGTGAGCTGGGAGCAAGGCAGTGAAGTGACATTGGACAGGGCGACATAAAGGCGACTTGTTTGTGGCCACCCCTTACGGGATTGATGCATGTTGCAATAGATAGAAAGATAAGTGTAAAGTGCGCGAAGCCCCAGTGAGAGCTGACCACAAGGGAGCCACTTGCCTGATGGTTCCTAAGGAATTGTCAAAATTGTCGGTGTTGATGTGGAAGGTGAAGTTTGTGTCCGTCGTGTCCTCCGCAGTGATGATATTGCTCATGGGAGGCGGCACTGGCAAGTACATACGTAGGTTAGCTCATACTCCCCTAACAAGATTAAATATAATAAACAAGATAAGTATTCGGGGAGTATATGAAGTCCTTTTTTTTCCTACTTTCTGAAAATAAAATATTACTTCGTGGCAGTGGTGATGTAATTTCTGTTTCGTAAAACAACGGAGGAAATGCTCAACTGAGTAGAGTACTACATGAATATTTGGCATTCTGGTTAGAAAAGCTGACCGAATATCAGATGGTGCATTACGTAGTGACCAGGCGAATGATTAATATTTGTAAACAAGGAACTGTGCTGGTTATTTACCGGTCAACTTATGCGAGATATATTATATTTATATGATGAACTGAAACTTTGATCACATTGTCTGTCAAGGTCAATGTCTATATAATGTTATGAGGAAATCAGGGATGAGCAGAACTTCGGCTTTTGCTCAGCCGTTTCATAATAGCGGCAAAAAGACAGTAGGATATATTACAAGAGTGACATATCCGGTATTTCAGTTAGTTTTTGGTATCTCCAGTATCAGTAAAACTGCATATTACTCAGCTCCAGAAGCATAGTGATGTGGTAGGAGCGGAGGATAGGCTACCGTAGTCCAGATCATTTCAGACCTAAAAGACTACTTTACGCCAATGACATTGCTTTAAATTTAAGGAAGATCATTGGTAACCCCCAGAATTCAGACAATGCACATCTTCCTCCGACCCTGACTCAACCACCGTACTACGAAGACGCCAAGGTTTCAGGCACACTAGGCCTACACGGAAATTACCAAACTAGTTTGATGATAGAGCCAGGTTGGTTCAGTAACAGCGTTTTCATCCATCCTTTGAGAAATTCTATACCAGATGTCAGGAGATATGAGAAACTGTTTTAATAATATTCATTATTACTTGAAAAGTCTAGCTTAATCGATACATGAAGCACGTTTGCTGCAGCACATACCTCCTGAAGGTGTTTTCAGTGTAATGTTTTTCAACAGCACCTTTGTCCCCTCCATGCGCGTCACGGTTACTCTGTGAACAAACACAAGAGAAAGGCAATATTGTGCATTCGGACATTATACTATTTGCTACATGGGTAAAATTAGCATAATATATTTTGTATATATATACAGTATACACACGCACAGATATATATATATATATATATATATATATATATATATATATATATATATATATATATATATATATATATATATATATACAATTTTTCCTTTCTGTTATCTAAGAAGTGGTAGTCGAATTAATTACTTCTAAACTTTGATATTTCCGAAGAAATTGAGACCACAGGCAGTAGGCAAGATGGTCTGAGAGGAAAACTCCAGAGCTAACGATATGTGTATTGTTAATCGAGGCTGAGTGGTCTTAAGGGTGGCATCTGACCGAAAATCAAAAATTAGAAGTTTGAGCTGAGATTTATACACAATGAACTAGATTATATAAGGATCATTTTGGCCAAGTTTGAAGGTGATTGCGGCAGAACTTTTTGTATAGGCCCTTATTCCTTTTTTTTTTTTTTTTTTTTTTTTTTTTTGTAAGGGCCGTTTTGAGTACTTCCTACAGTTGTTATAGCTTTCTTTGTATTTATATTGTTCACCCATTTCTTTTATGCAAATAATATATATCTATTCTTTTACATTTATAAACAGTGTTTTGCCAATTGCTCTATTCTATACGTCTACTGATTTTTTTTTTTTTTTTTATAGACTGAGCAAATATAGTTTTTTTTTTTTATTATGAGATAATAAAAGATAATATTATGTCATTACAATGATGTTTCTGTGTTAAATTTTACTACATCTATTGCTCTCTTGAATACTGCAAACCGTTTGGGAATACATTGACAGGTTATGAAGTATACCATATTGTTTTCAAATAACTTACATTTTGAGGTATTAGCAATTGAAGTTTTCCCACAGAGCCATAGTTATTCAACCAAAACTATTGTATATGTTTGATATGGTGTATCTACATTATTTGCAGCTTGTTCTGAGTATACAGCTCCTGGTCCCATCCTTTTCCAAGGACATTAGGCAGTCGAGGGTGCAGGTGTCATGAGGCTCACCTGACTCATTATCGTCATACAGGTGTAATAATAGGCATTTTACAAGTGCTGGATTGTCATAATATTTTAGCATAGTTATCCCTGATTGCAGTTTTCTTTTGAGGGAGGCATTTACAGAAAAGGTAATTTTTTGACCCCGACTATGATATTTTCGTCAAGATGCCCCCCTTAACCATTCCCTTACACAGAATACCAGAAAAGGGAAGGAGCAGTAAGGATACACAGGCGCTATATGTATGCTTTAAATGTGGGGGGTGGGGGTTGCAGGCTGAGATCATTAGAGCTGTATATTGATACAAAGTATGACATTCTCATTATCAAGACAACTGTAGTATATACTCTATTCCATTTAATGTCAGACAAAATTTTTCAGCTGAGTAGGAGCATAGAAGGGTGAGAATGTTAATACTGTCACCATTACCCTTCTCAAGATCAGGATAACTCTAGGTTTGTATTTCAATTTATTCGGCTAAGAAAAAGTCACAGGACGTTGAAGGGAATAAATTTACATAAAGTAGTTAGCAAAGGAATTCATATGTAAAATGCAAATACAAAACTAAAACAGAGGTTGCATAAGGTCTCCTGAGGGAGAGAGAGAGAGAGAGAGAGAGAGAGAGAGAGAGAGAGAGAGAGATTTAATAGATGCTGAAACACAAGATCTTATGTTCCACTTCCAGCTTCCCCTTCTGCCTCAGCTTTTCTGTTCTCTGAAATCCGTTTACAGTCATTTCTTGAGTCCTGCTAGAGATGCAAAAAAAAAAAAAAAAAAAAAAAAAAAAAGGAAAGAAAAAATCAGTCATCAGCCAGTCCATTCCGACCCCTTTCGAGACAGAGGATCCTGAGCGTAGCTGCCGTATTTTGTATTAGGTACCCTAAAGGCGGATGACAAAGCTCCTCCCTTTGCTGCAAGAGAATGTGTGAAACTTAAGGTTATTCTATGGCTGGTATTAAGTAATGTGCTTTACCAGCATAGTTCTAATTTCGGCCAATATGGAGCTACAGTTACTGATGATCTTATGGGTGAATTACGAGAGAGACTATTTCCGCCACTAAATTAATCAGATACTACAATTCCGTAATGGATGAGAACTGGACTCATTCTAATCAAGCGTTTTGCATCTAAAATTTGCGAAAGCTTCTTACGTATGACGGAAATTCCTCCATTTATGGTTGCAACTTAGCAATGCTGTATGTATATTTAGGATATTTAATACGTCTTTTAAGGGGGAACTCGCTTAAAGGCAGCCTTCTGCGGCCTTCGATGGATGTCAAGTCACTTCATATCTTCAGAAATGAGTCAACTCGGGAACCGGTGGCCCGATTGGATTGGAAATTGCTTTGTTCTTCAAGTTAGAGCATTTTAACAGTACCTTGCTCTAAAAAAAATGTGCACTACATGCGCCATTTTAGCTGTTACGGTAACAAACAAAAAAACATACAGAAATCGGACCATTATAATATAGATTTAACCAAATTTAAGCAATAGTCTTCCAATTCTTGTTTAATCATAGCAATTTTACTGACATTTATTATTAGTGTCAGTTTTAAATACCTTATGGGAGAAAGTTGGGCAATGACCGACCTCTGTTAATCTTGCATGCCATCTGTACGGGATGGAGGTAGAGGCTGTTTAATCTCTCTCTCTCTCTCTCTCTCTCTCTCTCTCTCTCTCTCTCTCTCTCTCTCAGTAGCATAGTTTCCTTGTCATTGCTGTAGCCAATCTGTGAAGTATGCATTACAGAAAAAAAAAAAAAAAAAGGTGATGCAATTCTCCTCTCAGATCTCATGCCAATAGTGGTTACTTGTTTTCATGATCCCTCTTCCTTTTTTCATTTTTCTATTTCCTACATAAGACCGTCGCTCCCACTGCGACTTTCTAGTCATAATACTGGTCGGATCGAGTCCTACTGATGAACTGGTGATGGGTGGTGGAGACCATCGTCCACTCACTGGATGTACAGTAATGCTGCCTTCTTCTTCCTGTCTCTTTCGCATTCTATCTTTGTGTCTTTCCTCGTTTCTTCCTAATTCTCCCCGTCCTTTCTGTCACTTTTTACTACTCATCTTTTCATTATTCTACAAGTGGGGAACATCTCATCTGAGATTCCATCCAACCCGCATCATAGCTGATAGCTGAGGAGGGCTGGGTGATGTCCTGACCTAGCTAGGTGAATTCGATCAGCATTATTTACGGATATCTGTGATGGGTGAATACTAGGAGACGGGACTGTAGCAGTGATCAGATAGTGGCATTTATTTGTATTGTTCTGTGCTTGGAGAGTGAATGTAGATGTTTCCTCATTGCAGGTAGAGGAATGTATGGAAGTGGAATGTTCCTGAGGAGATCCTGGAAATGTTTGAGTGGCGATTGTTTTATGTGTCTAGTTGTGTTGTGTGACTTTGAAATATAATGACAGAGGTAATGTTGTTCTTGTTGTGCTACCCCAGGTAAGCAACCACCCATGCATAGTCGTCCCGTGCAGGGATGTTCCCATGCGACTGAAATTACCTCGGCACAGAGAGGCGCAGGGATACGTGTTGAGGTTTGGATCCTGGGTGGACGCCTCATTTGTCTCTAAACCCAGGTAACAGGGACACCATAGTAAGTTCGCCGTTACCCCGTATATTGGTTATACAGTCGCTACCCAGCGCTGTAAATGGTTTCGTGAATTACAGGAAACTACTTGGCTGGTCACTCAGTGCAGAGTCACCTGAATTGGAAAGAAGAGTAGAAAAAAGTGACAGGAAAGAATGGGAGAAATAGGAAGAGAGGAGGATAGATACAGGAAAAGAATAATATACATGAAGGAAGAAATGGACATCATTACACCATGTGATTGGATAATGGGCGTCCCACCCAGACACCATGACAGTAGTGCTGTGACCTTGGACAGACTGTTACATAGATCTGTGTACCTCTCATATCAAGAACTTTAGTTTTAAACTGTAAGTGAGCTGTGGGTGTGGTTTTGGTGCAGCCAGTGGTGATGCGTCGGTCGTTGTTTTCTATGGTTTGCAAAGTGTTGTAGTGGCTGTTGGATGGGATGGAGGTAGGAAGAATGTTTCTTTTTACTGCCCGAAGTCAGTCCCTGTAAGCGCCCTGAGTGCATGAGTCTTGAAGTGCACCGCCTCTTAAGATCTTGCATGTTGTCCGGTGAGCCCAGTGTTATAATGTCACCCCAGGGATAGTGAATGTGTGTGTGTGGTGGTGGTGGGGGGGGGGAGGTGGGGCACAGGTGTACTTTGTTAAGTGTGACGTTAGGGGGATACCAGTACTCGTGTTTGATGCTGATGATGAAGTGTGTTGATGGATCTGGCTGGAGCAATTATCAGCCTATTTTACTTGATCCATGCCTGAAGTGTGTTGAAATAGTCTTGTTGCAGTGTGAAGGATGTGTCTGCGATGTGATGTTAGATTGTTATAGTTGCGTGATGCAGGAGTGTCATTTATGTATAGGCTGCAAGTCTAGGTAAAAGAACGGAACCCTGTGGAACTCCGTTAGGAAAATTTCGTGTTCTTGACGATTTGCTTTGGAGTGTAACTTGTGTTTATCTGAAAGTAAACATCGATGAAGGAGTGAACTCCAGCCTCCCCAACATGAAGATATTGCCAGTAGAAAAAAAGAATCGACAATGCAGTTGAACCGGGCCTCCAAGCATCTCGGCAGAATCCCTATCAGTTCCAGTATCAATATAAAAATGTCTAACAATGAAAGATCACAATCATTTCTACAATGTGGTTTTATATTCACGTAACGCATAGACTTAGGGAAGGACTTTGTTTATAGATATCAGTGAATACTGTCTCAAGTGTGAGCTAATGGAGTGGCTACTTACAGATAATCCGTCTCTGGTTCCACTTCAAAGTCGACAGTGCAGTTACCGTCGCGGCAGGTACACTCTGCAAAAACGTTGGCCATATACATTAGCTTGTAATTATTGTCATTTGTTGAATATTAATTTCTTTTAAAAAGTATTATTTACGAGTTACTACTCATACCATCTTGTCTCCTAGCTGAAAAAAAAGAAAGAAAAAAAGAGCAGTTGTGAAAAATTAATATCCTGAGCCACACACTGTAAGGGAATACTGCAATAGTTTAGTTGTACACAAGAATTGCCTTATAAAAATTACATAGGCTTAGCATTACTGATGTAAGGTAAAAGAACATGAATAATACGCTCGATCCAAAACGTTTTGATGCACATTTAACACAAAAAAGCAAACTGATACCAAAGACGATGGCTATTGCAGAATGTCTGATGATTTTTTCTCCACGTTAGTAAGCCTTTTTCCACGGGCATGCCATATATGACTTCCTCATGATATTTCCTAGCCATGGCTGTTAAGACAAACGCATAGATTGTGATATTTCCCAGCCATTACTGTTATGATACTCTCATAGACATGGTAAGAGAACAAACTTCTTGGAACATCATGAGCTACATAAGTAATTTTGGACGTCAGCGCGATGCTCCCGTGCAATATTTTTTGGATTGAGTTTACACATAGACAACGCTGATGCCATTACCGAGATAGCCCCTGCATGCAGTGTGGCCGATTTTGTTGCTGATGATGTCTTTGTAGGTGACATTAACCACAGCATTCATTAGGTCACTGTCTCTCCACGTAACGTTGAGCTTTCGGTCGTCTTTGTTTTGGAAGGTTGGACTAATTGGATATGGGTCCAAGGAGGCAGTTGTTGCTGTGGGTACAAGAGATAATATGTTGATAATTATCATAATACTGATAGCTTTATAAATAACACACACACACACACACACACACACACACACACACACATGCAACGATGTGACCTTAATTTTAGCAGATGAGCAAAGTGTCACTTTATGATGACTCGTAACATCATGTGATGTCCATATCGTCTCATCACACGCCTTCATCTCACATTATCTTGCGTCACGTCACACAACATCACATTGGTTGCGGTTACCACGTTATTTCTTCACCTAATCTATTGCATCATTACGGTACACAATTTCGGTTCATGTTGCCTCAGGTCTTGGTCTGCCTTACTACAGCAAGACCCTTTTTGTCACTTCTACTCTCCCTCACACCGTACAGTCAGAGTCACTCAGCACTGCTAAAAGCTTCCTCGAAAGGTACAAAGGAAGAGTTTGGCTTCCTTTCCGTGAGGCTGTATTCTCTTAATTCTGGGAAGACTACAAGTTCCCCTCTCTTACTATCATAGTAAATACTGATATGAAACGTTAACTTTCTTGCGTATGGTGTTCTTATGAGATGTATTATCAGATACAATAGCACTGATGTCTGACTTGAAGTGCTGGAGAGGCTGGCAAAGCGAAGGGAATGACATTTAGTTATATGCGTCGCGTCATGTTGCACTACCTTAACAGAGCTTAGCAAGTAAGTAGTATTACTGTCCCGCCTGTCTGTCCCAAGTCTTTCTGTGTATCGATCTATCTGTGTGTTCAGCCTCCGACTTGATATACTTGCACTAGATAACTTATCTTTAGGCTTTTGTTGGCTAGGCTCATATCAAGGTAACAGGTGAAGAATACTGGTGTTATATACATATATATATATATATATATATATATATATAACACCAGTATTCTACAAGTTCCCCTCTCTTACTATATATATATATATATATATATATATATATATATATATATATATATATATATATATATATATATATATATATATGAGGCGTCTAGAACCAAAGGGGCATCGGCGCCAAAATGCACTTTTGAGTTATGACGCTTTAAAGTTGGGATTATGGCAACGTCATAGCCAGAAGTCAATAAACAAACCTTTTATACATCAAAATGATCATCAGCGCCTATGCTCTACATGTAAAGCCAAAAAAACAAAACAATAATAACCGTAACCGCAAAATAGGCAGTAAACCAAACCCCCAATTTATAAGTGGGCATAATAACATATTGTAGGGATATAAAAACATAGCAGAAAAAACATCAACGAATGTATTAATGTACAAAACTTTATTAACTGAAGATTCCAGTTCACTTAATATTAATAAACGATTAATTATTACTGTAATTTCACGTTTTTTATAACTAAAACTGAAATCAATGCAGTTATTATTTTTCCTCTACCATAATAGATTGAAATAATAACACTAAAAAAAAAAAAGTAGTGTAGTGCTTATATAAATTGAGAAGGGGTAGTGGGGGGTTAAATGGTGGGGTCGTCTTCTAGGAGAACGACATCCAACTCTGCCTCCTCGGTGCCATGCCCCCTCCCGATGTCTCCCCTCACCACTCTCTTTTCCTCTTCCTTTCTACCTTTTTCCACTTCTCCACACACTTCTGACACTTACGAGAGGCTATAGGCACCACCTCCTCACTGTAACTATGTGATGAACTCATCTTGTCACCCCTCCTTCAATCCCAATAACCACAGCTCATCTTGTCACCAATAATCCACGATAAATGGGGTAAAAATCCAATACGTAATAATTATACACCTCAGTGAACACGAGAGGGAATCCTCACCGTCACACCGGGCGGGCCACACGCTTGCTGATTGGCTGCTCTGGGGGAGTGGCAGAGAGTGAGAATGCTGATTGGTTTGGGCTGTGTGGCTTAGATGCCTGCCTGCTCTGATTTGTTCGCCCGGCGGCATGGACAAACCCACGTGACTTTGAGCCCCTCTACCACTGTCCAGAAGGCCGAATCTTGTATGGCAACCATTGCTGTCACTGAGAAGAGGGTTAAGCCTATTGTCTCCCATACCTAACTCAAAACCAGTATATTGGTGGGGATGCCCCTTTGTTACCTTGATATGAGCCTAGCCAACAAAAGCCTAAAGATAAGTTATCTAGTGCAAGTATATCAAGTCGGAGGCTGAACACACAGATAGATCGATACACAGAAAGACTTGGGACAGACAGGCGGGACAGTAATGCTACTTACTTGCTAAGCTCTGTTAAGGTAGTGCAACATGACGCGACGCATATAACTAAATGTCATTCCCTTCGCTTTGCCAGCCTCTCCAGCACTTCAAGTCAGACATATATATATATATATATATATATATATATATATATATATATATATATATATATATATATATATATAAGTCTACCTCAATTTGACAACTGCCGTCTGTTTCAAAGACCTTTGAGATTTACCTCCTGTCACTCTCTCCATAACCTTTGCATGGAATTGTCATCAACCAGGAGGAATTCTGGCACATCCTTGCGAGGGAATTTGCATTTTAGTCCTCATTAGTCTCATATCTTGTTTAGATCCAGCTAATCCCTTCAATCGATGATAAATTACCTGATTAATTCTTATCTGGAGACAATTTAATTCAGCTTAGGAGAGACGTTGCAGATTGGAGGGTTTGGATGTAACTATCATTAACCACTACTGTACTGAGAGACTCCTAAGCTAAATAGAATCGCTTGAGAGTTAATGGATGCATCACTTCCATACGCATGTTCCTATCGAACCCTTGACAATGGAGAGAGGCGGAGTCAGCGTCAAAGTGGGAGTGTGTAATAAAAAGTGAGTGTGCGAGCGAGTGATTTTGAGTGAGAATATGACTGAATGTCAGTGAACAGTGAATGAGTGAGCGGCTGAGGAAGTGTGTAAGAAGGAAATTGTATTAGTGGGAGTGAGTGAGAATCTAAGAGACTGAGTGAGTGTAAGTTTATATTACACTTGGATGAGAGGCTGGGCAGGAGAGTGAGTGAGAGAAATTTGTGTAATAGTGAGTGTGAGAGGGGTTGAGACTTAGAATAAGAGAGGAGTGAGTGCGAGAATTTAACTGATATAGGTGACTGGGTCTGAGTGTGAAAATTTGAGAGAGAACGAGCGCTTGTGTTCAGTAGATGGGAAGCATAATTAGAAAAAATGAGAAATATAGAAATACAGAGAATGAGTGAGAGAGAGTAAATTACAGTGTGGGAATGCAACTTGATATTAAAGAGAGTGGGTGAGAAATCGCTGGCAAATGAAAGAGAGTGAGGGAGTTCAGCAAGAGCGAAAGTTATAGTTACAGTGGGTAAGTGAGTAACAGATAGAAAACTGCAATGGTGAAAAAAAAAAAACAACAACTGTGAATGAGTTTGAGAATGTCAGTAGGATAGTGCGAATGAGTGTAAGAAAGATGAGAAAGTAAGAGTTACAGTTGGTGAGATTAAGAAATAGAGTTAGAATGTGCAGGAGTGGGAAAGTGAGTTTGAGGGTAAGCGAGGGTAAAGGCATGACGACTGCATTACAGTGAGACTGAATGAAAGCGTTCGTGACAATGGGAGTGAGGGAAAGTATAGGAGTGATAGAATGTGGCAGTAAGGAAAGGTTGTAAGAGGTGAATGAGTGCGAGAGTGAGTTGAGCTTGTGCGTGAGTGAAAAAGTGAGTCACAGTAAGAAAGTAAAGGTGTGAGTGTAAATATGAACTGAGTGAGAGAAGTGGGTGTGCACGAGAGTTCGAGTAGAGAGTGTGAAAGAAACCAAGAGTGACAGTGCCAGTGTTTGAGTCTAAGTGAGAGTACGTTAAGAGTTAGTGATAGTGTCTGTAGGTGAAAGAGCGAGAGAGTATCAAAATGAGAGTGACTGATAGAGTATGCGAATGTGAGTGAAAAAGTGAGAGTGAATGGGTTAAAAAGAATAAAACAGCAAACGAGTGTGAGGATGTATGAGATTGACAGAGACACACAGACAGACAGAGAAATAGATAGAAAAACAGAAAGACTGACTGACTGATTGATTGACTGACTAACTGAATGATCAATTTATACAGATAGATAGATAGATAGATATTCAAATATAACTTTTTAAAAATGATCTGAACTGAAACTTTGGGGAATGTAACCTCGATTGCACTTTATTTATAGCATTTGTGCCCAATAATTTCCGTCGCTCATCCTAATGAAATTATGAACCTGTGTACAGCATTCAGCCAATTTATGACGTACATCTAATGTCTTGCTTTGACTATTTTCATTTTTTCTTGAAGGTGGACCGGGTAGAAAGGTGGCTTCGGCGAGGAATAAAATACATTATTCAATGGTACTCATATTTTGAAAGATGATTTGCACCTAATTATTTACAACAACATCCGACTGCTTAGGAAAAGACTGATTTTATGGCAGTAGACGGACAGAGGGGCAGACGGAGGCTCTGGGAGATAAAGGACAAACATTCCGAGCCTTCCGATCGATTTTATTTTATTTATTTATTTATTTATTTTAACACAGTGTAGAAGGAACCAAAGACTGGAAGCCCATAAGACTGTCCCCTGAAAAAAAAAAAAAAGAGAAAAAGAAAAAAGAAAATCAGGACCCGTTCATCTCGAGATGCTTGGACACATTGCGTTTAAAAGACTGGAGATCAAGGGCAGTTAATACAGAGAGCGGAGAACAGATTCAGAGTTGTTCTGTTGCATACATGAAGTAATGAGAGCATCAGTTAACGCTTGTATTTGAGAACTGGACAGAATTTGCTGCCATACGAGTGCTACGCGCCCGTCGTAATAGAGGAGGAATGTAAGTAGACAGTCCAAAGGTGCAGTGACCGTTGAAGAAGTGAAAGAGAAGAGATAACAATGCAACACTGCGGCGAAGAGACTGAGGTTGAAGAGAGTCAGTGCGAGGAGGAGAGTTAATGAGATCAAAAAACTTTGACGCCGCCACGGTGATAACAGCTGTATATGGGGATCCCTCCCACACATGACAGTTGTACTCTACTCAAGGACGAATAAACTCCTGTATAAAGTTCACAGCTGTTCGTGGATAAAGAAAGATGGAGTCGATTTAACACATCAGATAATTTCTTCGGTCAAAGTTTGCAAGATAAATCATATAATCTTTCCTTAACAATGCCTGAGAGAATGAAACCCCAAGTACATTCTGAGAATATGCAGGAATGAGTTGAAAATTGTTAAACATTAATACTCCTGTGGAAGATTATGGTTCATCGAAAGATGAAGAAACATACTTTTGGATGCAACAGAAGCAACAAGATTACTTTTATCTCAGAGATATGAGGCTGGTCAGAAATTAAGTATGCCACAGCCTCATCCAGCGTTTGTATGCATGTTGAAGCAATTGTTGTCATGGAGGTTGCGAGAAGCTGCTGGAAAGGTGAAGGGTGGACTCATCAAGCATGAGCGTGGATAGGGTTAAATGTACAGCTTAGAAGGTCACTGATGAACAGAAGTAAGAGAATTTGTGACAGGACAGAACCTTGAGTAACACCAATATTGAAATCTCTCAGAGGGGACCAATGACGATATGAAGTACATCAACTGAAGACATTTTAGTGTCAGTCATGAGGAAAGAAGAGATGGTGGAATAGCTTTAGAATCATCTAAAGGTGGGAATGAGAAAATGTGGGTGAAGAGTTCTCCCTTATCAGTGGAAGAAACAGCTGCAGAGACATCAGAGAGGAAAGGAGGAGCAAAAAATTATGTGAAGGTGTTAGAAAGGATATTGTGAAAGTGTCAGGAGAAGGAGGAAAATTTTGAGACATAGAGTTCACAGGATTTAGTATAAACGAAATTACTCGTAGCAGTGCAAAGAATAGACTCAGCATGATTCCGGACAGAAATATAAAGGAGATGAGATTCAGGGGTGGATTGGTACCGATATCTTTTGTGGGCCTTCCACTTGTGGAAAGGAATAGAACAAGCGTGATTAATCCAAGATTTTTTCGCATTAGTCAGAAGATAAGACAAAAGAATTTATGCTTCCATGCCTGAGAGAATAACCTCTGTAATGCACGAGGCACATTCAACTGGTTCTCGGCCATGGAAGCAATAAACATTCCCGGAGAAATAGGAGAGGAACTGCCAGTGAGATTCACAATCAGCAGCTCTTAAGTGCCACAGACACTGTATCTTGGGAAGGTCTGCAGTCCTTACTGGAGTGACAGGACAGGTTAAGGTGATAAGGCTGTGATCGGAAGAGCCCAGCAGAAAGAAATGTACAATAGAGTTAGCAGGATATTTGTAAGGAAAGGGTCAGGTATGTTGGAAATCTCTCCATGTTGGTCAGGGATATGGGTAGGGTACTGTCCAAGCTGCTCTGGGTCATTAAGGATAGAAAAAAATGCAGGCCTGTTCACAAGATGGATCATTGAACATTGAACAGAGATGTGCAGCGATGAGAGCCAAAGGTGGAGGTGAACATTGAAATCTTCTAGAATGAATTTCAAATAAAGGAGAAATTGATAGGATGTGTTCCATCTTAGAAATGAAAGAAAAGCATTCGGGAGCCGAATGCTATTCTCCCGCCAGAATATGCTGTTGGCCAAGTCCAAGACTCTGGCCATAACTTTATACTCTGAAGGTTTCATGTTGATAGCTCAAGCCGTTCATGAGATATAATGGTGTTAAAGGCGGGCGAAAAAAACTAGTTGATCTCTGGCAGCCATTTTGGTGAACTTGACCTTAACCCAGAGTGCCCATTTTCGAACTTGGCCAAGGTTTTGGCCATATCTTGATACCCTGAAGGTATCATGTTGATAGTTCAAGCCAATCATGAGATATAATGGGAACACACACACACACACACACACACACACACACACACACACACACACACACACACACACACACACACACACACACACAAACAGAGGCAGGCAAAAACATTATTGCCCAATCTTCTAAAGGCGGGAGATAATAAGATAGTGAATTCCTGATACTCGGTAGTATTGGGGGATATTTACACAGTGCAGATATGTTTAGTCAGTGACAGAATAGCTGAAGCCGGAGTGTAGAGAATTCAGAGGATTCAAGTTCAGGAATGTGAGAGGAAGATGCGTTGTCTGATACATATATACAACAACATTTGGCTCTGAAATGTCTATAGAGAAAGTAGTATGATGCAGGGAGGGTTTGTTATACGTTACCTCAGACAAATGAGTCTCAGACAGGAAGAGAAGGTAAGGTTTAGAGAAGAGAGTTGGTATTCAATGGAAAGAAGATTAAATGAAAGGTCGCGATTGTTGCAGAAACGACTAGAGACGGACCCAGACAATGGTTTCTTGCATCTTGCTTGGTCCCCTGGAGACTCTGAGGCTGGATGATAAGATACCATTTTTTAATTATTTTGATAATGGAATTGTGTTATGTAATGTGTATGTACAGTAGTTTAGTGTAAACAATTAGAGAAAAATGTACACACACACACACACACACACACACACACACACACACACACACACACACACACACACACACACAAATTGAAAACAATACCAGTTTCGCTTCGCGGCTGGTAATGAAAAGACTGTTTCCATCCTGGAGGTGTTGACGGAAACTGCTTTTAACCCTGCCAGTGGGAAACGTCTCCCGTAAGCCCAAGAGAATCACCTGGGGATAAGAGAGCTCATATAAAAGTCACAATAATGAGGGGCTTCACGGAAAATACTTATCGAACCTTTGTTAGATGTCCCCCTGAGACTGAAGGCAATCAACTGCAAGAGACGTGGCAAGAGACGTCATCGTACTGAATGGCTTCACAGGAATTGTTCCTAGCCATTCAGGATGATAAGTCTACTGAATGGGGAATAAAATCCTCTCTGGATAGTATGAAGGAAATAAAAAATGGATTATGACACTGGAAATGTTAACAAGCAATCATATAAGAAAATCATCGTGTGAAAGGAAAAAATGGAAATTATATAAATTACATTAAGTAGGAAATATTTTCCAGACACTGAGGAAAACTCCCTGGCAGTATCAGGCATTAAAATATTATTGTTTCAAAGATACTAACGGGGATACCAATAACTTTCACATGACCCGTCTTCTCTCATCTGAATATAATTGCCACTAAGAGAGAGAATGAAAACAAATAAGATGAAATCATGCTGAATGGGTTACGTCAGACTGTTTCTAACTCCTGCAAGCTAAATCAAATATTCTGGCGTTAGCGCGAATAGAATGTTCATGCTGAAGTGGCAGATGATTTCACTTACTGAATTCACAGGATGTTAAATAAAATCGTGTGGCACCAGCATGAATGGTGAGAAACATCTTGATAAAGATGCAAATATACAGTATGTTCTCATTCACTGAACTCACTTCGGATGCGACGAAGAAGCGAGTGTTTTCTTTGTAGTTGTCTTGGTGATAGCGCTGTGGTTGATTGAGTTTTTGTTGGTGGTGTCGGTGATTGTGGCGTTGGTGGTTGTGTTAGCGGTTGTATTCGTGGTAGTATTGGTGATTGTGTTGGTGGTTGCATTCGTGGTCGTGTTGATGGTTGTGCTGGTGGTGGTTGTGGTGCTGGTGGTTGTGGTATTGGTGGTTGTGGTATTGGTGGTTGTGGTGTTGGTGGTTGTGGTGTTGGTGGTTGTGGTGTTGGTGGTTGTGGTGTTGGTAGTTGTGGTGTTGGTGGTTGTGGTGTTGGTGGTTGTGGTGTTGGTGGTTGTGGTGTTGGTAGTTGTGGTGTTGGTGGTTGTGGTGTTGGTGGTTGCGGTGTTGGTGGTTGTGGTGTTGGTGGTTGTGGTGTTGGTGGTTGTGGTGTTGGTGATTGTGTTGGTAGCTGTGTTGGTGTTTGTGGTGTTAAATGTTGTATTGTAGGTTGTGATACTGGTGACTGTGCTGTTGGCGGTTGTAAGGTTAGTGGCTGTGATACTGGTGGTTGTAGTGTTGGTCGTTGTGCTTCTGGCTGTTGCGAAGATGGTTGCTGGATGTTGGTTGTACTAGTGAATGTAGTCATGGTTGCTGGCAGTGCCTCTGTGTGCTCCTTGAATCCAGGCGCCTGTGAAGATGGTAATTGCATTTTTAATAAGATACGGTAGAACTGGAGGAGTGTGGATAACGAGTGGGGTAGAGGTTTTGTGGAGTGTCGCCGTGAATAAATAGCTGCGATGCTGTAGTAGAGTGGTGTTCTGTGGTAATGAACAAAAGATGTGAAACTGTGTGATGGTGTATGATAGTGAATGGAAGGGTGTGAAGATGTAAGATGGTCTGCTGAAAGGCGTGGCGGTGTGTGGTGTGGTGTGGGTGTGTATGATGGAAACCCAAAGGGAGGTAGTGTGTGGGGATAACTGGCTAGGTGTGGTGATGTGTGGTAGTGAATGGAGAGCTTTGTGAAAGTGTGCTGCTGTATGGAGAGGGAAGGTGGTTTGTTGAATGTTGTGGTAATGTGTGATAGTTAATAAAGTAAACGCATATGGGTGTGAGAATGTTGTGTCAGTAGTGTAGTGATGTGTGGCGATAAAAGAGGAAGTAGTTGTGAACGAATGGGTATGAAGGGTGTGCAATAGTGAATGAAGGAATGCAGATTGATGTGGGGATGAGTGGAAAGGTTTAGTGGGGTATATTTGGCCATGACGGTGTGTTGCTCGGCATGGTGATAAGTGTAGGACTAAAGAGTGTGAGGCTCTGTGTGATGGTATGTGTGAGAGAACGATTAGGCGTGAAGTGGTGTGGTAGTTTGTGGTGGTGGTGGTTACATACAGTAGTTGCATAGATACACAGACCACACAGATCTTATGGCCGCTGTTAGTGAGAGAAAGGGAAAGAAAAAGGATAGTACAAAGGATCCTTTTCCTCACCCACCGGCATTTGCCGTAGCTACAACATAAATAAGTGAGTATCATCTCCCAAAGAGAAATTTCACAGCATTGGTTGAAAGTAGTGTCAGAATGGAAATGAAAAACAAAGAATGAGCACGAGTGACAATAAACTTAACCGATATTCTCGTACGCACCTTTTAATTTTGCTTTTCAGTTTACATGAGTACTAAGCATGCCATCAGCTTGCTAGCTTGACTCTGTTAGACAAGTACTGTGCATGCACGTACGCACACTCATATGTTTACATTTGCTCACATCCATGTGAGCGCACACACACACATATATATATATATATATATATATATATATATATATATATATATATATATATATATATATATATATATATATATGAAGGTTTATATCCAAGGGATGGTTGGGGTTGATTGCTCGTATAATGCCACTCAGGGATGAGTGAGGCTGGTCACTCTCATCTTAAATGTCAGTACCAACTGCCTAGCCCCAGGCTCCTACGGTCCTCATGGGGCAATGTAGGATTGGATGATAGATAGATAGATATATAGATAGATAGTAGATAGATATATGCACAAATCTTTTTCTGCTTCATCAGTGTGCATAAGCATATGTGTATAAACACATAAATTTCTACATATAACTTGCTATATAATAAGGCAAACTTTCAAAATTCCTGGGAGAACGGTGGGGGAACATTTGTATAGTTACGTTGATGAAATCATTTCCTCACATCTGACAAATTTTAAGTCAGGTCAGATCACGTATGGTCTGGATAATCATCAAGGACTACTGCTAAACCCTTATCCTTCCTTGTGCAGACCTCACTGTGCCAGCGAGATGGTCCGCCCTTAAAACTAAAAGTAATGCTTAACCTATGTCACAGGGGTACAGTACGAGAAAAGAATAGTATTTTTAAGAAACTGGTAAGAGTAAAAACTTACTCTATATGCGCCTTTATATATATATATATATATATATATATATATATATATATATATATATATATATATATATATATATATATATATATGTGTGTGTGTGTGTGTGTGTGTGTGTGTGTGTGTGTGTGTTTATCTTTATTTTTATATATTTCTGGTTATATATGTAAAAGAAATAAAAACAGTAACCATCCTCAAATGGTTTCGTGTTCCCAGGGTAAGCAGTATGGGAGTAAGCAATCATCTTCGTGCCTCCGTGTGGAGTCCAGGATGGCTTTCCTGTGTGCGACCGGATTGTTTCACAGATAACGCAGATAACTGACTTGTGATTACCGGCACTCTGACATTCTTCCCCCAGGATATTCCCCCCCCCCCGCATTTTCTACCCTAACTATTCCTCCTTCGACACCACCCCCTAACTGTTTCCTTTCCTGGACTTATTCCCCCCGTACGCCTCCCTCCCCCCCTCATATATATTTTTCCATCTCATCTTTCTCCTGCCTCGACTGATGCGATTACACTTCTCTCCAGCGTAATAAAAATGCTTTTAGAATCTCAGTATACTTATTATACAATCTTTTTTTTTATTAAAGGACGACTGACACACTACACTGTAGTAGTCTCTTGCTGTCAACATGTCAAAGATATTGGGCGGTATTTTCTTGCGGTTAAGAAGCTTACTAACACCTCCTCCCTACCGGTTTATTTTTTATTCTGCTCCATTATTATTTTTTGTGCGTAATTCATGTAAAATATGTTGATAGTAAAAAATATATATAAGAGACAAGAATAGTCCGAAAAATATATAAATAATTATGGAAGAGGTGCTAGGGGGGTCTCTTTATTTAATGAGAATATCGGCCATTGTGTCAGGGAAGAAAATATTCGATACATTTCAACAGTCATTAAAGTATCTGTCTTCGCTTGCAGGAAAAGGATAATCGGATATACATTCAGATGAGTTTGGAATTAAAACAACAACAACCACCATCACCTAATATGTGTGTTTCACCCAATTGCCAGATTGCGATGCTCTTGAAATCTGGAATGTGTACAATGTTACTTTAGAAGGATATTGCTCAAATATCATATATGAGATCTGTCTGGCATCACGCGTTCTGTCATTTGGCTGGTCACAAGCATCTATTGTTGTAGACATTCATTGATACATTAACGAAAGGCTAGTCCTTAATGTCCCTTGCTCTGCTTCAGGTGAGACTTAGTCAACCTCCAAAAAATCGTCTCAGTTGGGTCATGAAGCAACTTAGGGAGTGGCTCTTCCAGATCTGTGTAGATTGATGAAGTGGTCAGATGTTGACACAAACACTGTGTGAATGTATAGATGCGTCCAGTATATTCTTCTCTAACACAACATTTGCTACACGTGTACAGCATGCGATCGCAAATGTAATATCAGTAATTCTCTGTAAAAAAAAAAAAAAAAAAAATCCAATCGTATAATGTGATAAGTACAGTACAGTATTGATAAGATTTTATTCTGTAAAATATTACGTTCCGAAATAATTGCTATCAAACCAGTTGACATGGGAACCGGAAGAGGAAGAGGAAGGAGTAAACATGGGGAGTTGGGAAAATGTTGCTGGGGAGGGGGTATAAGTATGGCTGAGAGCGGTGATAACTCAGGGGAGAAATCGGGTGGAGGAGGGAATGTCCAGGGAAGAAAATGTTCTACACTCTAATTATCTGGCCTGCACTTGAACACATTTGTGTTTGCGCTTTTCACAGCACTTTCTGGGAGTTAGTTCCATTCACAAATAACTTTGTTAGTAAAGAAATGTTTCCTAATATCTGGATTAACGATATATCCGGGTAGTTTAAAGTTATGCCCTCGTGAGGGCATATCCGGGGCAAACCTTAGGAAATTATCTTTGTTCACATTATCAAAGCTCCTCAGTATCTTGAAGCACTGTATTAGATACTCCTCAATCGACGTTTCAATGAAAAAGTAAAGGTCAAGTTGTGTCAGTCTGTCCTCATAATATGTATTACGAATTGAGGGATTCAGTTTAGATGACCAACGCTATACAGATTCGAATATCGCTATGGGTTTGCTAAGGTAGGAGCCCAAACCTGAACTACGTATTCCAGTGAGGGCACATCAGTCTTATATTATGGGAGAGCAATGTGCCTCCTTTTAAAAGAGAAATTTCTTTTTACAAATCTTAACATCCTCTTGGGTTTTTAAGTTGCTCTGCAAAACTGTTCGGAGAATTTTAAATCTTTTGATACTGTCATTTAAGACGCTTAACGCTGTTAGACTCACCTTTGCTTTTATCCTGTTTTTTCTTAGTCTTATTTTACTACGACAGTAAACATTAAGTATTTGACATTTACTTTTATTAAAAAGCATTTGCCAGTTTGATGACCACCCAGATATTTTGTTCAAAGGTTCCTGTAATAATATTCTAATGTTTTCTCTGAATATGGCATTACCCATTTTTATGTCACCTGCTATTTTGTATATGAAGTTCGTTTACTTTGCATTTGTGTCTTTGATGCAAGCACTGTACAGTACCGGTCGCGAGACAGATCCATAGGATACAACACTTCCTACTGGCATCCATGGACAGACCTATTACTTATACTCGTCATGCAACCAGCTGTCTAACAATGTACTTATCATTTTCTTTAACTTTAAGCGGCAATTTGTCATGGAATATTATATCAAGAGTTTCCTGAATACCTAAGCGTACTGTATCCAATATTTAGTTCTGCTATGGAGGTGAGATGCTATAGAACTTGAATAAATTGGTGGGATGTAAGATGCTTCGAAATTTTATCATTAACTTGTTAGATAATTTTAGGGTAAAATATAGTTGGGCCATGACTTTTGTTGGTGTTCATACTGTTCATATGTTTTCAGTACATCATATTCTCTGACAGAGATATTTGATGATATTTCTTGTTTGTCAATATGATTCATGTTACTAATTTAACTACTCTCAATAGTTAAATTATGAATCGAAGAAGTTATTCAGGGAGCATACTACTTCGTAATTATCTATGCTAGTTCTTCATTTTGACTAACTGATAAAACAATACCAGACTTGATTTACTTTCATTTATTTATGTAACCAAAAAATGTGTTCCGGCTCTGTGTACTTTCATGTGCAAATATAGTTCGTATTGTGTTTTGTATGTGAGAAAATATTTTTTAACTTCTCTTATTGTATTGTTGTATGATTTCACTGTATTTTCATTCATGCCCAGTTTCCTCTTGTGGTTTGTTCCCCAGCTATTCATTTGTTATGCCAACTTAGCCTGTCGTTTGTTGCTGATAGCACATATATATATATATATATATATATATATATATATATATATATATATATATATATATATATATATCAGCAGCAGCAACAGCAGCCATTGCTAGTCCTCTGCTGAGCAAAGGCCTTCCCCAGAACCAGTGTAGAGACTCAAATACTGTGCTCATGTGCAGCGTAATCCTCTCCCAGAATATGACTTCTCTTACTTTCATTCTGTCTACGTCACCTGCGTGACTCAATCACCACCACCACCGTCATCACCAGTACCACCTTAGATAAATTCTATATAACTTGAGAGAGAGAGAGAGAGAGAGAGAGAGAGAGAGAGAGAGAGAGAGAGAGAGAGAGAGAGAGAGAGAGAGATGACTACACTTCTATTTCACCATGCCGAAGTCCCAGAGGAATACTCTTCTCACTCTCTCTCTCTCTCTCTCTCTCTGTAACTTACCGGTACCAACATTTCATTTTTCTCTATCGGAATTTCAAGGGTGTGTATTAATTTAAAGTGACTAAAAGAATTACTTTCATACATGTAGGTCGCTAGCAATATTTTGTTCCACTGACCGATTGTTTCGTAATATCTGACCGCTTCACGTAAATAACAGCGAGTGTCACCACATCACCATGAAGCTACGTGTTGTGCTAAATGAAAATATAGTCATGATGCAAGGATAATGCTTTAGGATTACGTTTGAAATGACTGGGTTCACAGACATTCATTTAGTCTTTCACAAACACCCTATAGTACCCTGGTGATAATACTTTGTGTAGAGACAAGACAGTCCTATTGATATGTTACCTGACCATTTGATCTTCTAACTGAAGGTAAATTCCCTACTAATTAATCTAGTTAGTCGATTACATTTCACTGTAAAACTATTCCCTCACTACGTACTCCCTTGTTGTTTTGCAGGCAGTTTTGATCCCGGACTGCTCCAGGCTTTAGCAACTTTTCTTTTTTTTTTTAATGGATGGCGGTGTCCTTAGCAGGTGGCTTTGCAGATCCCTTGCATATTGCTCCGAATTTAAAAATCTTTGATGGACACGGCCGTGGGAAGCAACCTTGTCCCTCTGTTCACACAAATGTATCCACTTTAGTATGGTTATTTTTATCATTTGGCATATGAAACCGTCTCAGATAACGACCTTGGGATGTCTTCGCAAAACAATCATACACACCACACAGTGAAAATGTTTAAAATAAAGCAGGCTGTACGTCACACTGGTTGCTCAAAACACACTGTTGTCCTGGCTGGTGAGTGGTGCCGATGTGACGTCATGGTTCAAGGCGACCAACCATAGATGACCTGGGCAAAACCTGCCTTATTTTGGTCCAAAGATGAGCACACTGTTTCTCTACACAATGAGCAGAGCCGTGATTTCGCGAGAAATAAGTCAAATATTCTGGTTGACTGACCAACTCGGCTGGGTTGATCTCCGGCGAGTGATCGCCTGTACAACAAACTATCAGCTGATCACGCTCCCTCCTCCCGCTCGGTCACCAACAGCAAACAAATATGGCAACATAAATAATTAATAAAGAATATCTGCCTGTGTATGGAAAGCATATGAGCAACTGCATGACTCGGTATTTACTACTCATTATATGTAATGACATTACAAACGTTTTCGTCATCGTAACACCAGCCACACTACATTAACAAGCTGACACTATCATGGAAATGTTTAGCCTGTAATTCTTCGAACTTGTCTACCTTCACCACATTTATTTTGGGTAATTTTGTGAAGATATTTGCACGTTTAAGTAAATAATAACCACCATATAATTCCTACTTACTTAGCCATGGTTAAATAATAGGAAAAGTGGGAAGAATGTGGAGAAGTACTGAGAATCAGCTGAACTGTGTTTACGTTTGCGATCCAACAGCAGCAGTTTGGAAGGGGGCAACACTGCTCCCAACCATTGTTGAGGCAAAGTCAACATGAAGGGTCCCGGTTGGAATTTGTTGACGTCACAATGTGGGATTTTGTCCTCGTCTGGACAAGAAAATGGCGCCCAAGTCAACATTATGATGTAAAAAGTCAACAGAAGTCAAGTTCGGTTGACTTTTAACTCTCGCGTAATCACAGCTCAGCATTGTCCACGATTTCTTGACTGAGCCAATCTCTGCCACATTTTACGTGCAGGCATCTCTGTCTCATCTCACTACCTACTGCCTGGCCTTCTTCTGCTACGCTTACAAAATCTTGGAGTCCAGTCAGTCAGCCTCTTGCTCCATTTGTATTTAATTTTCTAGCTACATGACCTACCCATCTTCATTTCTTTTCTTGTATTACTTCTGTAATATCTTTGACATTAGTCTGCTCTTTCACCCAAGTTGATCTTTTCCCGTCTCATAAAGGTATTCCTAACACTGACCTTCCCATTGCTCTTTGATGACGAATTAGTCGATTTTCCATCGATTTTGTCAATTTCCAGGTCTCACACCCGTACATCAGAGTTGGGATTATACATTCGTTATTTAATATTCGTGTCATACATAGTGGCAAGCTACTCTTCATAATATCTCTATGTTTACCAGCTTTCCATCCAATTGTAATATGTCTTTTTATTTCGCTATCATGGTCTTTCGTTAATTTTACTATTTGTCCCATGCAGCTGGAATCCTAGACTTCTTCCAGAGTTCCTTCACTTTTTTTATGACGCTTTTTGGTGTCTGGATTAAACATTAGTTTTACTCTGGTTCATCTTTAGCCCTATGTTCAGACTTTCTCCCTATAGGTCATTTAACATTTTTTTTTTTCAATGACTGCTGTTTCTGAGTTTAGGACAATGTCATATGTAAATCTTAAATGGTTCATTCCTTTGTTTTCCCAGTCTAGCCTTCTGAAAGTATTTTCTAGGCATGCTGTAAATAATTTTGATGAAATTGTATCTCCCTGACGCACGCCCTTCTCAGTCTAAATTTTTTCCGAGTCGTTATGTACTTGAACTGTAGCAATGCCCTCTATATTATGTTTTCGAGCAGTTTTACAATGTTCTCATTTACTCTTTGTTCCCCCAGTGAATATTTTATTGCTATGTGCTCCACTGAGTCGAAAGTCTTTTCGTAATCAACAAAACCTAAGCACAGCGATTTATTATATTCTGTAGTGTCCTCAATTAGGTGATTCATTGTGTAGATGATCAGTAGTCGAAAACCGGCTTCGGAATCCTGCCTGTTCACGAGGTTGGTTTTCTTCTAAATTTGTTGTTATTCTGTTCGTAAGGACTTTCGTGATGTTTGTAAATAACTGGTAATAAGCTAATGGACCGATAGTTACTAAGATTTTTTGAGTTGCCTTTTTTGTAAAGCAAAATAACTTGTATTGCACCATATTTAGGGAATTTTCTTCTCTATGCACTGGTTGAATAAGCGGGCGAGCCTGTTTTGCACTTCTACACGTACATCTGACCTCAAATCTGCTACTATTCCACCTTCTTTTGGGACCTCTCTTTTTATACTTTAAGAGAAACGTTTCTTCGTCTGGTATTACCTTAGGTATTTCACTTGTGTCAAGTGAAAAATTAGCTATTGGAACTACTGTCCTTGATGCATACATTTCTTTGTAATATTCTTCAACTCTCACCATCATTCTATCTCTGCATTCAATGACTTCACCGTTTTTGTCTTAGTGATAAAATTTGTTGCTTTCCTAGCGTCATTTTACTTTGGTCCTATTTCAGAATTTTTCCTTTTTTATGATTTCTTTGATCCATGGTTCTTTTTCTCTTTTCTTCTAACTTTCTCTTGTTGATAATATTATTTACTTCTGCTCCTTCTATTCCATCTTTTTTACTTTCATCTCCTTTCTTCATTCCATGTCATTTTTGAATACTGGTTGACCTTGGTATTATTACCTTTACTTACTACCTCCGCTGATTCTCTTAGCATTTTTGTTAGTCTATCATTTAACTCATCAATGTCACATTCAGGATTACTTAGAGCCTGAAATCTGTTGGTTATATCTAACTGAAATGCTGATTTGTTTTTGCTTACTTTTATTGGGCATATAATCTTAATATTAATCATCCTCTTTCACTTCTGAAATTCAGTCTGGCTGTGCAACTCACCATTCTCTGGTCACTTCCTATATTTTCTTTGTTGATAACTGTGACATTCATGATCTTGTTATTCCTATCTGCTGTTATGAAGTCGATTTCGATCGTTGTTTCTCCTTTTGGATTTCTCCCGATATTTTCCTCCCTGCTCTTTTGTGAAGGAATGTGTTCATTATTCTCGTATTATACATTTCAGCAAAATCTACCACTATCTCTCCCCTGTCAGTTCTCTCTCCCACTCCGAATCTGCACATAGGTGCTTCTCTATTTTTCTTTTTACCAACTTTTGCATTGAAGTTTCCCATGAGTACACTCTTTGAATATCTGGTCTTTTCTTCTTCCATAATCTGAGAGATGTCGTTATAGAATGTTTTTATTACTTCAACTGAGCTTTGAGAAGCTGGCACATATACTTGTATTCCTTTCAGGGTGTATCATTTGCATAGTCTGATTTCCATACATGCCACTCTGTCAGATACGTGCTTAATTTAACAATGTCCTCTGCAAGATTTCTGTTAATTAGAAATCCTACACCACTAACTCTTTCATTTTGCCTTCGTCTACGGTAAAATATGTGGTTACCTTTTTAGAGACTATTTTTCTGAGAAGTTTCATGCATTGTATATGTAGATCATCATAAATTTCATTTTGTTTAACGTCCAGGTGACTGATTTGCCCAGACAGTGCCTGCTCGCTTTCGGTGACACACTGCCAGTAAGTATAGGAGGCAGTGAGGTTGGACCCTTTAGTAGACGATGATCCAACAGGAACGCCCGTGAAATCATTAACAGTAGAATTCATGTTTGGCCGGGGGGATTATGGTAGCTAATCTCACATCCCTGCCATATACACTAGTTTCTGGTGAGATGAAATTTATTGTCCCACTTTATTCAGTATATTCAGTGGAGGCGGTGGCTCAATTGGTAGAGAGGTGGCCTGCAGTCCTACCGGACCCAGGTTCAAATCCACGCTGGGGCATGGAACAGTTTAAGGATTTGACTTTCATAAAAAAAAAAAAAAAGCAGACTTCACTGATCTACCAGAAGACCCGCCGACATGTCGTAAAAATACCCCCGCTAATACCAATACACCAGTCCTGTATGAGACAGCCCGAGTATGTATTCAATATGGATGGTGGGTGTTAGCGCTGAAGTGGTGACATATGGAGGTGTATGGTATGTAGGAGGACTACTGGGCCTTGAAAGCAGGCTGCGAAGCCTATGCCCAGAGTCGGACACATAAAAAAAATAAGTCCTATATATCAATTGGGAGTCCCATGGTCCGCGCCGTCTAAGACGGTACCTCGTACATCTGCAAGGCCTTTCCCTAGCCTCCGTCCAGGGACGTACAGGTAGATAGATAGTCAGTTTTCAGGCCGACGTAGGTACTGAGTAAGTGGAAGTTTTATATTAAATCATATTGTGTTATGGTTGCAGTTTCCCAGGTTGTTCTTCAGTTTAGGCATTACGTACTAAATTTTCCTGGCAAGATATGATTAGGTCTAGGATGTTCTACTGTCTAACTGGTTAGTTAACCGGGTGTTAAAAATGATCTTTCGATGAATTCTTTTAATTTCTGTCCCACTTTCAGCACAATTTATGTTAGGGAGGTTAAAATCAGTGACTACAATCGATTCATTATTCTTTATAGTTCTGATTAGGCCGTCTATATCTTCGTCCAGGGATTGCCCTGGTTTATGGTACACTACTTTAAGGTAGTGGAGTCTGCAGTCAGGTTTACACTTAAGTATTCTGTTGTAGGACTTACAGACATTGGATGATAAGTTAGGCAAGAGCTACTCGTACATTTTTAAAAACTTCGACTCCTAGAAATTACATCTTTATTAAAAGACTTCATGCCATGTAACTGATATATTGTGATTAAGTCAGTGTTTTATGTGTCCGACAATGTTTCGGCCGTGGCTTTATAACGAAGTGTTCATTTGCAGCTAAGCACTGAAGGTCTGAGCAAGTATTTAGACATTAGCTTTTGGCATTAAAAAGATATATATTTTATTAGTATTCGTTTTAATGGTGGTCATTAGTGAGTCGCATATTAGTTGTCTGCCCTACCAACCCATTGGGGTATTGTTATAGCATGATTTTGATGACCTGGCTTTCATTCCGTACGGAGCTTTGTCTTGCCCTGGTGCAGCTGATCTAACACAAAATAAACATTTCTGGCCTTTCATCCTCCACTCTTATACGGGATACTATCCCTGTCTGATGTACCCAATTACTAGGCTCTATCTTTGCTCGATAAGGCGATAAACAATGAGGGTGGTGTACATACTCTTCTGGTTCGGCAGGACTTTATCAGTCCTTAAATGGATACGATTCCCAGCAAAAGGATCCCAGTTATCCACAAGTATTAAAAAATATAGGATAAATTATATGAAGATGTAGGGATGTCGGTGTGCCATAAACCCTCGGAACAAGATCGAGGCTATAAAACTACATTACATGGAATCCCATCCGTAAATTTTCTATGGCATATTTTTGTGTACTGCATCACTACGTGGTACGTTAATAGTTATACCATTATCATGACGCTTTTGGGGTAGATTTATACTGCACCATAATGGCACTCACTGGCGTATAGTGGTAATGTTTAGTGTCCATCACAGTGACAGTTCATTCTTTCCTTCTTAGTAAAACACATAAATTAACTGACGCACCGATAAATTTGACAAAATCTCTCTCACGTCCAGTTTCACTGCCATAGAAGAGACACTGTTTCTTTTGATGATTCGACACGAAATGGATTATCTTACTAATGCTGGCTAATTAAGCCTGTGCTTTTACAGATATAATCTCTCTATTAGCTTTCGTCCCTGCTTGTTTACTATGAAAAATTTTCATGACTGTCAGTAAGAAAGATCTCCCCTAATCTGAAGAAAATATAATAAAGTATGGGTGCAAGTGATAAAAAAATATTCAGCACGTCATCACATTTAGGGGTTAATACAGCTTTTAATCTCCAACCGTTTTAAATACGAGCTATTTTACCTATGAAGAAACAGAAATTATAATCGTCTAGAGGAGATTATGGGACAAATGTCGGGTATCAAAGTGAATGGTTTGGTTTTCATATCCGGGTTTGTCCAGATTTTTATTGCATTTCCTTTTATCTTGTTTTCTTTTGCCTCGTGCTTACTCTCCATCTCTCCAACTTTCCTTACCTCAGCACAAATGCAAGTGGCGATAATCGAGAAGAGCAGAAAGAGGAAAAGCCTTCCAGATATTATTCCTCCTTCTTCTCCCCCTTCCCCTTCTCCTCCTCCTCGCTTCTTTTCCCTGCGTTTCTTCTTCATGTTCATGATGCCTCTATCCCCATCAAATTAATTTTTGATCTTCAGATTTGGTTTGATTCCTTGAGGTAATTATCACTGACTTCAGTTAATTTCCGGTAATTATTTTTGAAAGCAATTTGTTCTTCAACTTCATTAACTTATTCCATTGTTTCTTATGGTCGTCCTCCACCTGATCCTGCCTTTCTATATATCTCTTGATCCTCCCCTTGTATACTCGTATATTTAAATTTCTTCTCTGTTGTTGCTGATCCTTGTCCGTCTGCCAGATTAACGTGTCTGTAAGTCTGCTCGACTCTAGTTTTCACCATAAACTGTTTAACAAAAGCTCATGCGGGATATCACTCAAAGGGGAAGTAAATTTTTGGCTTTACTTTTTACTTTGCTATCTCGTGCCAACCACGTTCCTTTGTCATGGCAGAATATCTCTGTCTGTCTGTCTGTCTCCCTGTCTTCCTGTCTGTCTGTTCTGCCTGTCTGTCTGTCTCTGTCTGTCTGTCTCTGTGTCTGTCTCTGTGTCTGTCTCTCTGTCTCTGTCTCTGTCTCTGTTTTCCTCTCTCTCTCTCTCTCTCTCTCTCTCTCTCTCTCTCTCTCTCTCTCTCTCTCTCTCTCTCTCTCTCTCTTTCTCTCTCTCACTCCATTTTCTACTACAGGTGTTTTCATGCCACCGACGTTTCTTTCCCATGTTTAAAGTTCCCCTCTGCCTCCTTCCTACTCCCTCCCTCTCTCCCTCCCTCTCTCCTTGATTGTCCCCCTCACCTTCCCTCCTTCACTGCCTCTCCCTTCTTTCCCTCTGCCATCAAGGGCCCTCCTCACCTTGTTTAGTGTCCTGCTTTTCCAATGATCTGAACTCCTCATTCAGGTACATAATTCTCGTCGACTGAGGAGGTTTTCTGTCATCTCTTCATTGCCAGTCTGTCCCTACATACAGCTCGTTAATGTTATCCTTTACATTATTACTGCTGACTGTTTATATAGAAACTGTCATAAGCTGCAGGGAATGCGAAAATGTAAAAGACAATAAAGGTGATAAATGGGAGGTACAAAAAAGCCCACAAACCGCACAAGAATATTGATTATGCAGTGTAATGTCACCAGAAGGAACATACTCGTACCGGTCGTCTGCCTCAAATCCTTTTATTATGAAAAGTTCTTCTTGAGCTGAATGTAAGAATTATTCTGGGGATGGCAAGATTACTGTGAAAGTATCTAACTGTAATGAGGGGACTGGACGGGACTTTGTAAGACTTTCCCTATAATAGCTTTTTTATGCGCTACCGAAATCGTCTATAGGTGGTAGGAATTAAGTAAAACTGTTACCATGGCAGTGAAGTGGTGATATGTATTGGATTTTATATACTTAGCCTCAGACCCTTACACCCAGAAGGCAGTAATGCGAGACTGGCTAGAGCCTTATGTACCTTCACGTATATTTAACAACTAATATCATTAACTATATGCTTGGGAGCATAATTACATTCCATCCAACACACACACACACACACACACACACACACACACACACACACACACACACACACACACACACACACATCACTCCACATCACACAAGGATCATAGGAGGCTTGCTGGTCCCCGTCCTTGGCGACACATACCTGTGTTAATCCTTCACACACTCAGCCAAATTCGAGGTTATTTAATTCAGCTGCGGACACAGTTTTCAAACTGAAGGGGGTTATGTCATTAATACCTTCATAAACTTTATCTAAAGAAGATGACTTTCTTGAACTTCATTAAATCGTTTGGAAATGTCAAAAGTAAACTAATAAAGACACCACCTAACTTCCAAGAGGTTAGTACTCGTATTTCCTTGTTTGTAATTTGTATTATACTGATGTCAAAATGATCAACGAAAGTGCTATACTATACAATACTAGCTATTCACAGTCAGTTGACATGGACTTATGTCTGTTGACTGCATAACGGACATGAAAGCTGACAACCACTGTGGATTTAAAATTTGAGGTGGGCAGATCTGCGACCGCCACCTCCATTCCTAGTGTTGGCGTATACTGTACACTCTACTGGTAATGAAAAATATTTGAGGTGTTGCTCAGACTCTTTTCATTGATTTCATACGATGGTGTCATTTCTACTTTGTGGATGCTAAAGTCAGACTGCTGTAACAATTTTTTTTTTTTTTTTTTTTAATGATGGGGCTAGATAAGACTCCGCAGTAACTCCTTCTGTTTTTTTTTTGTTCGCTCTAAGCATCATCATGATGATATTCTGCCTGAGATATATGTCGTCCATACCATTACAACAAAGAAAATGTAGTACATAAGATGTTAGCTTGCCGTGTGCGGAAATATCCAGGCAAGGATGATAATTGTTTCGGGGTATTTTGTGCAATGTCTCCTTATAAATTCTTGAGAAACTAGGTTATTCTGGGGAGTGAACCAAAAATAATGATAATAATAATAAAAGCCTATCGAGACATGGGCCATTATAATTATCAACCTATAACAAGCTATAATTACTGACGACCTTATGCACTAAATATAAAAGGGGCCATTTAAGCTGCATTTGCAGCTCCGTGACGGTTGACTACTGTAGTCATATTTATATAGCATTTTCAGGTCGCAGTTCAACCTCATGATGTTTCTCAAAATATTTCCCGGTCACCCTGTATATATCTGTCCAGTACCTCACTACAAAAGGTCCCTCCTTACTTGAATAGTCTCTTGGTAGCGCAGGGAAAACCATAAATGCCATCCAAGTACTGTTGGAATAAACTGAGGTAATGCTTTACGCCATCATTACAACAGGTGGTAGCAAGTCGAATCTTATCATCTGGTGGATGTAAAAATAATGCATAGTGTGCGTCAATATACTGAGGAAGTAAATGAGAGGTCTTGTCCGATCCCTACCCTGACATATCTCTCAGTAAATGGAAAATGTTTTTAATCTCTTCATTGTAAGAGGTTGTGCTGGATAGTGACGTCTTCCCGTGGTGGTACCGGTATAACCTGCTTGTCTCCTTGTTCAGTAAAAAAAAAAAAAATCATCTCCATTCCCATCCCCATAAAGGAGGGTGGTAGACTGCAGGAAGAGTGTTACTTAGTTCTACAGTGCACTTAGCTAACGTCCATATGAGGTGGAACCCCCACCACAACCGCTACAACAACACCAACACCTACACCATCAACAATACCAACACCAACAACATCACTAACACCAACAACACCAACAAGAAAAACAACACCAACACCAACAACAACAAAAACCACCACCACCAGCACCAACACCAACAAGAAAACCACCACCACCACCACCAACACCAACAAGAAAACCAGCACCACCACCACCACCACCAACACCAACAAGAAAACCAGCACCACCACCACCACCACCAACACCAACAAGAAAACCAGCACCACCACCACCACCACCAACAAGAAAACCAACACCACCACCACCACCAACACCAACAAGAAAACCAGCACCACCACCACCACCAACAACAAGAAAACCAACACCACCACCACCACCACCAACAAGAAAACCAACACGAGCATTAACAAGAAGACCACCACCACCACCACCACCACCAACACCAACAAGAAAACCAGCACCAACAAGAAAACCAACACCACCACCACCACCAACAACAAGAAAACCACCACCACCACCACCAACACCAACAAGAAAACCACCACCACCACCACCACCACCAACAAGAAAACCAACACAAGCATCAACAAGAAAACCACCACCACCACCACCAACACTAACAAGGACCCACCAACAAATACATATGTCCAACATGCTCAAAACCTATCACGTCGAGCCGACAGACAAAGGGTTCAGCTCAGTGCAATTCCTGCAAGAACTGGACCCATTACACCTGCACAAACTTGCATCCAGAAAACATTACACAAACACCTGGACCTGCTCCTTATGCTCCTACCCCCCACCCACCGACTCTCTTACCAATCCTACTCCTACTTCCTTCACACATCCGCAGCCAAACCCACCGATCCTTCCCACACCATCCGGTTCCCCAACTCCTCTCATTCCAACCCATCCTAATCCACCTCAACCCTTACCTCCATCACAACCTCCCCCAACCCCTTCCCCTCCACCCACACCACCTCCCCCCCGTGCTGCAGCAGCCAACACACATCGCACACACGACATAAACATCCTTCAGTTAAACATAGATGGCATAAACACCAAAAATAACAAGAACTCACACAATTCATCAAACAACAGAACATACATATTGCCATCTTACAAGAAACAAAACTACACAGAGCACAGAAAACACCGACATTTCATAACTTCACCACCATTCGACAAGACCGAGCTGACGGCGGTGGCGGTGGACTCATCACCCTGGTACACAAATTCATTAACTTTGCAGATACCAGTGCACACACAATGTCACTTCTCCCCCCACATGACACCACAACAGAAACACAATCAGTTAAAATACGCACTGGTAACAAATCACACATAATCGCTAACACATACATTCCCCCCCAGTCGTCCCCCACAGTACCACACAATTACTCTGCACAGATACACCACATCACTAATATACCCAACATCATCCTGAGTGGTGATTTCGACGCCAAGTCGTCGGCTTTGCATGTCAACAACCCTGACACAGACAGAGGGCTGGTACTACAATCCCAGACAGATCATCTTTTCATACTGAACAATCTAGACCAACATACCCATATCCCACACCAAGCCCTCTTCCTCCCATCATCTCCAGACATCACCTTCTGCTCCCCAAACCTTGCCCCCACTACATCATGGAGAGTGGTCAAAACCCTAGGTTCTGATCACCTCCCAGTCACCATCGCTACCAAAACCAGAATCACCCCAGCTGGCCACAAACACACATACACTAATTATAAGAGAGCCAACTGGGAGGCCCTTGTAACTGAAGCAGAACAACATTTCGAAACACTGAACAGTACACCCATCACAAACATCAACACCGCTGTGCACACTTTCAATACAATCATACAAAACGCAGACAAAAGACACATCCCTAGAGGCAACAGAAAGAAACACAACCCCAACTTCACACCAGAAATTCAAGGCCTCATCAGACAACGGGACACACTGCGACACTCCCCAACACCCCATACACAAGACACCGTACAACAAATACAAGAACTCAACACTCAAATAAACAATAAAATATCAGAACAGCAAACACTAAACTGGAAAAATTACCTCCAAACACTTGACCACAAAACAAACATCAGCAAACTCTACAAAACACTAAACAGCATCACACTTTCCAACAGCAACACCACACAGTAACACGCTGCCATCACAACAGACACCATACCCTCAAACAAACAACAAGCAAACACTCTCATCAATCACTTTTCACAAGTCAGCCATCTAAACCCCTATCCCAAAGGCCGACGTATCATCAGACGTAAGAGACAGTTCCCCACAGACCCAGACTACGCACCTTTCACTTACAACCAGACGAAGCACATCATTAACAACCTCAAGCACTCATCTACCTGTGGACCAGACAACATAAGCAACATTCACTTTAAACACCTAGGACCACAAGGCATACAAGCACTCACCAACATATCAAACTACAGCTACTCACACAACATAATACCCAACATCTGGAAGCATGGCATTATCATCACTATCCCTAAACCAAACAAATATCCCACGTTACCCTCCTCACACCGCCCCATCACACTCTTCTGCACCCTCTCTAAAGTCACTGAACGACTGGTCTACAACTAGTCACACCTCACATTCCCCTAGCCCAGTCACAACATGGTTTTAGGCCACTACACTCCACAAATACCCTTCTTACAGACCTTACACAGAGAGTTTTCGATGGCATTAATTCAGCTAGGCCACCACACAGAACACTCCTAATCGCACTAGACATTAGCAAAGCTTTTGATGCCATCCCCCGCCACAACCTCACAAACAAAATACTCAACACAAACATGCACAATAACACAAAACGATGGCTGGCAAGCTACTTAGCAGGCAGATGTGTACACGTAACATTTGCCAGTCAGTCTTCTAACATCAGAAACTTCACAAACGGCGTCCCCCAAGGATCTGTTTTGTCCCCTACACTCTTTAATCTATACATGCACGATATACCCACACCCCACACACTTCAGATCACATAGCTTCCTATGCAAATGGTATAACACTTACATGTACACACCAAAACTCAAACACAGCTGCACACATCATTCAACCTTACCTCAACACACTACACGAAATGGTTCACCACAAACAGGCTCAAAATAGCCCCAGCCAAATCTACAGGTACTCTTCTCACAAACTGGACAGCAGAACACAGTCACATCCCACACCTCACCATAAACAACACTCCACTACCACACACACACACACCCAAAATCCTTGGTGTAACATACAGTACATCAATGTCATTCAAACAACACATCACAAACATTACAAATAAAATAACACCAATACTCAATGCTTTGAGGTCACTTGCCCATACAACATTCGGACACAACAAAGAAACCACCACCACAGTATACAAACAATACATACGTTCAGTGATGAATTATGCAAACACTGCCTGGGCTTCTAACGTAACCAAAACACACTACAACACTCTACAGACCATACAGAACAAGGCCCTAAAAATAATCACAAGCTGCAGAGCTACTACACCCACAGATCACCTACATCAAGAAACCAATGTCCTCAAGGTCAAGGATCACCAAGACATGAGAGAGACTCAGTTTCTTGCTGCAGCCTCCACAAACCCACAACATCCACTACAGTACATGGCAGCACATCCACCCACACCAAGGAACATCAAAACAACACCCAGCACACGATACCATACACAAATACTGTCATCTCTCCCCCCTCGCCCACCTCAGACCAGCTTCCAGAAGCATATCCACACTTAGATCACTCACCGCTCCATTCAATCACTTAAGGACAACACACAGCTGCATGCACGGCCTCCTGACATCCACCCTTCTGAATCTTATCTTCCTCGTGAGGACAGGGTCCACCTGGCCAGGCTGAGATGTGGGCACCATCCAGCCCTCTTAAGCTACCAGAAGAGGCTGGATGACTCCGTCGCTGATGCCTGTCCAGGATGCAACACAGCACCCCATACTATTAAGCACATTATGGAAGACTGCATTGCACACAATCACCTACGTCAACAACACAACATACACTCTCTGAGAGCTCTGTGGGAAAGCCCGGTTTCGGCCATGGTCTTCCAAAGGGACTCGGGGCTGTTCGGCCAGACTGCCTAGGGAACAACCACTACTACTACTACTACATTCATCCCCCACCATAGGGGGTCACCTTGACGTGGTGGTGGGGCTTGAAGAATGGTTGGCAGTGCCACCTACTTGGGAGGCAAGCCTACCTTTGTAGGGTTCGGCATCTGTCGGCCTTGTGGACCAAGCACCCCCTACATCACTGGTAGAGGAGGCCTACTGGTGATGTCAGTCCCTGCCCATTTGCCATCTAGGGCGGGACTGTTGCCTCCCCACGTGTTTGCCGTGCTTGGCGTCCCGTAATGCTGGGAGACGGGAGTCCTGGAGGTTAAGCGATGCTGCATGGTGCGCCCTGCAGCTAGCAATACACCTCTTTGGTCCCTTATTCTGGCTAGGCGGGTGGCCTGGTTGGGCCCGACCAGGTCAATCCGCTGGTCACTGGCTAGCCATCCAGGCTAGTCACCTAGTGGCTTTAGGGTCAAGCGGGCACTGGGGGACCTGGTGGCTCCTATCGTCCTGGAGTCACCCTTGTCAGGGTCCCTTGGTGGTGACCTGCGTATACTTTCCCACTACCTCTGGGGTCGCCAGTGGTGCTTTACCTGGCATATGGCCTCCCCTTGTTGGGCTCCATGGTGGGTGGAGGGGTGGGGGAATGAAGGCGGTTATTTTTTAATATGGCTTCATATAAAATTTCTGCAGCTGACGACCCTGGTTCCGTCCCTGACCATCCTTTACAGTCTCCCTTTTGTGCACCTCATGTGCCTCTGGCTGGTGAGGCCCATATTGACACCCTGGAACCATACCTGCCTGGTTCCAGTGGTTTGCGGTCAGTGGCCACTACAAAGAAGAGCCGGCAACAGACAAAAACATATTGTGGACATGCCCGTGAGGTCCTGCCGGGTGTCTTTGAGAGGGTTGATTTCCCAAGGTACTACACCATTCGTACTTTGGATGGTCAGCCTATTGGGAATTTGGACATTTTTACTGTTCATCGGCGGATTATGTCAATCTGTGGGAGAGAGCCGAAGATTTCACCTCAGGGGGATGGTAGCCTCCTAGTGGAGGTTACATCCCCTGAAGAGGGTTCCCGGCTGGCTGCCCAGTGTAAGGACCCGGATGTGCTGTTCACTTGTGTTCCTCATGCTTTTTTCAATCATAGTTGAGGTGTTGTTTTCTCCAAAGACTTACTTCGTTACAGTGAAGAGAAGCTGCTTGAAGAACTCCAGGTCCACAGGGTTGTTAAAGTGGAGAGGTTTCGGAAGAAGGTTGATGGTGTTCTTACCCCAACTCCATCCTTGTTGCTGACGTTCGACTGTACTGTTCTCCCTTCATCCATGAAGGTGGCTTGGTTGTCCCTTAGGGTCAAACCCTTTGTACCAAATCCACGATGCTGCTACCACTGTCAGCTGTACGGGCATGTTGGGTGAGTCTGTCGTCTTTTGCAACAGGGCCTCCCAGTGGTGTGTGTCAGTTGTGGAGCATCCACTCATGCAGGACAGGACTGTCCTGGACCTGTTTGTTGTTTGCACCGTGGCGAGGCACATCCTGCTTCATCTAAAGACTGTGCCCGGTTTTGCTTTGAGAAGGAGATCCTCCTCATCCGTAATCGTGATAAAATAAGCTTCTCTGAGGCCAGGAGTAGAGCCATGTCATCTGTTTTCCGTAACGGAGTGTCTTATGCGTCAGTTTTGTCCGGTCATAGCCGTCCTCATCGTCCTGTCCAGCAGCAGACTCGAGTTCCTCCTGTTGTGTCAGCTCCTATGGCTTCATCTGTTGATTCCATGCCAGTGCAACAATCTCCCGCACTTGAGACGGTTGCTGCTACAGTTCAAGACTCAATCTCTACATCTATGGTATCCCCTGTTAGTCATGGTGCACATTCTTCATTCGCTAAACGTCATCGTGGTTCCTCAGAGTCTTTGAGTCTTGAAGATCCTCCAAGCAAGGTGCCGGCCATGGAGTCCACATCCTCTGTAGTTAGTCCATCTGTGCAACAGCCCTCGGACCTTGCTTCTGGGTCTTCGGGGGCTTCTGGGGTGTCAGGTCAGTCTGGCACCTCTTCCTCCGGGGTATCGGATGTTCCTCCTCCGGTTACCTCGGAGGATCCTGTCTTGCCCCCTCCACGTTTGGAGGCCAGGACCCCAACCCCTCCTGCTCGACCACTTGGTTCACTGGGGGCCCTGGGCAGGGTTCGGAGTAGCACTTCCTCTCCTGCTGGGCAGCGACGGGTGTCTGTGAAGTCTCCCAACACTTTGCAGACCCCAGGCCCTCGTTCTAGCCATGCTGCTGCCCGTGACAAGCCCTTTCGTGGGCGTATCCGCATTCCCAAGAAGATTGTCTCCCAGGGTCGCTCAGTGGTTTCCACTAAGTGACCCTTTCTTTTGTGTATATAGTTCCTCCATTTTAATATTTTTAGTATTTTTTTATGGTTTTCTGTTTGTCCCTCTCCCCTGCCCCTTTTTATTTCAATAGTTTTAATGGCTAATATTATTCAGTGGAACTGCCGTGGTTTACGAGCCAACTGGGAGGAACTCTGTTGGCTTCTGGCTGAGTATTCACCTGTGTGTGTTTGCCTACAAGAGACAATGGTTGGTGATGCTGCGCCTCCCAGTCCACCTGGTTACCAGGTTTTTTATTCAGATCCTCTTCCGGGACAGGGTCATGGTGGGGGTGTGGCTATTCTAGTACGCAGTGACATACCTTTCACTGCTGTGAGTCTTAACACTCCACTGCAGGCTGTTGCTCTCCAGATTTTCCTTCCCCGTCGTTATACTGTGTGCTCTTTGTACCTCCCTCCTAGTGCCACTATTGAGAGGGTTGATCTTGAAAATCTTATTCGTGCACTTTCCTCACCCTATTTCTTGCTGGCCGACATGAACAGTCATCATCCCCTGTGGGGTGGCTCCACAGCTGATGCTAGAGGTGCTATGTTAGCCTCCATTGTGGAGGATGTGGATCTGTACATTTTAAATTCTGGTGAAGTTACTTACTTCCATAGTCAAACGGGTATTTTTACTGCTATTGATTTGTCTCTGTGCTCTGCAGGGATAGCCCTGAATTTTACATGGGCTGTGTTACCGGACTTACATGGCAGTGACCACTTCCCTATTTTATTAAGATCGACACAGAGTGAGCCTTGGCGTCGTCTTCCCCGCTGGCGCTTGGATAGGGCAGTCTGGCCAGTTTTTGAGGAGCTGTGTTCCCCGAGCCAATGTGTGGAGGATTTTGTCAGCACTGATGCTGCTGTTGAGTATTTCACAGACTTACTTCACTCGGTGGCACTGCAGAGTATTCCGAGAACAGCTGGTCACTTTCCTTGCCGTCCAGTTCCCTGATGGACTGATGAGTGTGCTTCTGCTGTTCGGGCTAAACGTGCTGCTTTCTCCTGACTTCGTCATCACCGAGGTGACCCTGGTTAGTTCGCGGCATATAGGAGGGCCCGAGCTCATGCCCGGCGGGTTATGAAGGAGGCTAGGAGGAAGCCTTGGGAGTCTTTTGTTTCTTCAATTTCTTCACAGACTCCTCTCACAAAAGTGTGGAAATGGGTGAGGAAGATTTCAGGGAAATTTCCCGTTCCCTCTCCTCCTGTTTTATCTCATGTAGGTGTGGTGGTGGCTCATTCTTCGTCTGTTGCCGAGATATTTGCAGCTCATTTTGCTAATGTCTCTAGGAAGGACACCTCATCCCCGTCGGCACGCCACCGACGGCACCTGGAATCTTTGGGCATTAGTTTTCCATCTACTGCGGAGGAGTCGTATAATGTTGCTTTTCTGCTTCTGAACTTCAGACGGCATTGTCGCAGTGTCGCGACTCATCTCCAGGCTTGGATGATGTCCCATATGCCTTCTTACACCACTTGCCTGATGCAGCCCTTCATTTTCTGTTGTCACTGTATAACAGAATTTGGTGCACTGGTGGGTTCCAGCCTCATGGGGTGTTGCTGTGGTTCTCCCCATCCCTAAGCCGGGTAAGGATCACTTGCAGGCCACTAATTATCGCCCTATCTCGCTGACATCTTGCCTTTGTAAGGTCCTCGAAAACATGGTGAATAGTCGGCTCATGTGGTACTTAGAGAAGGGTGGTTACTTGTCTCCAGTCCAGTGTGGGTTTCGGAAGATGCGGTTGACCACAGATGCTCTCCTTTCTTTAGAATCTTCCATCTGCCAGGCTTTTGCAACTAACCAGCATCATATCACAGTGTTCTTTGATTTGGAGAAGGCGTACGACACTTCCTGGCGTGATGGTATATTACAATCTCTTTATGAGTTTGGTCTCTGTGGGCGACTCCCCACTTTTATCCAGGAGGTTTTATCTAATCGTTTTATTCGGGTCCGAGTCAGGAGTGAGCTGTCTACTGCACGTCCCCTTGAGGATGGTGTGCCACAAGTGTTACCCTTTTCGCAGTGGCAATTAACAGTGTTATTTCTGTGCTCCCTGATGATGTTCGTGGCTCTCTCTATGTTGACGATTTATCAATCTGTCACTGCCTCACGGATGTCAATGGCAGAAAGGAGGATGCAGATGGCTCTCAACCGTGTCTCTATATGGGCTGATGACCGAGGTTTTCGATTTTCCTTCAAGAAGACCTTTGCCATGGATTTTTGCTGCATTCGTGGAGTCCACCCTGACCCAAACCTTTTTTTAGACGGGCGTCGTATTTCGTGTTTAAAGGAAACCCGGTTTTTAGGGCTGATTTTTGACAGCCGGTTGACTTGGGTCCCTCACTTGAGGTACGTAAAAGCTGAGTGTCTCAGAGCATTGGGTCTCTTGAAAGTTTTAGTGCACACATACTGGGGAGCTGATCGCAAGACCCTCCTCCTCTTGCATCAGTCTCTGATTTTATCCAAACTTCAATATGGATGTGAAGTTTATTCCTCTGCCTCAGAAGCCCGGCTTCGTATTTTAGATTCCATACATCATGCTGGTGTTTATCTCGCCACTGGGGCATTCCGATCTTCCCCGATTTCGAGTTTGTTGGCTGATGCTGGTGTCCTTCCCTTTTGATGAGATGTTGGTATCGCTTATCTCATCTCCCAGACTCTGTGCCCTTTGTCAAGGTCTCTCAAGATTCTCGGTCACCTATTTTTGCCACTTGGCCATCCTTTCCAAAGCCCTTTGGTTTCAGGGTGCAGTCACTTATGTCTAGCTTCTCTGTTCCTTCTGTGCCGATCACTCCCCACCGTGTCCCGAGGGTGGGCTACTGGTTTCTCCCTAGGGTGACATTTTGTCGTTTCTTCTTATCCAGTAAGGCCTCCCTTCCTCCTCAGGTTTTATTTTCTCTGTTTTTAGAGCATGCCTCTTCTCATGGGGACTCCATACCAGTTTATACTGATGGATCTAAGTCTGATGCGGGTGTGAGCTTTGGTGTGGTGGTTTCCCACCTTCTGTCGAGGTGGGAGCCTCCCTGTGACTGCTTCTGTTTTTACGGCTGAGCTGACTGCTATTTTATTTGCCCTTCAGATTCTCTTCACTCTCCCCCACACTGCTTTTATTGTTTTTAGTGACTCACGAAGTGCTCTTTCTGCAATGGAGTCTTTTAACCCCTCTCATCCTTTGGTTTTATCCATTTTAGAGTGGCTTTTCCTTTTAGGGCGTCGTGGACGTTGTGTAAATTTCTGTTGGGTTCCAGCTCATGTAGGAGTGGCAGGGAATGAACGAGCTGATCAGCTGGCCAAGGCGGCAGCGGCTCGTCCCGCTCTTGCACAGTCCCCTCTGTATCGTCTGCCTGCTGCAGATATGCGCTCCTTTATTGCCTTCAGGGTTTGGTGCTGTTGGCAGGAGCATTGGGATGCTGTAGGTGCCAATAAGTTGCGCTCGATTTGCCAGAAGGTGGGCTCATTCAGTTACCAGGGCTTCCCTCGTCAATGGGAGACTGCTTTGTGCCGCCTCTGCATTGGCCACACCCGTTTCTCTCACGGTTTTTTAATGGAGAGGGCTCCTCCTCCATTCTGTGATGACTGTCTGGTTCCCTTGACTGTTCGGCACCTGTTGGTGGAGTGTCCTAGTCTTGAGGATTTGCGTCGTCGGTTCCTCTCTGACCACCAAACGGATGGTGGTGTGTATCATCTTTCCTCCGTGCTTGGGGAAGATGCCTGTGTCTTGGGAGGGGCAACCCTCTCCTTTGTGAAGGAGGCAGGACTTCTTAAAGATATTTAGAATTTCTCCTTTTTGATTGTGTGGTTTATTCTCTGTTTTTTGTTTTTACTTTTTACTTCTTTGTTATACGGCGGCATATGACCCTGGCAGTTGCGCCGCCATGATTATTATGCAAAAAAAAAAAAAAAAAAATACTACATTCATCCAGCCAGCTCGATCTCTTGTCACTTCTCTATCCTCATCGACTTCCATACCTCTCTTCCTCACACACTTATACACCACATCCCATCACCTTCTCCTTGGTCTACCTCGCGTCCTCTCTCTTTCAAATTTGCTCAGATATACCATTTTCACCACTCTATTGTTATCCATTCTCTCCACATGACCATACCATCTCAGTACATTCTCTTCGATTCTGGTGTCCACAGACTTCCTAACTCCTCATGTTTCGTGAATCACATTATTTCGTATCCTATCTACTCTCTGTACACCAAATACATTCCTCAGCAGTTCCATCTCCACTGCTCCCACTCTTGACTTCATTTTCATGTCATACCATAGCCTCACATATAGATGTTAAAGTTGGCATTAACACTCCATGTAAGTCTGACGCAGCTGCAACACTCAAGCCTCTGTTATCAAGGCCTTCATAGCACCAGCTACTTTCCTTCCTTGTGGCACTCTGCTTTCCACTTCGGTTACACATTTTACTCTCTTTCCCATCACTGTACCCAGGTACTTGAACTCTCTCACCAATCCCAGTCCCTCTCCATTCACTGTAACATTACACTGGGAATCATCTTCTCTGTCAATAATCATCGCCTTAGTCTTTTCTACATTTACTTTCAAGGCACAACGCTCACAGACAATAGCAAAATCTGCACTAGCCTACCAAGTTCTCGTCCCGTATTTGCAAATGGTACTGCATCATCAGCGTTCAACAAATCTGGTATATTCCATCCATCGCCATTCATTTTCAACGCCATCGCTCTCTCCATTAATTGTGCTTTTACTTCTCTCATCACCCCATCCATATATTTATTGAAAAACCATGGGGACATCACACAACGTTATCGCACGCCTACACTGATCATGAATCATTCACTTAGATGCCCATTTGCCCTTCTTACACATGCCTCACTGCCATCATAAAAACTCATGACGGCACCGAGCAGCTTACCGTCTAAGCTGTACATGCGTAAAGCCTTCCACAATCATTGTCTGTCTACTTGTTGGATGCTTTTTCAAGATCCATGAATGCCATAAACACCTTATAGTCCTTCTCACAAGCCTTCTCCACTATCTGTCTTACTGCAAATATTTGATCAGCAAATCCTCTGCCACTCCTAAAGCCACACTGTTCATCAATCACAGCACTTCTAATGTCTCTCTTACTTTCTATATAATAATTTTTCCATATACCTTCCCTACCACACTCAGTAATATATATATATATATATATATATATATATATATATATATATATATATTCATTCAGAAAAACATACATGCGGTAATGCATGCTTGCTTATATACATATGTACATAATATAACGACACACATAACAAATGATAAGTACAGATATGTGCTCGGGATGCAGAAAGAAAAAAATAGTAGTTTTTTTTTTCTATCAATTTCCTTTCGATAACGGGCAGCAGTGCCGGATGTTTCAAGATAATAAGTATATAAATTTCCAACTGACACACTGTTTGTGTCCTCTCTCTCTCTCTCTCTCTCTCTCTCTCTCTCTCTCTCAGCTCTTTTTAACAATTGTAACTTACCCTAGTGGTAGGTGGGGGAGTCCACCATCCACCTACTTATTGTTGCGGTACTCAGTTTTGGGATAGTTCTACTAAGTGCAGGGCCGGTTCTTCCTATACGCTCACTACGCTCAGTGCGTAGGGCCTCCGATCACTGTGGGGCCTCCCGTCCTCAGGATGTATTAAAAAATGATTAATAAAAATTAAAAAATAAAAGTACGTCGAGAAAGGTGCTTATATTGATTAACTAGTTCCGCGTGCATGAACGTTGTATAAAGAATAATACCTGAATAATTGCAACCAAAAATTATGTTAGTCTTTTAGAGTAACAAAAAATAGTGGTAATTAGAAATTTGTTTAGTGGGATTTTACATTAAATTCTGATGGCAATACTGAATGCTACGCTCAGCTCTATAGTATGGAGAGGCTATCGGTATCTCCGCCGCAGGCGTGTGATTTTGGCAGCCATATTGAAACAGTGACTCTTAAATTCAATTTCAAATACCTCATTTCCACTAAGCAGTGATTATTAATAAAGAGACACTTTTTGCTTATAATACGAAAACATATATGGATTATAATTTTTCTGCCTAGTTCAACGAATTATATCAGGTACATTTAGCCAATGAGTATGAAACAACGCCATAGGTTGCTACAGTGCACTTACCCTTTATGGTACTATCCATGTCATGAAACCGAATGTCTAGATTGATAAAGGCCGGAAGAAACATGGAATTATCTACAAGAGAGTGTGAACAGAAGAGAAGTGGACATGGAGAGAAAGACTGGAGATAAATGGGCCCGTTTTGGTGGCCTCATTCATGCAGGGATACTGGGGAAGAATCTTCCCGCCCCACCCCGGGGGGCAATAATCTTATAGAACTAGCAACAAGTTATATTTCTTGTGAAATGTAATGCCATCTCTCTGATGAATTCCTGTATCCATTTTTGCATCTAGAAGCTGCACAGCTGACCATGGCACTATATATTACGGAATCATCAGCTGCTTTCAAAAACCCAATGAACACCTCAGTTCAAAAACCGTGGGCATCAGGCGAGGTGTAATATGGCTGCCGCTACACCAGCACTGCCCTGGCGGTGGCTACATCAGTTATGCTGTGTTAGCCATGAGAAAGCCTCTCCAAATTATAAAGCTCAGTGGCTGCACTGCAGATCAGCCGAGTCGCTGACAGTGTTGCCATATGTACGATAATTATCGTATGTGTACGATAACATTGCCTCTGGAACGATGTACAATACCATTTTCTATTATCGTACGGTTTGTACGATAATTTTGAGTTGAAAGCTTGCATGGCAGTAAATTTTGTGGCCACACATTCTAATGCTGAATGTGAAAGAGTATTCAGCAAAGTTAATTTTCTCAAAACCAAGCTAAGAAATAGGCTAAAAAACAAAATTGTAGATGGAGGTCTTCTTTCATCACGATGCCTAAAAAATTCACGAGGGTCATGTGTCAAATTTACTCACTCTAAAGATATGCTTGCACGCACAGCTAATCATGCACGTTGTTCCACATTTGACAGATGAGAATCTTAAATGATCACTGAAAATACTTTTTTTTTTTTTTAAATGGTCTTACGAAGTTATTATCTGCAAGAGTAAGCACATTTCTACGAATTATCTGTTTAAGTTCTATGGACTGCAGTCTCCTGCTATACTCCATTTCACCGAGGCTGGCACCATCAGTGATGTCCTCAACACCTATAGCACTGATAAAGCTCCTCAGCACTGGGTATACCTCTATAGAGGTTCTCAAGGTAATATATGAGGCTAACCTATTGCAGAGGAATTACATCAACAGTACAGGCATTGAGAACATCACTGATGGTGCCAGACTTTGTGAAAATGAGAACTGGTTACCGGAAGGCCGCAGATAATGAGTGACGGCGTTATGACTTGGATTACTTACACTGCATGGCTTGGTGTGTTCCCAGTATTTTGTCTTCTTACCTCATTTCACTTCTACTTAACCCTGGCTATGGCTTCTAAGAAAGATGCAAGTGTCAATGGTGGTGTCAAGCCTAAACACCGGTCTACTCCAATAAAATCAAGCCTCCTTGATTTTGGTTAATTGATCCACCATACTACCTCAAAGACTAATCCCCCTATTAACCAGATACAGTGGCGTACTAGAGGGGAGCAAGGGGGCGGCCCGCCCCGGGTGACAGCCATAGGGGGTGCCATTTAGCTGAATGGTAACGTTTTCATTTCACTTGCTGTCAATAGCATCAACAGAGAGCTTGGGATGCATCTCAACTATGATGACGTAATAGACGACTTCGCCTCAAGAAAATGCAGGAGGTTGAAAGTTTAAACTAATTGCTAAAATTCCTTGTGTAATAATAATGATATTGCTATTTATAGCATAACATTAGAATCGTCAAACTTTCTGTGGATTATGATTGTAGTATATGAGAGCCTACGGCGTTATGGTGTAAATTTCAGAATTATTACCGATTATAATGGTATTTTTACTGATGTTACACGTTTTTGTTTCAGTATTTTTGTTGCAACCTATATGCCACTATTATTTTAGCTATAAATTTTTCCTTTTGTAATGGTAGTAATTCATAATCTTACAAAATATATAATGCTGTAGCCTTGATGCCACTATGGAGTTATATGGCAATGACCATTTCTGTTTTTATATATCCGAGTAATAATTACTGTGCATTATAGTTTCACACAAGGTATCATTATTTTATTTTTATTCAAAGAATAAAAGATTATGCAGTGCAAGTTTTTTACTTTATATTGTTCAGGATAGGGGTATAACTTGAGGGGTGAATATATATAGGGTAGAGGAGAAATGTAAATAGAGTGGGGGGGAGGGGGCCTCCAACAGAAATCCAGCGTAGGGCCTCAAAAAAGCTAGGACCGGCACTGACTAAGTGGCAAGCCAAATGATTTCCTGGATACCAGGAAATCATTTAATACGCTGGGTGGTAACCTTACAACAAGCCAACACGTGTTCCCTACGTGACAACGAGTGGACAAGAGGAGGATTAGTGCCCCTCCCCGGAAAATAACTAAAAATACAAACAAGAAGCCTCGGACCAGGACAGACCAACAGGTGACAAGTAAGGACCTAACAAAGGACATGGTGTGGATTGCGACATGGAATGAAAGGGGCACAAATGATGAGGTGAAAGAGATAGAGATTGTTCAGGTGCTTGAGGGTGTAAAAGTGGACCTGTGGAATAAATGAGACTAAATGGAAAGCCAAGAGTGTGAGAGAGTGGGAGTATGGATGGGGTATGCCGGAGTTGGTGAGACTGGGAGAGCAAAAGGAGTGTGCGTTGTTGTATGCAAGAGATGGAAGGCGAATATAAGAGAGTATGGATCAGTTGGCACAAGGACTGTGTGGGTAAAACTGAAAGTAGGACTATAAATGTGGGCGATTGTGTGCGTATGGACCATTGCAAGATCATGCAAGCAGAGCGAAAGGAAAATTCTGGGCAAATGTGGAAGCGTGCATGGAAAAGTTTGAAAGGAGTGAGAGGGCATTTCTGATTGGAGATATGAATGGAAAAGCAGGAGATGTGAAGGCAGATGGACTAGTTGGTGATTGGGGTGTGCCTGCAGAAGTGGATGAGAATGGCAGTGCTCTAGTGGACATTCGTGCCGTGAGGGAGTTGGTGTTAGCACATACTCCCTTTAGACACGAAATGATCAACAGGTATATAATGGCGAATGATGAGAAAAGTGGGTGGTGAACTGAATGAATGGAAGGCAGTGACTGATATATATGTGTGGATGACAGAATTAGGTGAGTAATGGATGCAACAGCATACAGAGAATGGGGGAGTGGACTTTCTGACCACCACGTGGTGGTGGTGAAAGTCAAAGATCAAATGCAATGGAGGACCAGATGGAGAGAAGGCCAGGAGGAGAAGTCAATGCAAGGGGGGTAGAAAGGTTGTAAGAGGAAGGAAAGAAGGCAGAATGTAAGAGAGAAGTGGAGGAGCGATTGAGTAAATATGATTTACAGCAGATGGGGAAGGTGGAAGGTGTGTGCAAAATATTCACAGAAGAAATCTGTGCAGCATGTGAAGGGGTGCGTGCGGTGAACAGGAGACGAAAAGGGGTGCAAGGAACAGTATGGTGGAATGAAGAGGTGAGACAGCTTGTGGTGCAAAAGAAGAAAGCATATAGTGAGTGGATGGGAAGCAGGGGCATGGAGGAAGTTGAGAGACGGAAAAGAGAATTATTTGTGGAGAGGAAGAGAGAGGTGTAAAGATTAGTAAGAGAGAGTAAGAAGAGGGTGGATGAGGAATTCGGAAGGAATTTGAGTGTAATGTGGAGCGAATGTAAGAAAAAGTTCCGGAAAGAGGTAAAAAGGGTTAGACAGGGTGAAAAAGAAGTTAGTCGGGGTGTGAAAGATAAAAATGGTAGATTGCTAGTGGAGAAAGGAGAAAAGGTGAGCAGATGGATAGAACACTTTAAGGAACTGTTAAACATAGAGGATGAAAGTAATGGGAATATAAGTGCTTGGGGAATGGTTGGGAGAAGGAGAGAAGTGAGAGGAGAGGAAGAAATCTTTAGGATGGAAGTTATGGAAGCAAAGACAAATCAAAATAGGGAAAGCCACAAGAATTGGTGGAGTGTGTGGTGAAATGCTGAAACATGGAAGAGAGAATATGGCAGAATGGATATGGAAGATGTGCAGATTAGCCTGGGAGAAAGGTAGAGTCCCGAAGGCTTGGAAATCGTGTATAATTACGCCCGTGTACAAACGAAAAGGGGAAAAAGACGTGTGTTGTACTCTTAGGGGCATTTGTCTTCTTAGTGCAATAGGAAATGTATATGATAGGATACTTATTGACAGAGTTCAAGAAATAACAGAGGAATTAGTTGCAGAGGAACAGGGAGGTTTTACGAAAGGAAGAGGTTGTGTAGATCAGATATTAATAAGGAAGAAGTTGTGTAGATCAGATATTAATAAGGAAGAGGTTGTTTCGATCAGATATTAATTCTTAGGTCTTTAGTGGAAAAGTTTCTAGAGAAGGGAAAGATGTTGTATGTGGCCTTCATGTATTTCGAGAAACCGTATAACAGGGTGGATAGACAAGAAATTTAGAAAATAATAAGAATATATGGAGTAAATGAGAGGTTACTGATTGCTGTGAAGAGTATATAATTATGAGGGGGCTAATGATCTAAGTGACTTTTCTATTTGAATACTGGATCGAAACAGGGATGTGTCATGTCTCCAAGGTTGTTCAGTCTGTTTATGGATGGGGTTATGAGAGAGATACAACGTAGGACAGTGGATGTTGGAGCGTCCCTAAAGAGAGGGGGCAACATTTGAGAACTCTCAGTACTGTTGCTTGCAGATGATACTGTATTGTTAAGTGAAGACAAAGGAGAACTGCAAGGCATGGTGAATGAGTTTGGAAGAGTGTGTAAGAAACTGATTCTAAAGGTGAATGCAGGGAAGAGTAAAATTATGGTCTTCAAGAGAAATTAAGTCACTGGATGTTCAGTGAGGTTGGATGATGAAATGGAAAATGTGAGCACATTTAGGTGCTGGCGTAGTGTGATGAGTAAGGATGGAAGTTTGAAGGGGGAAGTGCTTGAAAGGCTAGAACAGGTAAGAAAAGTTACAAGTTTTTTTAGTGCAGATATACGAAACAGGGAAGTGAGCATGGAAGAAAAAAATCGCTGCACTACAGTATTGAGGTACCAACTCTAACGTATAGAAATGAAACTTGGATCTTGGTGGAAGGACACAAGTCAAGAGTGAGTTGTTTTCATCAATTTATTACGCCCAAGGGGCGATAGACCTAGTAGCAAGACCATGAGGCCAAGTATTATGTACACAGGAACCCGTGTTGTGCAGGGCACGATACTTTCTCACAGTCAAATATCAGAGTTTACAAGACAGGAGTCACAAAGTATTATGTATAAAGGAACTCGTGTTTCGAAGGGCAAGCTGCTTTGTTACGTAGAAATATTGGAGTGCGCAATACAGGAGTTAGCATCCACCAAAGTATTATGTACAGAGGAAATTGTGTCACGCAGGGCACGCTGTGTCGATACATAGATATAATGGATTTTACAGTACAAGAGTTAGCACCCATCAAAGTTATTATGTACAGAGGGACTCATGTCACGCAGGGCACGCTGTTTTGTGAAATAGATATATTTGAGTTTACAATACGGGAGTCATTATCCACCAAAGTATTATGTGCAGAGGGACTCATGTCTTGTAGGGCACGCTGTTGTGTTACAGAGATATATTGAGGTTCACAGGAGGGGAGTTAGTTTCCACCAAAGTATTATGTACAGAGGAACTCGTGTCTCGCAGGGCATGCTGTTTCGTTTCATAGACATATTGGAGTTCATTAGATATGAGTTAGTATCCACCAAAGCATTATATACAGAGGAACCCATGCCTCACACGGCATGCTGCTTTGTCACAGAGACATATAGGAGTTTACAATACAGGAGTTAGCTTCCACCAAAGTTTTATGTACAGAGCAACTCGTGTCACGCAAGCCATACTGTTTTGTCACATAGGTTTTTAAGAGTCTACAAGACAGGAGTTAGTATCTACCAAAGTATTATGTACAGAGAAACTCGAGTCACTCAGGGCACGCTGTTATGTTACATGATAGATCAGAGTTTACAATGCAGGAGTTAGCACCACCAAATGTGGATGTCGCACGAGAATGATACGAATATGATTGTGAGTAGATAATTATGTATATTAGTCAGGGACTGCCTTTGAGGCAATAGGTCCCTGACTGAGGGACACTCAAGGCACTATTGCTGAAGGTTGTTGGAGTTAGGAAGGTCACATAGCTTGCAGGAGAGAGGAGGTATTCCCGTTCCTCAGAGACTTGCCAGACAGGGCGACATCCTGGCCGATGTCGAGCAGACATAATATTGTGCCTGCGAACGATAAGGCCACGTCGACGATACCTGGGAGGCTTTGAGGTTTATTGCCCACATAATGCCACTCAGGGATGAGTGAGGCTGGTCACTCTCATCTCAAATGTCATGACCAACTTACCTAGCGACGGGCTCCTACGCTTCTTATAGGGCAGTATAGGATTGGATTTTATATATATATATATATATATATATATATATATATATATATATATATATATAGTGGTAGACGGGGGCACCCGTTATCCACTCACTCATTGTAGGGATGCCTTATGGTCTCTACACTGAGTGACAAGCCAAATGGTTTCCTGTATTTAGGAGGCCATTTACTACGCTGAATGGTAACCATACAACCGGGGTTTTTTGGCAGGTTTAAGCGTCCCCCAGATTCCCCTATCTAAAATCACTTAATCATGGCAAATGTCCTGAGAGCCTCGGAGGGCCCAATACCTGCCCAGGGCCCCAGCCAAATGGGCAGATTCGCACGACCATGTGAAATGTGAGAAGTGTAAATGAAGACAGCAAAGGGGTGGAAGTGGTGAATGTGTTCAAGAGTGCGAGATACGCCGTGATGGCATTGTGTGAAACGAAGATGAAAGGGTGTGAAGTGGAGTGGGAGGGTGTGAGATGTTTAAGATGGGGCACGAATGGGCGAGGAAGATGCAAGGAAGGAGTTGCTTTGTTGGTGAATGAGGTGTGGCAGAGTGAAATGAGAGATTATAAATGTGTCAGCTTGAGATGTATGTACGAGTATGTCAAGTTCAAGTTTGAGAAGATGAAAGTGGTTGTGATTGTAGCGTATGCACCGTGTGATGACAGGAGTGAGAGAAAGACGGTTTGGGGATAAGGTGGATGAAACAGTGGAAGAAATGCCCAGGAGCTATAAAGTAATCGAAATGGGCGATGTGAATGGAAGAGAAGGCACTGGTCCTGAGGATAACGTAATGGGTTGTAATGGACTACCAGGAGAAAATGATAATGGGAAGCGACTGAAGGATATATGTCAGGAAAGGAGGTTGTGCTTTTGTAACACGTATTTCAAACACAAAGATGCCCCAAAATATACATGGTATAGAGGGAACTGGGATCGTGTTGAAAGGAGCCTGATTGATTACGTGCTCGTAAAGAGGTCGATGCTGGGAATGGTTGCTGATATGAAGGCCGTGAGAGGATGATGTGGAGGTCGGTTAGATCATATGATTGTGATATGCAAGATCAAGCTGAGAGGAGTGAGGTGGACCAGGAAAAAGAGGAGCAGTCAGGGAGAAAGGCTGAAAGTTGAAAAAATGAGGACCAAAGAAATGGCAGATGAACACAGGACCAAAGTAGAGGAGGAGTTAGAATCAATGAATTTGAATGAAATGGATCTGGATAGCCTGTGTCATGCATATAGTGACTGCTTAGTTAGGAATGATAAAGCGGTGTGCAGTGTGGTAAGCATAACGACAAAAAAAGAAAGGTACGGCATGGTGGGATGAAGAGATTAAGAGAACAGTGGAGGAAAAGAGGAGGAAGTAGCTTGAGTGGTTACGAGACAGGGATTTAATTGAAATAAGAACTGAATATATTGAGAGCAGGAAGCACATAAAGAGACTAATGAAGAGGAAAAAGAAGGAGGTAAATGATGATCTAGGAAGAAAACTGAATGTAAACTACTTTGGAAACAGGAAGTTATTCTGGAAAGAGGTGCGGAAATGTAGAAGTGAGAGCGGAAAGAAATGTGAAAGCGTGAAGGATGTAAGTGGTAGAATATTAGCCCATGGGGATGAAGTAAGGAGCAGATGGAAAGAATAAGAAAGCCTGATGAATGGGAATAGAGAGAGCTGAGCCACTGTAAACATGATTGGTTTGGGGGTGTGCAAAGAAGGAATGCAGTGCCAGGAAACGTGACACTCGCACAGGTGAAGAGCGCTGTGACATGGCTGAAAAATGGGAAAGCAGCTGGGCTTGATGAGGTGTCTGCAGAGATCATTAAGTGCAATGAAGAGAGGAAAATGAAGTGCTTGTTGGAGATATGTAACAAGGCTTGGTTGAGTGAAACTCTGCCAGCAGAGTGGAAAAAGGTGGTGATTGTACCCCTGAACAAAAATAAAGGTGAGCGAAGTGAATGCAAGAATAATCGTGGCATAAGTTTATTGAGTGGTAGGGAAGGTATATGGAAGAATTTTGATACAGAAAGTAAGAGAGATATCATAAGTCCCTGTGAGTGATGAACAGCGTGGCTTTAGGAGTGGCAGAGGATGGCTGGATAAAATATTTGCAGTAAGACAGATAGTGGAGAAGGCTTGTGAGAAGGACTATAATGTGTTTATGGGATTCATGGATCTGGAAAAAGCAATGACAAAGTAGACCGAGAAGGATTGTTGAAGGTCTTGCGCATGTACGATGTAGATGGTAAGCTGCAAGGTACCGTCAAGGGTTTTTATGATGGTAGTGAAGCATGTGTAAAGGTCAATGGACATCTAAGTGAATGGTTCACGATCGGTGTGAGCCTGCGACAAAGTTGTGTCATGTCCCCATGGTTGTTCAATATATATATATATATATATATATATATATATATATATATATATATATATATATATATATATATATATATTGTTACATAGCCTATGATTTCATCATCCTTTGTGTAATTTTAACGCACAGTATGCTGCATGTTTGATCACGAGCATGTTCTGCCTCAGTCCCCCCTTCTACCGTTATAGTAGAGTAAGTCGTCCTTTCTGTTGTTCAGAGCGGGATTGTCAACTCTTTGTCCCCATGGCTTCATTTGCGCGTCCTTCTTACAAGTTGTATCAAGCTCTGCTGGCCCCTATATAATGAGCTCAGTCTCTGCATCATTGCCACTTAGATCTACTCCTCATTTTGTTCACATCTCTGTCCTCCCCTGTACAGTTATTATTATTGTGAGTGCTCAGGAAGTCTCCAACCATCTAGCAGCTGTGTGTAATTTGAGTATAACTGTTGTTGCATTTTTTCTTGTACTGTGTAGCATAAGGTTAATTCTTAGGCCTAGTAAGGTTTTTGTGATTTATGTAAAGGTTCTTATTGTCAGCCATCATTAATAATATTTTGTATCTGTAATAATTTATCTTGCATTAACTGAGCATTACCCAGTGTATTTTCATTTTATCAGGGCTGACTTAGGTAAATTTACTCATGCTAATTTCGTGTTAATAGAGGCTATTGCAGTTAACCATATATTTAACCTGTTTTTTTTGCCATTACATTATCCTTATGAGTCCTGAATGTTTTGTTGTTAGTTTTAGCATTAAACTTTAACTTGTAACTTTACCTAACTCTTTTGTTTTGAACCTGGACCTTTACGGGACAGTAGTGATTATTAGTATTCTCACTTAAAGTGTACATTATCTTTCTCTGTTCCGTAACATAAATTTGGCGACCTCATATCAGGATATTCAGGATATTATCATAAGGATATTGCTTGATATTTTGTGACTGTGATTTATTCATGATGTCTATTACTACACTTGATGAAGCCAAAGATTTTTTGTCAAATGTGCAAACACTGTGTGATGTAGAAAACAGAACAGAGAATGAACTTAAGCTTGTTGCTCAACAATTGGGAATTGCTGTTCGCTCTCATCATTCTAAAGATCAAATTGTTGACATGATTAATGAAAGCTTGTTTAATGTAACTCCTCCAAATGAGCAAACGCAGATTGAGTTAGCTAAGTTACAGCTAGCCCTGCAGGAGGCTCAGGCTAAGGAGGCGGAGTCTCGTGCTAAGGAGGCTGAATTTCAGGCCCGTTCTAAGGAGGCTGAGTCTCAGGCTCGTATTCAAGAGGCACAAATTGAAATTGCTAGGATTCAGGCAGACCATGAGTATCGCATGAAACAAGGTGGAACTGGATCATATAGCTCTGATGATTTTGATGTGGCTAAAAATGTTAAACTTGTCCCTCCTTTTAATGAATCTGATTTAACAAAGTATTTTCAGTTGTTTGAGAGGGTAGCTACAGGTTTTAATTGGCCAAAAAAGTATTGGCCAGTACTCCTTCAAACTATTCTCACCGGTAAAGCTCAAGTAACTTATGCATCTTTGCCTGAGGATCAATCTGATAATTATGATGTAGTTAAGAGCTTGATTCTTAAGGCCTATGAGCTTGTTCCTGAAGCCTATAGAGTAAAATTTAGGACAACTTATAAGCAAGATAAGCAATCCCATGTTGAGTATGCAAAAATCAAAGAAGATCTGTTAGAGCAGTGGTTAAATTCTAAGAATGTGGATTCTGATTTTGACAAATTTAAGCAGATGATTTTGCTGGAGGACTTCAAGAGGTGTATTAATAAAGATGTAAGCCTATATCTTGAGAAAAGAATAGATAATTTGTCTGATGCTGCAGTTTTAGCTGATGAATATGTTCTCACTCACAAGAGATATTCTAGATAAAAAAGGAAAGCTGAGAGTAAGTACGTTGCCTCTACTCAGAGTACAGGTAACAGGAAAGAGAATAAAGATGATGTTTCTCAGGAAGTAAATACCAGCTTCACCTCTAGATATCAGAAACGTAAATGTACTTATTGTAGTAAGCTTGGTCATACTACGGAGAAATGTTTCAGGAGACAGCGTGATGTGAACAAAAAGGAGTCTTTAAATATTCAGTCAATTGGTCTAGTGTCCACCCTTGAGAGTTCCCAGAATTCTTTAACTGAGTTAACTGAACCTGCTTTGAGGGGTAACTTAAATTCTCATGATGGAGCTCCTCTTTTGAGCAGTAACGTGGGTGACACTCTCAAGAGTTCATGTGCTAATTTCCTGTCTGATGGTTTTGTCAGTCCTCTGGACAGTAATGACAGGAAATCAGTTAAAATATATCGTGACACAGGTTCTTGCCAATCCCTTATGCTGACCAGTGTTCTAGGCTCTAATGTTAATTTCTCTGATGAAACTGTAATCTTACAAGGTGTAGGGAATAATTACTTCTCTGTCCCTCTGTGCAGAGTGAATTTAGAGTCTGGTTTTGTTAATGGTTCCGTTATGGTTGGGTTGGTTGAGACACTCCCAATGTCAGGTGTAACTTTCTTACTTGGAAATGATATTGGTGGAAATCAAGTGTGTCCAGCTCCTCAGTTGTCTAATGAGCCAGTGGCTGCGTCCCAGGATTGTGATGTCCCTGATGTGTTCCCTGCATGTGCTGTCACTAGGGCTAAGTCTAAAGTTACTGGTGCTTTAGAGGATAATGATGATGATGATGTTATCCTAGCTGACACTTTTCTTGCTAATTTGGACCACTCACCAGATGAGGCAGTACCCCGTAGTGTTGATAATTTGTCTCGTCAAGAGTTGGTTGAGTTGCAGGTTGCTGACCCTGAGTTGAAAGGTCTAGCTAACTCTGCTTGCAGTGAGGAAGAGTCAGCTGGTGCTTCTACTTGTTATTATATAAAGTCAGGAGTACTTATGAGGAAGTGGAGACCCCCAACGGCATCAGCCGACTGTGAATGGGAGGTTGTACATCAAGTTGTCATCCCTCGTGTTTGTAGGCAGGATATCATTAGAGTGGCTCATGATTCCAGTTTGGCAGGACACCTTGGAGTGAGGAAGACTGTGGCACGCATTTTGAAACACTTCTACTGGCCAGGTATCTTCAGGGATGTTTCCTGGTATTGTAAGTCTTGTCACACCTGTCAAGTTGTGGGGAAGTGTAACCAGACCGAAAAGGTTGCACCTCTAGTTCCCATTCCTCCTTTTGAGGCGCCTTTCACCCGTGTGTTGGTGGATATTGTGGGCCCTCTTCCTAAGACTTCTTCAGGATTTTCTTATGTGTTGACCCTGATTGACACGGCTACTCGTTATCCTGAAGCCATTCCACTTAGAAATATCTCAGCAAAGAACGTGGTTAAGGAAATGCTAGGGTTCTTCACAAAGTTTGGTCTGCCCAAAGAGGTACAGTCAGACCGGGGAAGTAATTTCATGCCAAATGTTTTCAAGCAGTCTCTGAAAGAGTTGGGCATCACCCAGATCACGTCTTCAGCTTACCATCCCCAGACCCACGGAGCGTTGGAGAGATATCATCAAACACTCAAATCGATGCTCAAGAAATACTGTTTGGAACATCAGAAAGACTGGGATAAAGGTCTTCCATTCGTTGTATTTGCCGCAAGAGAATCTCCAAATGAATCATTGGGCTTCTCACCTTTTGAACTACTGTTTGGCCATGAAGTAAGAGGACCCCTTAAGCTACTCAAGGAATGCTGGCTGTCGGAGGAAGATGACGTCAACCTGCTGGAGTATGTGATGAAGTTCAAAGAACGGCTGTCCACTGCTTTACAGCTGGCGAGAGAGAATTTAGGAGCTGCTCAGGAGAAGATGAAGACTTGGTATGATAAGAAGTCCAGGTTATGCCACTTTCAGCCAGGAGATCAGGTTTTGATTCTGCTACCAGTACATGGGCAACCTCTTCAAGCCAAGTTTAGTGGTCCTTATTTCGTGGAGAAGAAACTCAGTGATGTCAACTATGTCATCGCCACACCAGATCGTAGAAAGAGCAAGCAACTATGTCACATCAACATGCTAAAGTTATATCACAGGCGGGACGAAAATAATCTAGTCTGCACTGTAGCTGTTCCACCCGAGTCTGCAAGTGAAGCTCTCCCATGCAGTATGAGCCTGAGTGATAGTTTGAGGAAGAATCCTGATATCATGAATGATCTCCAGACTAAGCTTTCTCATCTACCTCCCGAGGAAAGGCAGGAGTTTTCGGCATTACTGCAGGAGTACCCGCAAGTGTTCCGTGCCACTCCAGGAAGAACCACTGTGTTAATGCATGATGTCGATGTTGGAGACGCAAAGCCAATTAAATTGCCTCCTTACCGTGTGAACCCAGTGAAAGTTCCTCTCATCCAGAAGGAGCTTGGCTACCTGTTGGACCACAAGATGATTGAGCCCTGTCAGAGCGAGTGGAGTTCTCCTGTCACTCTAGTCCCTAAGCCAGGTGGGTCACAGCAGCTTTGCATCGACTACAGACGTGTTAATCAGATAACGAAAACAGACACTTACCCTCTCCCTCGTGTGGAAGATTGCATAGACAAGATCGGAAAGGCTAGGTACATAAGTAAGTTTGATTTGTTAAAGGGATACTGGCAAGTACCTATGACTGAATGTGCTAGGGAGATCTCATGTTTTGTAACACTAGGAAAGATTTTTGCATGTTCTGTAATGCCATATGGTATGAAGAATGCACCAGCCACATTTCAGAAGCTCATGAATGTTGTAACAGAGGGTTTGGCAGGGTGTGTTGTTTATATTGATGATGTATTAATCTTCAGTGACAACTGGAAAGATCACCTATGCCATGTCAGTAAATTTCTTGAGCGTTTGGTTCAGGCTAATCTTGTAGCTAATTTATCAAAGTGTGAGTTTGGTCAAGCTAAAGTTCAGTACCTTGGGTACGTAATTGGTGATGGACATGTTGCACCACCAGGAGCTAAGGTTCAGGTTATAAGTGATCTTCCCAGACCTAAAAGTAGGAAAGAGCTACAAAGATTTTTGGGAATGGTAGGTTATTACAGGAGATTTGTTCTTAACTTTTCAATTCTTGTATCACCACTTACAGACCTACTGAAAAAGGGAGTTAAATTTGTCTGGACCGATAACTGTGAATCCTCTTTCAGCAAGCTTAAAGCTATCCTATTAAGTCAGCCAGTGCTCGCTATTCCAAATTTTGCTAAGCCTTTTACGATGGCTGTTGATGCAAGTGATACAGGAGCTGGGGCTGTTTTGCTGCAAGAGGATGATCAGGGTATTGAACACCCTGTATCTTATTACAGTAAAAAGTTCACTCCACCTCAAAAGAACTACTCAACTATTGAGAAAGAGCTTTTGGCCTTGATTATGGGTTTACAGCATTATTCATTTTATTTGTGTTCTGGTTTTGACCCCATAGTCATTTATACCGATCATAACCCACTGAAATTCCATAGTAAGTTTAAAGATAAAAATCAGAGATTGACAAGATGGAGTCTACTTCTTCAGGAGTATTCATTAGACATACAACATGTCAAGGGGAAAGAAAATGTTATTGCAGATTGCTCATCTAGACTTTAGACAGATTGTTTTACAGTAATAAGAAATTTCCTTTGTAAATTTCTTTTTTCTGTTTGGGGAGGTGTTACATAGCCTATGATTTCATCATCCTTTGTGTAATTTTAACGCACAGTATGCTGCATGTTTGATCACGAGCGTGTTCTGCCTCAGTCCCCCCTTCTACCGTTATAGTAGAGTAAGTCGTCCTTTCTGTTGTTCAGAGCAGGATTGTCAACTCTTTGTCCCCATGGCTTCATTTGCGCGTCCTTCTTACAAGTTGTATCAAGCTCTGCCGGCCCCTATATAATGAGCTCAGTCTCTGCATTATTGCCACTTAGATCTACTCCTCATTTTGTTCACATCTCTGTCCTCCCCTGTACAGTTATTATTATTGTGAGTGCTCAGGAAGTCTCCAACCATCTAGCAGCTGTGTGTAATTTGAGTATAACTGTTGTTGCATTTTTTCTTGTACTGTGTAGCATAAGGTGTTAATTTTAAGGCCTAGTAAAGTTTTTGTAATTTATGTAAAGGTTCTTATCGTCAGCCATCATTAATAATATTTTGTATCTGTAATAATTTATCTTGCATTAACTGAGCATTACCCAGTGTATTTTCATTTTATCAGGGGTGACTTAGGTAAATTTACTCTTGCTAATTTCGTGTTAATAGAGGCTATTGCAGTTAACCATATATTTAACCTGTTTTTTTTGCCATTACATTATCCTTATGAGTCCTGAAAGTTTTGTTGTTAGTTTGAGCATTAAACTTTAACTTGTAATTTTACCTAACTCTTTTGTTTTGAACCTGGACCTTTACGGGACAGTAGTGATTATTAGTATTCTCACTTAAAGTGTACATTATCTTTCTCTGTTCCGTAACAATATATATATATATATATATATATATATATATATATATATATATATGGATGGGGTTATGAGAGAAGTAAAAACACGAATAATGGAGAGGGGGATGGAGTTGGTAATGAATGGTTATGGATGGGATATCTCAAATTTGTTGCATGCTGATGATGCGGTATTACTTGCAAATACCGGACAAGAACTTGGTAGGCTAGTGCTGAGTTTTGCTGATGACTGTGAGCGTTGTGCCTTGACAGTAAATGTAAAAAAGAGTAGTGATCGTTACTGAGACAGAAGGTGAATCCCAGTGTAATGTTGCAGTGAATTAGGAGTGACTGGAATTGGTGAGAGAGTTCAAATACCTAGGTACGGTGATAGAAAAGAGAAGAAAATGTACAAAAGAAATGGAAAGTAGAGAGACACAAGGAAGGAAAGTACCTTGTGCAATGAAGGCTTTTAAAAGAAACAGAGGCTTGAGTATTGCAGCTGCACGAGGCTTACAAGAAGGAGTGTTAGTGCCAACTTTAACAGATGGATGTCAGATGGTGTGGCAGGAAAATGAAAAGTCAAGAGTGAGAGCAGTGGAGATGGGAGTGATGAGGAATGCATGTCGAGTGCAGAGAGTGGATAGGATACAAAGTGATGTGATTCGTTAAAAGATGTGGAGTGAGGATGTCTGTGGACACCAGAATCGAAGAGAGTGTACTGAGATGGTACGGTCATGTGGAGAGAATGGATAACAGTAGAGTGGTGAGAGAGGTATATCTGAGCGAACTTGAAGGAGGGAAGAGGCGAGGTAGGCCAAGCAGCATGTGGAAGGATATGGTGGATGAGTGTGTGAGAAAGAGAGGTTTGGAAGTCGATGAGACTAGGGACTCACAAGAGATCGAGCTGGCTGGATGAATATTGTGAGGAGATCATCATCAGGGATTTGACACCCCTTTTTAACGTGGCAGCATCCGGATTGACTCTATCGGATACGTTTATCTGAAGCTACAGAACGTCGTTAGATAGAGCCAGGATTCCGGGGGTTTGAATGAAGAGTGAATGGAAGCGTGGCCCATTGGATTGGGCAGTTTTGGTCTGTCTGGACATTGTTACTCCTCACCCTGCCCTAGGGTGGATAAGGAGGTCCGGGTGATGATGATTATATATATATATATATATATATATATATATATATATATATATATATATATATATATATATATATATATATATATATATATATATATATATATATATATATATATATATATATATATATATATATATAGCTAGACAGATAGATAGATAGATATAGGTATAGATATAGACAGATAGATTTTTTTTAAATAACAGAACGGAGGAAGGAAAAACAAATAAATAAAAAAATAATCCATTCACCAGATTACTGGTATCCTCTGTTCATAAAATATCTGTAACAGTTAGACATAAACAGCTGTGGGTTGAAATTTGGAGGGAAACAACTCTGGGGAAGCGAGTTCCAGAGAGACGCAGTTCGGGGAATGAAAGAATTCTGATAGGCAGAAGTTCTGCAATATGGCTGAGTGACATTCCAATCATGAGCGCTACCAGATGCCCGTGTAGCAAGAGGGAAGGCATGGAGAGGTGGCACCATGGACGCAACTTCGTATGAGTATTTGCCAAAAAAATATCTGTAAAATAATGCAAGGGAGGCAACATTCCTTCTTACTTGCAGGGGAGGTAGTTTATTTGTAATGGCAGGGTTGTTAATGATTCTAAAAGCCTTGTTCTGAATTTTGTCTCGTTGTTTTAATGCAACCTCTCCACAACCATTCCAGAAGGGTGAGCAATATTCAAGCTGAGAGCGCACATGACTCTTATAAATTATAGCTAACTGCTCATCAGCAAAGAAGTTACGGACTCTGTACAATAATCCAAATTTCTTTGAGGCGGATTTAGCAAGTGATTTGACATGAGAGGTCCAGCTGAGGGCATTGTTCAGTGAGATGCCAAGAATTTCAATACTTTTGGAGATGGGAATATTAGTAGCACTGAAGGTAATGTACGAATCTGGCAATATCTGTCTATTAGTAAACTGTATATATTTAGTTTTACTAGCATTAAAAGAGACAATGTTGTTTTGTCCCCATTCATTGATCGTAGATCTTGATTTATGGAGATGGCTGTACTGAGTTAAGAGGTAGGCTAGAGATAGATAGATAGATATAAAACTTTTTTACAACCTTTTGTTCCTGTACCTCAGGTCGATGAACTTTGCTCAAAAACAAAGAAAAAAAAAACTTATTTCTCTCAGTTTTAGAAGAATGTCAACCCGAAATAAAAAAAAAAAATCGATTTTTGCAAGTGTATATTTACAATAATAATAATAATAAAAAACAAAAGAGCTTATATAAATGCATTATTACTTATAATCACTATTTATTTCCTAGAATAAATCTACGTTCCAGTTTGGCTTTATTTCTGCAGGCAGAATAAAGTTCCTGCATCACTTTGATTGCATGTTCTGCACACCGATTACGTCTTAGTATCTTGAGTAACGATGGCTCCTACTTCCAGTGATTCTGCAATGAGTTTAGTGCTTTTTCGTAAGGTTTCAATATTCTGATAAAGTTCTTGAAGTAATTTTCATTGTACATCTGATTAGTAAACCAGTACTCTGCCCTTTCGTACGAAATGAGTCTGCATATCTTCTCCAAAGTCTTCCTTGTTGTAGGCATAAGAATGAATGCAAGGATAGCGAGAATTGCTCTTGAATTCCACCTCGCATACTGATATTTGGAATTTTGTGAAAGTCAATCAAAGCAAAATGCCCCTTTTCTTCAAAGAATCTAAACACACGTGTTAAATGGTACAAACACTTCCTTACTTCTCCATTCTGAATTTTTTTTTTTTTTTTTTTTAATGTGACCGACTCTGGGCATAGGCTTCACAGCCTGCTTTCAAGGCCCAGTAGTCCTCCTACGTACCGCACACCTCTACATGTCACCACTTCGGCGCTAACACCCACCTTCCATACTGAATACATGCTAGGGATGTCTCATACAGGACTGGTGTATTGGTATTAGCGGGGGTATTTTTACGACATGTCGGCGGGTCTTCTGGTAGAACAGTAAAGTCTAATTTTATGAAATTCAAATCCTTAAACTGTTCCCTGCACCACCGGGATTTGAACCCGGGTCCGTTAGGACTGCAGGTCAACTCTCTACCGATTGAGCCACCGCCTCCCCCATTACTGAGGATCTCTTCAGTTCCATTAACAAACGGTGATTTTAGTTTTTCATAATTCTTTATTAGTTGAGACACAAATGGATACTCGATGTTTGGAGAATTGGTATTAGCGCCATGTTCTTCGTCCATCACCAAACGGAGACTCTTGTCCAGAATGTTATGCTGACAACCGATAAATTGTGGTTTGTTGAAAGTCTTATTTGAGAACATTTTTGTTGTAACCTGACAACAACTCTACTCTTTTTCCCACTGTTAACGCTAGTTGTATCAGCAGTGATCATTTTTATTGCATGCCATAGGTTGTATTCATCAGTAACATTTGCAATTCCTTCAGCAGTGCTTTCAGTAACATTTGCAATTCCTTCAGCAATGCTTTCAGCCTTGCCATTCTCCAAACGCAATGCATCCAATTTTATTTCGGTTCGTTCATTTTTAAATAGTACTACCTGGTACTCATTTTCGTCAGTCCACTTTCCATCGCAGTGTAAGGACAATGTTTCCAACTGCAACTTTTCAAACATTTCCTCCTTCAGTGTAGCAGCCTCTTTGTATATTGTTGTATATTGACTTGTAAATTGCTGCTTGACATGGAGCTGGAATGTCAGTACCATCATGTGACAATTGTTCGCATATTTTAGCAGCTTTACTTGTCGATACCACTAGATGAAAGATCGTTAGATATTGATGGTAATATAGATTCATCAGGCAGTTTTCGTCTTTTTGAAGGGTGAATGGTTTCCTTACTTGCAGTTTGACCTGTTGAGTACCCCACTTCTCCTTTGCTTTGCACTTGTAGGTGGTAGAGCTGTTTATCTTCAGTGGATAACCATTGACCATTTATTTTTGTGATATCAGAAAGTTTATTATTTTAGGGCATCATATTTTCCCCTCTTGACACATTCATCGTAAGACTTTAGCACCGTGTTAAGCTTTGCTTGTATTACGTCATCTGACACATATGGAAAGTTCAATTTATTCTCCCATAATTTTGTAACTTCTTTGAAAATTTCGACTATCCGTTCTTTTCTTAATTTGATTTTTGCTTCAAGAAATTGGTAACGTCCAACAACTTGCATTTGGTTTGGCATTCTGCATTTTTCATCTAATGAAGATTCATCTAAAGGCACAATTCCTCTTCTTCTATGTGGTCGCTTGAACTGCACCAAATTATTGGTCCAGACATCCATGTTCTTCTTTAGGCTACGATATTATCACTTCTTTTGTGCTACATAATGCTTATCTAAAGACAAAAATATTTAATATATAACAGTAACACACTAAGCAATTATTTTTATGACTGTTCACCTGCAAACTGCGAAGATAACTGTTAGATGGTGAAAACTGCGTCCCGTTTTATAACATTTAGATTATTCTAGAATGTTCTAAACAATGCTAAACCATACTAGAACGTTACAAACTGTTCTAGAAAGTTCTAAACAGTTCTAAAATCTTCAATGCAAGATTAAGAAAGTGAAAAAAAACTTGCGTGTGGTAATGGTGAATAGATGGTATATAATCCATTTTTGATCTGGGGTGACCTTTTTTTTTTTATTTTTTTTTTAAACTGAAAAGAATAAGGGCGTTTTTCTTTGTTTTTAAACAAAAATTCATCAGTTTACGATACAGGTTACCTTTTATTTGAGAAAAAATCAAAAGTTATAACCCTTATATATATATATATATATATATATATAGAGAGAGAGAGAGAGAGAGAGAGAGAGAGAGAGAGAGAGATAGGTAGATAGATAGATAAATATAGATATATATATATAATGTATCTATCTATCTATATCTATCTATCTATCTATCTATCTATATATTGCCAGACACCAAAATCCCGTGAGGGGTAGTCGTTTGACTTTGAGTTAGTCGTTTTATGGGGAGGCGCACTAATTCTCCTCCTACCCACTTGTTGACAAATAGGGAACACGTATGGGTTGGTTATATGGTTACCATCCAGCGTTGTAGGTGATTTCCTGGCTTGCAGAAAACCACTAGATTTGTCACTCACTCAAAAGCTACCTGAAAGGGAATGAAGAGTAATAAAAAGTGATAGCAATGGTGGGAGATGCAGGAAAAGAGGAAGGCAGACACAGAAAAAGAATGACAATGGTGATGGAGGAAGTAGGAAGCACTGCATCAAGTGGGTGGGTGATGAACCCCACAAATATATATATATATATATATATATATATATATATATATATATATGTGTGTGTGTGTGTGTGTGTGTGTGTGTGTGTGTGTGTGTGTGTGTGTGTTTGTGTGTGTGTGTGTAAGTGCTGATTACCCCTGAGCAATATACGGTAAACGCAACCAGTGTATTATGGTATGTACAGTCAGGGAAATTTCCGCTTTACCCACTCTTCCGAGCATTGGTGGTCGACGTATAGTCACGAAGGTGCAGCCACACCCCACACGTCTGGTACTTGTGAGTGGAAGGGAGGTTGGCCGAGGGTGGGAGGGTTTGGAGAGTTGCTTATGTCACAGTATCAGTTCAGGTTTACTGTCAAATGTATGCTTCTGTGCCTTCGTTCTGTAATGTTCGATAGGAATGATAGTTACAGAGACCAGTCTTATAAGTTCGACTTCCCATGTCATTCTGTCTAAAGAAAACGAAAAACCTGTTAACTGGTCATGTAGATTGTTGATTATTATTATTATTATTATTATTATTATTATTATTACACAATACCTTAGACTCTAAATTCGAGATGAATAATTACCAGAATAACAATGGAAATGGTTGCAGGCGGATGTTTACAGTGGGATGACAGAGGAAAAATAAATAAACAAATTTATAAGATTTTTTTTTTTTTTATGCTAGGAAGAAGGAACCGAAGGCCGCTAGCCCGAAATTATTGTTCCTTCCAAGAGAAAAACAAAATACAAGAGAAAGCCAATTTCAAGATCTGATCATTTCGAGATGCCTGGACACACTGCATCTGAAAGACCGGAGATCATAGGAAGCAGGAAATACAGTCAGAGGGAGAGTGTTCCAGAGTTGACCTGTTGCATAAATGAAGGACTGGGAGTAACGGTTAACTCTTGTATTAGAGAGCTGGACAGAAAAGAGATGACAGTTTGCTGCTAGACGGGTGCTACGCGCCCGTCATAGAGGTGGAATAATGCATGCAGACAGTTCAGAGGAGCAGTGACCATTGAAGTGGCGATAGAAAAGAGATAAAGATGCAACAGTGCGACGAAGAGGCAGAGGTTGAAGGGAGTCAGTAAGATGAGGAGAGTTAATGAGACAAAAAGCCTTTGACTCCACCCTATTGAGAAGAGCTGTATGTGGGGAGCCTCCCCACACATTAGAGTTGTACTCTAAACAGTAGAGGATAAAACCCCTGTATAGAGTCAACAATTGTGCAGGAGTAAAGAAGGAACGGAATCGGCTTGGCACACCTAATCTCTTGGAAGTAGATTTTACAAGAGATGTAAGATGATCTTTCCAAGAGATAAGTCCCGAGTAAATGAAACCCCAAGCATGTTCAAGGATGATGCAGGATTAAGCTGAGTATTATTAAACATTAGTGGGTATACCTGTGGAAGATTATATCGGGTTGATAGATGTAAAAAACTCAGTCTTTGATGCATTAAAAACAACCAGATTATTTTTACCCCAGTCAGTGATACGAGCCAAGTCAGACATTAGGTGTGCCATAGCCTCATATAGATAGATAGACAAATAGATAGATAGGTAGACAGATAGATAATATAGAGGTTTTGTCTTCGAGTCAAATATAAATACAGCATATTTCATATCGTTACGAATATCTCCTGGGGAAACGCCTCATGTAAAAATCGAGAGGGAATAAAGGCGTTCAAACTTCAGTCCGAACCCAGCAAACTTCCATAACTTTCCTGACAACACTAATTCTACAGATATCTACGTAATCTTTTTCATAAAATGCTAGCATTACATTGTCATCTATCCTTACTAAAGTACTGGTTACTCGAACACACAGTCCAAGTCATACATTGCTGACCTACACGTGATTCCCAGTCTATCACTAAACCCTCCTCTGACCCCAGTTCCCCGCCTCCCCTTCCTTCTCACTCACAGTTACCAGATATATGAGGTCTGACTGCCTTCTTACATTCACCTGTCTCATACCAGTGCTTCCGGAGGTGGGTAATGCGGAAGTTTCCCCGACTGTACAGTGCAGTCTAAGAGGTTGATACCACTTCATTGAACAAAAAAAAAAGAATTTATTGAATGAAAATATTTTTTGTGGTTGAAATGCAATTCTATAATTATAAACGCTAAAATACACTGTTGCTTGCTGTGAATATAGGAAATTTCCGGTTGAATTTCTGGCACAGGGACAACACCAACTTTCCGGCACGCTTGGTTCCAGATCAATGCTAGATGAACCTTTTTGTCAAACTAACCAAAGCCACATTTCATTTTAATAGTTCAACAGAGATCACCTGAGGTCACATATAATAATGCAGCAGCTCACCACACCTCTGACCCACATTCCTTCAGTGTACACTTACTCACACTCATGTTCTAATTTTTATTCTTTACGGAACGACTCAGTCTGGTTTCATTATCAAGCTACCTGAGTAGTTCAGTTTATCTGACGCTGTCGAAACCCATCCATCACTCAGTCATGCTCAGTACTTTTGCTGTTTTTCATAGTTTTTCTAAGATTCACTTGTTTCCTCATTTCACTGTCTGCACAGAATTTCAATATTTTTTCCAGCTTGCATTTATATATATTAAAAACAGGTGAGAAACAAATACCATATGGGTCACACAAATACACGGGAATACCCCAGTCCAGTTTTCTCATCATTTATGCCTCATCCTGCTTTACTGTTTTTGTTTTTAGCATAATGAAAATGTCTTACAACATTAAATCCCCCCAGATATCTGTAAATACACCATTGTGACCAGATTGGTGAGTGAAAATATGCGTGAGGATACGGCCTGCCAGGGTGATAGTTTACTGGGTAGCTACATGTCGGTTGCTATGGTACGTACCTCAAGGCGACTGGCAACCCTGAAATGTAATAAAGTTTTAAGCACTCTACACTCACTTATAAAGTGCCTCAGCAGATACCAGTGATGCAAATGACATTGTGATTTGACTGTGATTGTAATCAAGAATAAACTGATGTGGTGATATATTATTTCAAAGTAAACACAACCAAAGAACAATAAATTTGATCAGAAGTGTTGTACTCGCAAGACCAGAAGCTGTTGGTTAGGGATGATTAATTGTGAGAAAACTGTATTCAGAGAAAATGCATTGATAACAGTGCTGATTTACAAAGAGAAACATGAGAGAAAAGGGATGTCTGATTCACGATCAAGCGTATAAGAATCGATGTAAACATTGTTGATCCAGTCCATCCCGTGTTTTTATGGGTTATTACTCGGTGACCAAGGCCGACACATGCAAGCATGTTGGAGCCTTTAAAAACGAAACGAAACTCGGGTAGCTGGCAAAAACCTGCGTGTAAACTTGAGTCCTGAGCCAATTAACATTTTTTCTTATTTATTGCTTAATTTGGTTATTGAGGGGTTTTGTCATTGCTGTAGTTTGGGGGACCAATTAACCACGATCAAAGAGGTCTGACTGTTCTAATATACAGTAGACTGGTGTTTACGCTAGACAATACCTCTGACATTTGCATCTTTCTTAGAAGCCATAGCTAGAGTTAAATGTAAATAATATGAGATAAGAGTCAGATAAAATGCAAGGATCACCACCAAGACATGTGTCATGACAGCCAAACATTGGATATTATTACTGATCCCCACCATGCCGAAGCAAACATATGTGAGGCAAGAATTTATAAACTGGGTAAACAAAAGAGGCCGTCTCCTCCTCGACCCCGTAGCTTACCTGACACACCCATTAATCTCGACTTAGGACCAGCAGATGACAATGAAGCAAAGGAAGGAAGTGGAGGGGAAGAAAGTCGAGGATAGGAAAAAAAAAAAAAAAACTTACACAGGGTGTCACTAGTTAAAAGTGGCATATAAAGCTGTTATAAGTAGAAACCATGAGGAGATTAAAACAAATGCACAAGGAGCATGAGAAACTGCAGAGAAGACTTAGAGACGTAGGTAAACAAGGGAAATCACGGAGGAGGGAAGAAATAAGGAGTGAGACATAGAGTAAGAATTCAAGTAAACATACGATACTCATAAGTGAATCATTATGATACATTAAAAGTGTTTGTAATTACGAGTATTGAGTGACATGTTTCCACTTGTGCTGCTAAAGTAATAAAACTGTCTTGTACAAAGTTAGTTTTAGCAAACTAGAAATCGTATCTGTGATTTGGAACCTCAGTGTGTGGAACAGTATAGTATGTATTCCGGGTAGGAGTTAGGGCAAAGGGACACACAGTGTCTCGTTGTCCTAACTTTGGTGTTACTAATTCTTTCTGGACTTGCCTCCTCATTCCCTACTGCTATTTTTCCTATGTTACCTATCTCTATAAACAGCAGTAACATATTGTGCGCATTAAAGATGAGTGCGAAACATATAAATGCTTACTGAGGGAGCGTAGGGCACAACACTGGTGGCAGCTTCATGGAATATTTTAGGCCTTAACATTTTTTTGTATCACTAAGCAGTTACACACCTAAAAGTCTAAAAAGCGATTGTATAGAACCTAATGGTGAATCTAGCTCAGACCAAGAGACTGTTCCCTTCGAATTAGGATATACACCAACAAAATTTTAATTCTGAAGTGTCAGCAAGAATGTGGACCCAGAACCAGATTAAATCACTGTGGACATTGCAATTCTTCTTGATCAATTGTCGCTTGCAATAGTAGACAGTCAGAAAGATGCTGCACACCGAATAAAGGGCTTAGCATATTTCGCAGCCTTTATGCATTCAAGACCAGCTGAGTTCCCAGGTATAATTCTCAAACCTAATGCTAGCTTATGGATAAGGGAGACAGAGAACAAGATGACTGGACCTAGGTGGAGTATACTTGGCAGGTTTGATATAGTTAGGAAGTACGCACTAGGTATTGCTCATGACAGAATTGAACACAAGTGGTGCCAAGCACAACAAACCTCGCCCAGCTCAACCAGCTTCGAGTAGCCCCATGAATATCCGTGACCTGAGTTTCGCCTTGCAAGGTCAGTTAAGCTCAAAGATCATGGTACCAACTAAAAACCCATATGGACCCATTTGCAACTTCCCATATATTGATAATAGTAAATATCTGTCTTCAACCAGTTTCGAGTTATAGTCTCCTGAATATCCGTGACCTTGAGTTTGACCTTTCAAGGTTACTGAAGGTAAGGGTCATGGTACCAATTAAAAGTCCATTGGGACTTTCTATAGTTGATAGTAGTATATATCTATCTGCAACCAGTTTTGAGTCATAGCCCCCTGAATATCCATGACCTTGAATTTGACCTTTCAAGGTCACTAAAGGTCAATAATCTTGGTGCCAAATGAAAGCACATATGGGAGTTCCTGTATGCTGGTAATAATATATCTTCATCCAGTTTAAAGTTACAGTCCTCTGAAAATCCGTGACCTTGATTTTGATCTTTCGGGGTCACTCGATACCTCCAAAATTTAATCACCTCCTTTTTGGACTAGTGCCCACATATCCTGAAAGTTTCATGTAATTTGATTCCGCCGTTTTTCCGTAATGTTGCTAACAAACATAGAAACAAGAAACTAAGAAACAAAAAAGAAAAGAAACTAGACCAAAACAATACCTCGCCAGACTCTGTCCCGGGCGAGGTAAATATATACATGAGGCAAATAGTAGCTAGGAGGATTTTAAGCCTTCCCTTCTAAAACTTTACTCTCCTGAGAAAGGTTTATTAATTAAAATGTTCCCCAGCCAGTATACAGTCACTATTGATACTGATGAGTACGATGATCCCGTTAACTCGTAATAAGGCCATCATAAGAGGGTGAAAACATACTTGTTTAGGTGTCCTCCTCAGAAAAGAGCTCCTACTTACTGGTTCTGACCTCTGCTTCTGGTGCCAATTTTATCTGTGTTGCCCATGTTACCTTTAATCAATGTAAGGGTGTAATTTTTTCCCATGACCTCCTCTAATACCCAGAGGCATGGTTGTTGAGGGTACTACAATCATATGATATGGTGACTGTTGAGCACCTGCAGAAGAAAACAGATGGTATTCTGACTCTGACTCCGACCGCGTTCCTGACATTTAACAAGTTAACGTTGCATAAATCTGTGAAACTTGCCAAGTTATCACTTACTGTGAAGCCGTATGTGCCGACCCCAAATCGATGTTTCCACTGTCAAGGATATGGACAAGTTTGCCGCTTTTGCTGCCATATACAGGTTGCCCTTCTTGGTGTCTATGATTTCTGTGGTGGACCAAGTCATACTACTGACTGTCCAAACATCAACACCGCTGTGCACACTTTCAATACAATCATACAAAACGCAGAAAAAGACATATCCCTAGAGGCAACAGAAAGAGACACAACCCTAATTTTACACCAGAAATTCAAGGCCTCATCAGACAATGGTACACACTGCGACACTCCCCAACACCCCATACACAAGACACCATACAAAAAATACAAGAACTCAACACTCAGATAAACAGTAAAATATCAGAACAGCAAACACTAAACTGGAAAAATTTCCTCCAAACACTTGACCACAAAACAAACATCAGCAAACTCTACAAAACACTAAACAGCATCACACTTTCCAACAGCAACACCACACAATCACACGCTGCCATCAAAACAACAGACACCATACCCTCAAACAAGCAACAAGCAAACACTCTCATCAATCACTTTTCACAAGTCAGCCATCTAACCCCCCATCCAGAAGACCGACGTATCATCAGACGTAAGAGACAGTTCCCCACAGACCCAGACTATGCACCTTTCACTTACAACCAGACGAAGTACATCATTAACAACCTCAAGCACTCATCTGCCTGTGGACCAGACAACATAAGCAACATTCACTTTAAACACCTAGGACCACAAGGCATACAAGCACTCACCAACATATCAAACTACAGCTACTCACACAACATAATACCCAACATCTGGAAGCATGGCAATATCATCACTACCCCTAAACCCAACAAAAACCCCAAGTTACCCTCCTTACATCGCCCCATCACACTCCTCTGCACCCCCTCTAAAGTCACTGAACGACTGATACTACAACTAGTCACACCTCACATTCCCCTAGCCCAGTCACAACATGGCTTTAGGCCACTATACTCCACAAACACCCTTCTTACGGACCTTACACAGAGAGTTTTCGATGGCATTAATTCAGCCAGGCCACCACACAGAACACTCCTAATCACACTAGACATTAGCAACGCTTTCGATGCCATCCCCCGCCACAACCTCACAAACAAAATACTCAACACAAACATGCACAATAACACAAAAAGATGGCTGGCAAACTACTTAGCAGGCACATGTGCACACGTAACATTAGCCAGTCAGTCTTCTAACATCAGAAACTTCACAAACGGCGTCCCCCAAGGATCTGTTTTGTCCCCTACACTCTTTAATCTATATATGCACGACGTACCCACACCCCACACACCACAGATACACATAGCTTCCTATGCTGAACACTTACATGTACACACCAAAACGCTAACACAGCTGCAAACATCATTCAACCTTACCTCAACACACTACACGAATGGTTCATCACAAACAGGCTCAAAATTTCCCCAGCCAAACCTACAGTGACTCTTCTCACAAACTGGACAGCAGAACATAGTCACGTCCCACACCTTACCATAAACAACACTCCCCTACCACACACACACACACACACACACACACACACACACACACACACACAAAATCCTTGGTGTAACATACAGTACATCAATGTCATTTAAACAACACATCAGAAACATTAAAAATAAAATAACACCAAGACTCAATGCTTTGAGGTCACTTGCCCATACAACATTCGGACACAACAAAGAAACCACCAACAGTATACAAACAATACATACGTTCAGTGATGAATTATGCAAGCCCTGCCTGGGCTTCTAACCTGACCAAAACACATTACAACACTCTACAGACCACACAGAACAAGGCCCTAAAAATAATCACAGGCTGCACAGCTACTACACCCACAGACCACCTACATCAAGAAACCAAAAGTCCTCAAAGTCAAGGATCACCTAGACATGAGAGGCACCCAGTTTCTTGCTGCAGCCTCCACAAACCCACAACATCCACTACAGTACATGGCAGCACATCAACCCACACCAAGGAACATCAAAACAACACCCAGCACACGATACCATACACAAATACTGTCATCTCAACCCCCTCGCCCACCTCAGACCAGCCTCCAGATGCATATCCACACTCAGATCACTCGCCGCTCCATTCAGTCACTTAAAGACAACACACAGCTGCATGCACGGCCTCCTGACATCCACATTTCTGAATCCTATCTTCCTCGTGAGGACAGGGTCCACCTGGCCAGGCTGAGATGTGGGCACCATCCAACCCTCTTAAGCTACCAGAAGAGGCTGGATGACTCCGTCGCAGATGCCTGCCCAGAATGCAACACAGCACCCCATACTATTAAGCACATTATGGAAGACTGCATTGCACACAATCACCTACGCCAACAACACAACATACACTCTTTGAGAGCTCTGTGGGAAAGCCCAGTCTCGGCCATTGCCTTCCTAAGAGACTCGGGGCTGTTCGGCCAGACTGCCTAGGGAACAACTACTACTACTACTCCTACTGACTGTCCAGGACCACTTAAATGCTATCACTGTGGGAGTCTTCATACTGTATCTTCTAGAAACGGTCTTGCTACTGCCTGGAGAAGGAGATTTTGTCCATTCATACACATGAGAAGGTTTCTTTTCCTGAACTAAAGAATAAAGCCCAGACTGGCTTCTTCTAGCCTGGGGTTACTTATGCTGCTGTCCTTTCTGGAGTTCCTGTGCACCGCCCTCTGTCTCAGTTCTGCCTCGATCCATTCCACTGTCCACTTTTCCACCTGGTGATTTGCCAGATGCTGTCCCCGGGGTTAGTACTGCATGTGACACTGGTGTTTACCCACCCTCTACTCAGACCGTTTCTGCCCCAACTTCCGTGGCTGAGGGTTTGCTCATTTCGATGGTCGTGTCTCCTTATCTTGCTTTTTCCAACATGCCCGAAGTTCCATCTGTACCTGGCAAATGTCACCATGATTCTTCAGAGCCCTCTGAGCCTGGTCACTGTTGTCGAACCTTGTTTCGACCTCTTTGCTGTTTCCTCTCCTCTAGAGGCTCTGGGGCTAGCCAGGTGGAGGCTGAAGTTGATGGTTCGGCTGTGGTTCGGTCCCTACTTGGGATTGGTGTTGCATGGATCGTTCGTACTTCAGTTTTGCCACATAGAATATCATTCTCACAGTGTTCTGGTACTGTGGGCTCTATTTCTACCTCTGGAGTTTTGATGGTGGTATTGGCTGCCCTACTTCACCTGGGGCAATCTGCAAACCACCTTCAAAGGAACCTGTTCTTCTGCCTCAGAAGAGGAGCATTGTAAAACTTTCTCCTTCCTCGTCCTCACGCTTCCCTTTGGATGTTCAGCACAGGGTGCAGGTTCCATGTGCTGGGTACAAGGGCCTTCCTAAGCATCAGTCCAAACCTGCTTGCTTGTCAGGAGCTGTACAGTCCAGCACCTTATCCTGATCTTCCCTGCATTATGGGTTCTATCATTCAGTGGACTTGACAGGGTTTAAGTGCCAGCAAGGAGGAACTGTGTCATCTTGTTGCACAATTTGTATGCATGTGTATTGATGCAGTTCCTTTCGGTCCTACTGGTTACCATGCCTTTTATTCTAATCCAGTCCCAAGCCAAGGTCGTCATGGAAGTGTTACTACGTTCCTTCGCTGTGATGTTCCATTTACTCATCTGAACCTTTCTACTACCCTGCAGACTGTTGCTGTTCAGGTGTTTTTTCTTCGTCAGCTTACAGATTGTAGTCTTTATCTTCCTCCTAGTTCTATTGTCGCATGGGCTGTTTTGGAAAACTTTTTTCATGGCTTTCTTTCTCCTTTTCTTTTACTGAGAGATATGCATGGTCATAATCCTCTGTGGGGTGACAGCGAGGCCAACCCTCAGGGTGTTATGCTGACTTCCTTAGTGGAGAGTGAGCAGTTGGGTGTTTTAAATTCCAATGAGATGACGTATTTCCATAGCCAGACTGGGGCTTTTACTGCTACTGATTTGTCCCTGTTCTCGGCTGAAGCTATTTTAGATTTTAACTGGGATGTGCTGCCAGACCTGTAGAGCAGTGACCATTTCTCATTACTTTTAACTGTTGCTGAGAGTAGACCTCAGCCTCGTCTTCTTTGCTGGCGTCTGGATAAGGCTGACTGACCATATTTCATGGAATTAAGTTCCGTTGCCCTTTCTCTTAATGATTTTGGCTGTATTACTGATGTGGTGTCTTATTTCACTGAGGTGTTGCATTCAATAGCCTTGTTATCTGTTCCAAGAATAAGGGGTTGGTTTCCAAAAAGTCAGGTTCCTTGGTGAAATGCTGAGTACAGTTCTGCAGTGAGAGCCAAATGAGTTACTTTCTCTTGACTTCATCCCCATCATGGGAATCCTCAGTATTTGGTGGTGTCTTGGAGGGTGCCAACTCATATGAGGCGTGTTTTAAAGGAGGCCAGGCATTCATTCTGGAACGGTTATGTTTCCTCCATCAATTCAGGGACACCCCTCACTCAGGTGTGGAACCAGGTAAGGGAAATTTCTATAAAATTTACTGTTCCCTCCCCTCCTGTTTCATTTGCCGCAGGTGGAACTGTGATGATTTTGCTGTTGCAGAGTAACTTGTTGATCATTTTGCAGTGTCACAGAAGGATGCAGATTAGCCTTAGACTTGCCACCGTCGGTGCCTAGAGTCTTGTGGTCTCAGTTTTGCCTCTTCTGGGGAAGTCTTATATGTCCCCTTTTCTATTCCTGAACTCCAGGCGACTCGGTTGCAGTGCCATGATTCCTTTCATGTTTTTTTTTTTTTATGCGAGGAAGAAGGAACCAAAGGCCATGAGCCCGCAATTATTGTTCCTTCCAAGAGAAAAACAAAATACAAGAGAGAGCCAAATTCAAGATCCGATCATTTTGAGATGCCTGGACACACTGCGTTTGAAAGACTGGAGAGCATAGGCAGCAGGAAATACAGACAGAGGGAGACAGTTCCAGAGCTGACCTGTTGCATAAATGAAAGACTGGGAGTAACGGTTAACTCTTGCATTAGAGAGCTGGACAGAAAAGGGATGAGAGTTTGCTGCTAGACGGGTGCTACGCGCCCGTCGTAGAGGTGGAGGAATGCAAGCAGACAGTTCAGAGGAGCAGTGACCATTAAAGTAGCGATAGAAAAGAGATAAAGATGCAACAGTGCGGCGAAGAGACAGAGATTGAAGGGAGTCAGTAAGAGGAGGAGAGTTAATGAGACGAAAAGCCTTTGACTCCACCCTATTGAGAAGAGCTGTATGTGGGGAGCCTCCCCACACATGAGAGATGTACTCCACACAGGGGCGGATAAAACCCCTGTATAGAGTCAACAATTGTGCAGGGGTAAAGAAAGAGCGGAGTTGGCTTAGCACACCCAATCTCTTGGAAGCAGATTTTACAAGAGATGTAATATGATCTTTCCAAGATAAGTCCCGAGTAAATGAAACCCCAAGCATGTTCAAGGATGATGCAGGATTAAGCTGAATATTGTTAAACATTCGTGGGTATACCTGTGGAAGATTTTGTCGGCTTGATAGGTGTAAGAACTGAGTCTTAGATGCATTAAAGACAACCATATTATTTTTACCCCAGTCAGAGATACGAGCCAAGTCAGGCATTAGGTGTGCCATAGCCTCATCCCTTGTTTGTTGAAGTAACTGTTGAGATGGGCGTTGCGGGAACCGAATGGAAAGGTGAAGGGTGGAGTCATCAGCGTATGAGTGGATAGGGTTAGATGTACAGCTTAGAAGATCATTGATGAATAAAAGGAAGAAAGTTGGTGATAGGACAGAGCCCTGAGGAACACCACTGTTGATAGATCTAGGAGAAGAACGATGGCCGTCTACAACAGCGGCTATAGAACGACCAGAAAGGAAGTTAGCGATGAAGGCACAGATAGAAGGATAGAAACCGTAGGAGGGCAGTTTGGAAATTAAAGATTTATGCCAGACTCGATCGAAAGCCTTTGAGATGTCAAGTGCAATGACAAAGCTTTCGCCAAAGTCCCGAAAGGAGGATGACCAGGAGTCTGAAAGGTAGGAGAGAAGATCGCCAGTGGAGCGTCCCTGACGGAACCCATACTGATGATCGGAAAGAAGGTTGTGATAGGAAAGATGCCTTAAAAATTTTCTATTAAGAATTGACTCAAAAACTTTTGAAATACAGGACGTTAAAGCAATTGGACGATAGTTGGAGGGTTGGGAGTGGTCACCCTTCTTTGGGACTGGCTGAATGAGAGCAAACTTCCAGCAAGAAGGAAAGTTACAAGTTGACAGACAAAGGCGAAAGAGTTTGCCTAGGCAGGGTGTAAGCACAGAAGCACAGTTCTTGAGAACAACAGGAGGGACCCCATCAGGCCCATATGCCTTGTTAGTACTGAGGCCAGTGATGGCAGAAAATACATCAACTGAAGAAATTTTAATGTCAGCCATGAGGAAGTCAGAGTGGGGATGTGATGGAGGAACAGCACCGGAATCGTCTAAGGTGGAATTGGAGGAGAAAGTCTGTGCGAAGAGATCTGCTTTATCAGTAGAAGAAATAGCTACAGAACCATCAGAGTAGAAAAAAGGAGGGAAGGATGATGAGGTAAAGTTATTAGAAAGATTTTTGGCAAGGTGCCAGAAGGAGCGGGAAGAATTCGAGTTGGAGAGTTGAGAGCATTAGTATGGATGAAATTATTTTTAGTAGAGCGAAGAACAGACTTAGCATGATTCCGGGCAGAAACGTAAAGATGATGTGATTCAGGGATGGGTTGGCTCCGGTACCTTTTGTAGGCCTTCTCCTTGTTGCAGACAGCATTAGAACAAGTGTGATTAAACCAAGGCTTTCTTGCGTGAGTCAAAGGATGTGAGAAAGGAATGTATGCTTCCATGCCCGAGAGAATAACCTCCGTAATGCGCAAGGCACACTCAGATGGCTCACGGCCATGGAAGCAATAATCATTCCAGGGAAAATCAAAGAAGTACTGCCTGAGGGCCTCCCAGTTCGCGGCTCCAAAATGCCACAGACGACGTTTCCCTGGAGGGTCCACAGGCCGTACCGGAGTGATAGGACAGGTTAAGGTAATAAGGTTGTGATCGGAGGAGCTCAACAGAGAGAAAAGGTTAACAGAGTAAGCAGAAGGATTAGTTGTGAGGAAGAGGTCAAGTATGTTGGGGCTCTCTCCAAGGCGATCAGGGATACGGGTAGGGTGCTGTACAAGCTGCTCTAGGTCATTAAGGATAGAAAAGATGTAAGCTTGTTCACCAGGTGGATCCGTGAAAGGAGAGGAGAGCCAAAGGTGGTGGTGAACATTGAAATCTCCAAGAATGGAGATTTCAGAGAAAGGAGAAATGGATAGAATGTGTTCCATCGTAGAAGTAAGATAGTCGAAGAATTTTTGATAGTCAGTAGAATTAGGAGATAAGTAAACAGCACAGATATATTTAGTCAGAGAATGACAGGAAAGCCGAAGCCAGAGTGTGGAGAATTCAGAAGAATCAAGTTCAGGAACACGAGAGCAAGATAAGTTGTTGCGTATATATACACAACAGCCACCTTTGGCTTTGAAATGAGTATAGAGAAAGTAGGAGGATACAGAAAAGGGTTTCCTATCAGTTGCCTCAGACAGCTGAGTCTCCGTTAGAAAAAGAAGGTGAGGTTTACAGGAGGAGAGGTGGTGCTCAACATAGCGAAAGTTAGAGGAAAGGCCGCGAATGTTGCAGAAATGAAGAAGAAGAGAGTCAGACAGTGGTTCCAGGCACCTTGAGTCATCACCGGGAGATGGGCAGATGGTGGGGGCATTTATGGTCCCCCCCCCTGGGGACTCCGAGGCTTGATAAATCGACGCCATTTTTGGTGAATTTTGAATAGGAAGTGTAGTGTGTACTGTGCATGTAGTTTGGTGAAGATAGAGAAATTTGTACTGGAGAGCATGCTGGCCTACTCTCTGTGTAACTGAGACACTGAAAAAGTTCAGCAAAGGGGGATGGTCAGGAACTAGTCCTCAGGGCTGATGAAACGGGAGCTCCAGCACTCCCTGTCATCAGCTTTCCATCCACCTCGGGAGTACTGCCCTGCTCGACTGTTAAGTGAGACACCAAGAATTTCAAAACTTTTGGAGATGGGAATATTAGTAGCACTGAAGGTAATGTACGAATCTGGCCATCTTACATCACCAGTGTGATGAGTTCCTTTCATTTTTGCTGTCATTGTTTAATAAGATCTGGTGTACTGTTGAGTTTCCAGCTTCTTGGGAAGTTGCTGTAGTTATCCCCATCCCCAAGCCAGGTAAGGTCCACCTACAGGCGATGAATTTTCGGCCATTTCGTTGACTTTTGTATGTGTAGGTCTTGGAAAAGATGGTCAGCAGTTGGCTTGTTTGTTTTTTTGGAGTGAGATGACTTCTTACCCTCTGTCCAGTATGGTGTTCGTCAAATGCGATCAACTCTCACGCCACACTGTCCTTGGACTCTGTGAGGCTTTGTACACTAACCAACACCAGGTCACGGTCTTCTTCGACTGGAGAAGGCATACGACACTGCCTGGCGTCATGGCATTTTACTTTCTTTTCATGAGCTTGGTCTTCGTGGGTGCTTGCCTATTGTTAAGCAGCAGTTTTTATCAAACCGTTTTTTTAAGGGTCCGAATCGGGGGAGAGCTTTCTAATGCCCGTGAACTTGATGATGGAGTATCACAGAGGAGTATTCTTAATGTTACTCTCTTTGCTGTGGGTCATCAACAGTGTAATCATTGTTTTTCCAGATGGTGTACGTGGCCCACTATATGTAGATGACCTTTCAATTTGCGTCTAGAATGTCTGATAGAGAGTAATGTGTAGCTGGCTCTTAACAGGATTTCTCTGTTGGCTGAGTCTTGTGGTTTCTATTTTTCTTGTAAAATGACAGTGGCTATGCATTTTTGTCGTCCCTGTGGTCGGAGAATACCCAGCGTGGAAGAAACTCGGTTTCTAGTCTTCTGTTTGATAAACAACTAACTTGGTTTCCTCATACTCAGTTTGTTAAGAGAGCTTGAATTAAGGTCTTGAGTCTTCTAATGGTTTTGGCTCATACCTCTTGAGGTGCTGAATGTCAGGCCCTCCTCTTGCACAGGTCTCTTATTCTTTCTAAACTTGAGTGTAGGTGTGAGATCTATTCCTCTCCTGCAGATGTCCATCTCCAGATATTAGATTCAGTGCATCATGTTGGTGTTCGTCTGACACCTGGACCTGGAGTATTATGATCAGCCCCGATTTCGAATTTGTTTGTGGAAGCTGATGTCCACCGTTTCGATTTATGAAGCCAGTCGTTGATGATAAGGTGTTGGTATCATCTTCACCACCTTCCGGATGCAGTGCATTGTGTCATGATCTCCCAGGATTCCCCATTTTTTTTTTTTTTTTTTTTTTTTAATAACAGAACGGAGAAAGGAAAAACAAATGGGTAAAAAAAATAATCCATACACCAGATTACTGGTGTCCTCTGTTCATAAAATATCTGTAACAGTTAGACTTGAACAGTTGTGGGTTGAAATTTGGAGGAAAACAACTCTGGGGAAGCGAGTTCCAGAGAGATGCAGTTCGAGGAATAAAAGAATTCTGATAGGCAGAAGTTCTGCAGTATGGTTGAGTGACATTCCAGTCATGAGCACTTCCAGATGCCCGTGTAGCACGAGGGAAGGCATGGAGAGGTGGCATCATGGACGCAACTCCGTCTGAGCATTTGCCAAAAAAATATCTGTAAAATAATGCAAGGGAGGCAATATTCCTTCTTACTTGCAGAGGAGGTAGTTTATATGTAATGGCAGGGTTGTTAATGATTCTAACAGCTTTATTCTGAATTTTGTCTAGTTGTCTTAATGCAACCTCTCCACAACCATTCCACAAGGGTGAGCAATATTCAAGCTGAGAGCGCACATGACTCTTATAAATTATAGCTAACTATTCGTCATGGACTCTGTACAATAATCCAAGTTTCTTTGAGGCGGTTTTAGCAAGTGATCTGACATGAGAGGTCCAGCTGAGGGCACTGTTAAGTGAGACACCAAGAATTTCAAAACTTTTGGAGATGGGAATATTAGTAGCACTGAAGGTAATGGACGAATCTGGCAATATCTGTCTATTAGTAAACTGTATATATTTAGTTTTACTAGCATTAAAAGAGACAAGGTTGTTTTGTCCCCATTCACTGATTGTAGATAGATCTTGATTTATGGAGATGGCTGTACTGAGTTGAGAGGTAGAGATATTAGACTTTGTAAATGGATGTCTGAGTGTGAATGAACTATGTAGTGTTGAGTCATCTGCATATGAGTGAATGGGATTGTGAGTGACAGATAAGAGACCATTAATATGAACCAGAAATAGGGTTGGCGCCAGAACTGATCCCTGCGGCACGCCGACGTTAATTGAGTGGAAATTCGAATATACATCATCTACTTTTACTCTTATTTTCCTGTCACTAAGATAAGAAGAAATCAAAGGAACAAAAGACGTTAGTCCATAGCAAGGGAGTTTGGACAGCAGGGAACGGTGCCATACTCTGTCGAAAGCTTTAGAGATATCAAGAGCTACTGCATGAGTTTCTCCAAAAAGATCAATTGATTGATGGATGGTATGAGTTAAGAGATTGAGTATGTCAATGGTGGATCTTTCTTGGCGAAAACCAATTAAGTTGTTAGATTCAAGATGTTTTACAATATGCTTATTAATTAAAGTTTCAAATACCTTACCAAGAGAAGATGTGACAGCTATTGGTCTGTAATTGGAGGGGTCGGACGAACTTCCTTTCTTCGGAACTGGGTGGATATTGGCTTCTTTCCATGAATTTGGGAATAAAGAAGTACGTATGCATAGTCTGAATAATTTAGCTAGGACAGAAGCAAGTTCAGGGGAACACTTTTTCAAAACAATTGGCGGAATTCCATCTGGGCCTGGAGCTTTGTTGGTAGGTAAATTGTCTAGGATGGATTTTACGTATCTTGTCTGTATTTTAAGTGGAGCAATTTCGGGAGAATCAAGTTCCAGTACTGGGACTTTTTGGCTGATATCGTCTATGGTAGAGTTTCAGGCAAAGGTACTAGCAAAGATATCTGCTTTCCCACGTGAGTCATTTGTAATATTGCCGTCTGAAGATTTTAGTGGGGGAACGGAAGATGACTTGTTAAAGTTATTATTGAAAGAATTAAGAGTTGACCAGAATATTCTATTGTCAATAGGGTTGTTAAGTAGTTTATGACACTCGTCCTAGTTTCCTGAAGCCCTTTGGTTACAGTGTCTGGCCTGTTATGTTAGCCTTCTCTGTTCCAAGACTGGCTGTTTGTCCACATCGGATCCCGAGGGTGGGTTTTTGGCTACTCCTTGTGTGACATTCTTTAGGTCTGTTGTTGGTAATAAAAGCTCACTTCCCTTTCAGGTGTCCCTCTGTCCCTCATTTTAGAACATGCCTCCACTCGTGAGGGTTCTGTCCCTTTCTGTACTGACGGATCTAAGACTGATACCGGAGTTAGCATTGGTGTCGTCTTCCCTTCCTTCAGTCGGGGTGGTAGCCTTCCTGGTTTTGCTTCAGTAGGTATATGCGGCTGAACTGACTGCGATTTTATATGGTCACCAAAAAATTTTTACTCTCCCCAAACTGTTTTTTTTCTTTTTCTTTTCTTTTTTTTTTTGAGATTTTTAGTGATTCCGACAGTGCTCTGTCTGCACTGAAGTCTTTTAATTCATTCCATCCACCGGTTTTATAATTTTTTAGTGGCTTTTTCTCCTTGGCCATCGTGGCCATCAGGTGGGGTTCTGTTGGGTTCCTACCTATATGGGAGTTTCCAGGAATGAGCAGGTTGATCTGCTAGCTAAGGTAGCATCGGCACGCCCTCCTGAATCTGTGGGATGTCATCCTCCTCTGCATCAGTTACCTGCATATAATTTTTACCCTTATATTGCAAAACGTATCCGGTGTTGATGGCGTGACCTCTGGGATGCGGTGGGGCCTAACAAAATGCCTGTTATATCTGGGGAGGTTGGCTCCTTCACTTACCAAAGCCTGTCTCGCTGGTGGGAGGCTGCTTTATGCCGGTTGAGGCATGGCCACACTCGGTTCTCTCATGGATTTTTAATGGAGCCCCCCTCAATTCTGTGAGGATTGCTTGTTCCCCCTGAGTCTGCGGCACATGCTGGTGAAGTGCCGCAGTCTTACGAGAGAAGATTTCCGCCACCGATACCTCTGTGAGCACCAGTTGGGTGATGGATCGTACTTTCATCGGCGCTTGTGGAGGTGGCCTGTTGTGAGGGAGGGAGAACCCTAAGCTTTGTGGCGGCAGCTGGGCTGCATCATATGATGTAGCCTAGTACTCGGTGTTTTGTTTTTTTATTGCTTTTATTTTTTGTGCTTCATTTTGGTGTTTTAGTGATTTTGGTGTGTTTCAATGTGTTTGTATTTATACTTTTACTTAACTTTTAGATTATTGCCTTCTCTTATTCTCTGTTGGCGTTTTTCCCATTGATGTCCGACGGCATTGTACAGCCTGTTTCATGTTATATTTAACCTTCAATCAGTCACGCTGAGACTTATGTAAAATTAACATTATGAGGGAGTGGTATGTATATCGGAAGTTAACATTGTGACGGGAGGTTTTCAGAATTTGAATATGGAGTGTATTGCTTAGCACGCGGTATATGCCTGAGTCCCCTGTGTTCGTAAATGAAAATGCTTCTGGTCTGGAAATAATAGCTTATACATGGTAGCATTTACACTTTTGTCTCTTATTCCTCTTCTTCCCCACATACATAATAGTCATATTATTACTTTTTACCAGCACACGAAAAAGTATTTTCAGTTTTAAAGGTGATGTGAGATTTTACTTAATCATCTTTCACTAGGCTATTAAGAAGACCTTATCTTGAGTTTACAAATCCTTATAGCATGCTTTTTCTCTCTCTTTTTTTATTATCTTATTTTTTTCTTGATAAAATTTTGTTGCTGCTTAGCTAAAAAGACTGATCAGAATATTTTGAACTCGACGATTTGTATGTAAAACCGCGTTTTATTACTCTTACCAGTCGTTAAATGACCGAGGATACTATTGTCGCGGCGCTCGACTCTGAGGTTGTTATTATCGTGCCCTGGCAACCTACCATTCAAAAGTGCGTCTGATTTCGTGTATAATATGAGACGCATGTGATTCGTGTATAATATGTTCGTGTATAATAATATTCGTGCATAATATATTCATGCATAATAATATGCAATCTGTACATGGATGGGGTAATAAAAGAGGTACAAGGTAGGGTAGTAGATGTTGGAGTGGCCCTGGTGAGAGAGGATAGTGTTTGGAAACTCCCTGTACTGTTGTTTGCAGATGATACTGTGTTGTTGAGTGAAGACGAAGAGGATTTGCAAGGCTTGGTGGATGAGTTTGGGAGAGTGTGTAAGAAACGGAATCTAAAGGTGAATGTAGCGAAGAGTAAAGTGATGGTCTTTGAGAGAGGTGAAGTCAGTGAATGGACAGCGAGGTTGGATGGTGAGGAATTGGAAAATGTGAGTACGTTTAAGTACTTGGGTAGTGTGATGAGTAAGGATGGAGGTTTGGAGGGTGAAGTGCTTGAAAGGGTACAGCAGGGAAGAAAGGTTGCTGGTTCTTTGAAACCAGTGATAAGAAACAGGGAAGTGAGTATGGAAGTGAAAAAGTTACTACATGACAGTATTGTGATACCAACTCTAACGTATGGAAGTGAAGCTTGGACGTTGTTGGAAGGACACAAGTCAAGACTGAGAGCAGTGGAAATGAGTTATTTAAGAGGAGCCTGTGGAGTCACATGGAGAGACAGGCTGACGAATGAGGATATAAAGGAGCGTTGTGGTGTGGATGTGGATGTGATAGGAAGCGTTATGAGGAACACACTGAGGTGGTTTGGCCATGTGGAGAGGATGGAGGGTGAAAGACTGACGAAGAGAGTGTATGTGAGTGAGGTGGAGGGGGGAAGAGGGAGTGGGAGGCCGAGGATGAGATGGAGGGATGGGGTGGAGAGGTATATGAGAGAGGGGGGTGTGAGCTGGGAGCAGGGCAGTGAAATGGCGGGGGACAGGGCGACTTGGAGGCGATTTGTTTGTGGTCACCCCAAACGGGATTGAGGCGTCTGGCAATAGATAGATAGATAGATAATAATATGATTTGTGTATGATACGAAATCGGACGCACATTTTGAATGATGGGTTGCCAGGGTACGATACTGACAACCTCAGAGTCGTGCGCCGCGACTATAGACTACGATAAATTTGGCTTTCTCCAAGGAACTCCGACTCGTGGCAAATTTTCAAGGTTCTCTATACTTTATTCAGTGACGTGTAGTCGTCTGGCTTCGACCAAGTCTAGAATTTCTCTTACTGGATAACTTCTCATAGGCAGTGTAATAACTGTTTTGTTACTGAATAATACCTACCTCCCTTCATGCTTGCTGATCAACGTTAAAAATAGCCTTAAAACTCTTACGCTGCCTTCCCGTTTCTGCCATCGTCCATGGAGAAAGCAAACACGTAAATAAAAGGTATTAAAATTATTCGCCAGTGTTCCAACAGAAATTGTTAACTTCACATTAGTGTCGGATTTGAATATTTTATATAACTATTCTTGTCAGTCTTATCTTGCGAAAGAATTGTCGTTTTTACCATACCAGATTTCGACTTCACGAATTATTCCTGATTGTCCCCTAGCTATAATTCTGAAATATCAAAGAGTTCCGTTTGAGGATTTCCCAATATCGTAACTAACTCATTACTACAGACAAAATTTAATTCCACAAGTATTTTGACATTTATTGTTTTCTATTATATTTTTACAAATATGGTTTCATCTTGTAATGATATAGGGAAGAATATGCACTGTACAGTAAGACTTTATTGAAAACTTTTGGAAACTGCCACCATTTCTTTGGGCAACTGTGCCTGTATAAGGTAACTGAAAACAGTATGCACTGATGGTCATTACATTTCTGTTCCCATACATTGGAAAATTAATACATTCATTCGACCACAGCTTACCTGTGCAATACCCTAATAATTACAAATTAATGGAACTCAGCTCCATGATTACATGCAATGGTATAACCTGGCCCTATGCTGGCTGATTGATTTCTTAAAATAATAATAAAGTGCCTGTACTGTAAGAATAATACCTACAATTGTGGGTACACTGCTGTAATAATGTAATACCTCAAGTAACTGTAGGTCAAGCAAAGTTACACCATATCCTCCATACTAGGCTATCCGGTTAGCCAAGGTGATATGTGGCCCCGGTACTTATGTGTCGCATCCAACTGTCTCCATTGTTGTATGACAGAGAACCATCTCCCGCCCTCTTAAAACGCACCAGTAATTCCCAAGTGGTGACTATAACAGTGATAAATAATTTTTAGTCGAAATATCGTTGGAATGGCAGAACTAAGTGTGTCTGCCACTTGATATCACATAGGTGGCAGGTCCAGCTGTTTTTTTTTTTTTTTTTCGTCCACTGTGGGGAAAATAATTATCTTTATCAATGAGGAGGTGAAGTCTGCGTAGCACCGCCCTTCTACTAGAGGAATCTGCGCGTTACAGCTCATCACTTTGCAAATTTTTACTAATATGATATTCTTTTCGTGACTACATATGTCAATCGTAGGTTCAGAAAACGGTTATGTTAGCATACAATTTCTTCTCCACCACAATAAATTACTATATTTCATCCGCTATACCTTTTATTAAAGTAGCCGAAATCACAATTCTATCCCCAAACATTTGGACGTGTCGGGACCACACCTGTTTAGTTTTTTTTTTTTTTTTTTTTTTAATGCGAGGAAGAAGGAATCAAAGGCCATGAGCCCGCAGTAACAGTTCCCTCCAAGAGAAAAGCAAAATACAATAGAGAGCCAAATTCAAGATCCGATCATTTTGAGATGCCTGGACACACTGCGTTTGAAAGACTGGAGATCATAGGCAGCAGGAAATACAGATAGAGGGAGACAGTTCCAGAGCTGACCTGTTGCATAAATGAAAGACTGGGAGTAACGGTTAACTCTTGCATTAGAGAGTTGGACAGAAAAGGGATGAGAGTTTGCTGCCAGACGGGTGCTACGCGCACGTCGTAGAGGTGGAGGAATGCAAGCAGACAGTTCAGAGGAGCAGTGACCATTAAAGTAGCGATAGAAAAGAGATAAAGATGCAACAGTGCGGCGAAGAGACAGAGGTTGAAGGGAGTCAGTAAGAGGAGGAGAGTTAATGAGACGAAAAGCCTTTGACTCCACCCTATTGAGAAGAGCTGTGTGTGGGGAGCCTCCCCACACATGAGAGTTGTACTCCACACAGGGGCGGATAAAACCCCTGTATAGAGACAACAATTGTGCAGGGGTAAAGAAAGAACGGAGTCGGCTTAGCACACCCAATCTTTTGGAAGCAGATTTTACAAGAGATGTAATATGATCTTTCCAAGATAAGTCCCGAGTAAATGAAACCCCAAGCATGTTCAAGGATGATGCAGGATTAAGCTGAATATTATTAAACATTAATGGGTATACCTGTGGAAGATTTTGTCGAGTTGATAGGTGTAAGAACTGAGTCTTAGATGCATTAAAGACAACCATATTATTTTTACCCCAGTCAGAGATACGAGCCAAGTCAGACATTAGGTGTGCCATAGCCTCATCCCTTGTTTCTTGAAGTAACTGTTGAGATGGGCGTTGCGGGAACCGAATGGAAAGGTGAAGGGTGGAGTCATCAGCGTATGAGTGGATAGGGTTAGATGTACAGCTTAGAAGATCATTGATGAATAAAAGGAAGAGAGTTGGTGACAGGACAGGTAATGTTAACGCCATCTTACAGACCCTAACCGTACTACTTGGAGACACGGTCTGTGGCGGGATTTATCCTTTCTTCTTGGGGGGGGGGGGGGCGGTAGGGGTAGAGGGAGATCGACATTGGCCCAGCTCAGCGCCGGTCCCATGCCCAGATAGATAAACAGTAGCCTAAGGGCTGGCGTCAGGAAGGGCATCCGGCTGTAAAACCAGCCAAAACCAAAATGCAAATCAAACCAGAAGGGCCTCGGAAACTGCTAGGGTGTGTCCGGTAAGTGATGGGCGGGGATCTCGCCTGACCTCAGTAGGAGATAGGCAAAGGCTACTGGGTCACGGTCGGGCTTGGTTGAAGAATTAGTCCAGGCGAGAGTGGGATCCCTGAATGTTGGGACAATGAGCTGAAAGGGAACGGAATAAGTGGTTCTGATAGTGATGAGGATGGCTGGAATATTGTGTGTACAGAAATCTAGATGGAAAGGGAATAAGGCAAGAGAGCTGGGATGTGGATGCAAGTTGTTCTGTAGTGGAGCAGATAAGAAAGGGATGAATGGTGTGGGATAGTGTTATCCAAGGAACTTAATGATAAACTACTTGACATAAGCAGGAGAATTGATAGGGTAGTGACTGTGTAGTAAGGTATGAATGGGACAGTGGTTAACATTATGTGCGTATCCTCCCTAGGTTGGCTGTGAAGAGGAGGAGGAAGTCCTTTGGGATCAGATGGATCAAGAACTTAGGGCAACACCAGAGGGAGAAAGGGTTATCCTAGGTGGAGACATAAATGGGCAGGTAGGAAAAAGCAAAGAAGGTATTGGGAAAGTGCATGGCGGTTGAGGTGTGGGAGAGAGGAATGAGGAGGGGGAGAAGATAGTGGATTTTTGCGCTGGCGTTTGATTTGACAACTCCTAACATCTTTTTTTGAGAAGTGGACCAGTTTTTGACCCACAAAAGTGAAGAATGAGAAAGTGAAATCGACATCATAATGTGTATGAGATCCCATCTGAAAGAAGTTAAGAACTGCAGGATCATGAGCGGAAATGTGTGCCAGTCTATGCAGACCAGTAGTGGCGAACTGTGAGTTGAAGAGTGGCAAGAGAAGGAAATCGGAGCAAGGGACACCTAGGTTTAAGTGTTGGAGGTTGAAGGAGGAGGATCTGATTAGGCAGTTAAGGGAGAAAGTTTTGAGTGAAATGGAACCACTGTAGGTGGCGCACGAGTGGTGGGAGGAAAACAGCAGGGTGATACTAGGAATGGGGAAGGAGGTTTTGAGTATGTCAGCTGGGAGAAGACCTCCTTGGGATAAGGAGACGTGGTGGTGGAATGAGGAAGTACAGGAAGTGACAGGGACTTAAAAGGATACTAAGAAGAAATGGGATATACCAAGGTGAGAGGAAGATGGAGAAATCTACAGGCGGGCAAACAAGAAACAGTGGCAATAGCAAAGGCGCAAGCTTGGAGTGGGGTGTACGAGGACTCGGAAACACCACAGGGAGCGAGAATGATCTATAGAATAACGAGAAATTGAGATAAGGCAGCCACAAAACTCACTCAGATCAAGCAGATAAACGACGAAAGAGGTTGGTTTTATGTGACCATATCAAGATCAGGGATAGGTGGAAAGGAAACTTTGAAATGTTGCTGTATGAAAAGAATCCGAGAGTTGTCTTTGAGGATGGAGGCCCGAATGGGGGTTTAACAACAGATGTATGCATAGAGGAAACAAGGATGGCACTTTAAAAAATGAAAAGCGGGAAAGCAGTGCGGTGAGATGGGATACCATTGGAAGTTTAAAAGAGTTTGGGTGAAGAAAGAAAGCATAAATTTGATGTGGGATTTGATGCAAAAGATTTATGTGCAGGAGAAAATGCCGGATGAATGGAGACAGTGTAATTATTCCTGTCTACAGAGAGAAGGGAGATATCAGGGACTGTAGCAGTTCTAGAGGGATAAAGTTAATGTCGCATACGATGAGGGTTTGGGAAAGGATTATAGAGAGAAACCTTGAGAAAAAGACAACAGTAAGGAAGGAGCATTTTTTATTTCATGCTGGTAGAGGGACGACTGATGCCATTTTGTACAGAGGCGAATGATGGAAAACCATAAGGAGAGGCAAAGGAGGTTGCAGCTGATTTTCATTGACTTGGAGAAGTCCTACGACAGTGCCACGTCAGGAGTTCTGGAGGTGTATGTGGGAGAAGGGGGTGCTGGAGAAGTATATGAGGATAGCACATCTTCTGTACGAGGGGCCGAGGACCCAAGTCAAATGAAACATAGGACTGACAAAAAAATTCTTGGAGTTGGTTTCCATCAAGGATTTTCTTTAAATCCTCACCTTTTAAAGCTATTTTTGGACGTGCTGGTTTCTGGTTTAAGAGATCATATCCTCTGGTGCATGCCCATTTACTAATGACATCGTAGTACGCAACACCAGAAGAGACGAGATGAAGAGAAAATTAGAAAAATGGAGAGGGACTATGGACGACAGAGCAGTGAAGGTAAGTAGGAATAAAACTGAATACCCGAAGTTCAACGAAGTTCAAAATTAAGAGATTAGTTCACAGGACCAGTGGTTGAAAAGAAAACAAAAAGAAAAATTGAGGATCGGTGGTAGCGGAGGATGGAAACTTGCAAGCAGAAATAACCCATAGAGTGGAGTGCACATAGAGTGAAGGACTTGGAGGAATGTATCGAGAGTGTTGTGTGATAGACGAATCATGATGAGGCTTAAGGGTAAGGTATATAAGACGGTAGTGAAACCGGTTTTGATGAATGGGATCGAGACGTAAACGCAGGAGGAAATGTTGGATGTAGCGGGGTTGAGAATGTTGAGATGGTTGTATGGAATAATGAAGTTTGATACGATTGGAAAGGAGAGGACCAGCGGGAAAGTGAAGATGAGTGAAGTATCCAGGAAGGTGCAGGAAAAAAGAATAAATTAGTATGGGCTGCTGCTGACAATGGATGAATATTGTGTGGGGAAGAAAGTAATGGAAATGGAGATGCAAGGAAGGAAGAATAAGGAAAGGCCGAAGATGAGGTGGACAGAGTGTGTGAACTAAGATTTGAGAGAAAGGGGGCTTCAAGGGGAAGAGGTGCAGGACCAAGCTGTACAACAGATTGGTCAAACACATCATTCCCATATCAAAGCGGGAAAAATGGAATATAAAGATGAGTTATAGGGTCGAGCACTTGACCTTGCCGTGTTACCTTGGCCTTTGACAGTCTGTTCTCTAAACTGAGTATCTTAATCTTCATTGCAGCTAAAACCCTCCCTCATAGTTTTGTCTAAATCAGACGAAATCGCTTAAGTTTATCTTACCAGGTGACCTTGATCATTGGCTTATTGTTTCAAAACAATTTGTCAGTTCATTTCCTAAGTCTCAACAGTCCCAACAAGTCTGGACAAAATCGGATCAAAGCTGTGTTTGTTAGTTTGATAACAAACACACGAGTTACCTTGACCTTACTCTGTGACCTTGCACATTGAGTAACTATTCTTATTACTAACACTAACCATGGGTGTCTCAAACACGATTTTGGAGATCTTGGCAATGACATTAAATACAAAGCTTTAATAAAATAAATGTACATGAAGGAACTTTAGGCTTTGTACTGTCAGTTAACATTACAAAGGACTGAACCTTTGGTATGGAAAATGAGTACTAAAAATATTGACTAAAAGTAGGGTAATTTTGGCAAGTTTCAGATTTTTTTTTTTAAATCAGCAGATATGTTTGGAAAACCTCCCACGTCCTCCCAGGTCCTTTGGGCCACCTCTGAAGGGGTTGCCATTCCCCTGCTGCGGTGGTAAACTCCTGATGTTCACTTCACTGTTCGGGTTTCGTACACCCGAACCAAGGCTACAGCAGAGACCCACGTGCGAGCGTGACGGTGTATCCTTCCTTTACCACTCCTGGAGGACGGTTAACCCTAGGAGCACGGGAACCATACACAATGGCAATGACGTCATGTGTGTCGGGTGGCATACACCCATGGTTAGTGTTCTAGGCTTAAAATCGATTCACTTCGGTCTTGGCCTTACTGCCAACACTTCCACCAAGTTTAGTGCAGATAGGATCAAAATCTTTCATTTAATCTTTGGTCTGCTTTTGATCTAGTATGCAACAATAGCTCAACCCCATGACTCAAAATCTTCAACATTTTCTTCTAATTGGGCTAAAATCGGATTACAATGGTTTAGATTACTTTGTTTTCACACACACACGCGCGCACACACACACACACACACACACACACACACACACACACACACACACACACACACTCTCTCTCTCTCTCTCTCTCTCTCTCAAGTAAAGAAGGCATGGACAGTCTTTCAGAGTTGGTGAGTCGAATTATGATTTTTGTATTGATCAGTGGGCAACTTCCCTATGAAATGAATAACGATATTTTTACTTCTAACGAGACACATTTTAAAATAAGTTAATTGTGACCTACGTCAGTATTCCTTTTTTAACATAAAAAACGTGTTTGGAGACGAAAATACATGAATATGTAATGGTTAGTAACATATATTGTCCTATTGTTTCCCCTAAATATTGAAAATAAAATAATATCCTTGCACTGCGTAATGAACGTCCTCGCTCCGGGATCAGTTGCTATGGTAAGGTACACAATCACAATTATTGTCCCATGATTCCCTCTGAAATTAAAGCCGAATGAAGATGTATTTTACTTAAATGAGATTTACTGGGTTTTAATGGGGCTCTTTGGTTTGACACATTGACAAGCGTATAGAATCTTATATAACTATTTGATATCACACATTTGTGAGCCCCATGCGACCTGGGTGCACCTCCTATGCAGCCCGCTAAACCATTAGATAATCCATAAATTTCGCCTGCAGCCGAAATAGAAATTGAGCAACGGAACGGTTTTGGTTTTGACCTACCAGTTTCATTATTATTACTGTTATTATCGTCACGACGTTCACTAAATTAGAAACTAACTTCTCAGTTGGTTATTAACTAATCCTCACTGAATTTGCAATGGAGAAGCTTACCGTGTTTTGCAGTACATATTCATATGAATAGCTTGCCTTGCGGAAGAAGTTTGTCGAGTCACAGAATTTAGCTCACAGATGAACATACAGAAGACTTTCTCAGAACTGTGGCATCAAATATTCCTTCAAGTTTTGGCTACCGTGTCAAAGGCAATCAGACCCGTTTGTCTCATTGAAAACAGTTACTCCTATTGAAGTGAAATACATCTTCATTCTGCTGTAATTTTAGTATGGATTACACTGGTTTACAAAAAAAAAAAAAAAAAATCTGAGGCAAGCATGTGAATAGGTGTTTTTGACTAATTTTGATATGCTTAATTCAAATTTCTAAACAGTTTTGCTCTATCACCTCTAGTTTTTGTGCTTTCACATATACCTTTTTTTATTATAATGCATATATTTATAATATAATGAGTTTATTTCATATATTGAAATGGCATATTACAGAACGAAACAAAACAGACACAGAACACTGACAGAACTAAATATTACCATTACTTGGATATAAGCATATACACACACCATAGTACTACAGACAGTCAGAAGTGAGTTTTTTTGGACGATCTGGTATACTTTGCTTCCGGGATGTCGCGCAGGAGCATCCAGCAGAAGTCCCCCATCATGCTGGGGTTCCACTTGCTTTGGTAGTTGCTCTGCATCTTAGTAATATCTTGGTGGAACCTTTCCCCATGTTCGTCACTTACTGCTCCAAGGTTCTGTGGGAAGAAGTTGAGGTGGAAGTGGAGAAAGTGAATCTTGAGAGACATTCGGCACCTCATATCCTGATAAGCCTGCAACAACTTCTCGACACGCTCTTGGTAATCTAGTGCCCGTGTGTTACCAAGGAAGCCATGGGAGACTACCTTAAATGCTTCCCATGCTCTCAATTCCTTCAAGGTGAGCTTCCCCTCGAATACCTCATCCTTCAGCACCTCCCGGATCTGAGGTCCGATGAAGATGCCCTCCTTGAGCTTACCAGAACTGAGAACTGAGAACAGGGTGCACGGGTGTTGGAAGGCAGCGTCATCCTTGTCCATGGCCTTCACGAAATTCTTCACAAGGTCAAGCTTGATATGAAGAGGGGGAAGAAGCATCTTATTCATGTCCACCAGAAGATTTTCTTGGGCACTGTTTCCCAGGCACGAAAGTGCTCCTAGACCCCCAGTCCTACGTGTAGTGCTTGACATGTTTGAGTTTGCTGTGGCGCGCGTTTTAAACCAAGTTCCAAGAAAATAGGACGGTAAATGGATTTTTGGCGAATATTTTGGGTCTAGGCCTATATGTATACATGTACACAAATGTATACATGTATATCTCAAAAACTAGAGGTGATGAGTGAAAACGGATTTCGAATCTGAAATCAGCACCCCAAAATTAGGTTAGAACACCTAATTTCATGCTTGCCTCAATTTTTTGTATAAACCAGTGTTATCGGAAAATACTGTGAATTAAGTGTGCCTTAACATAGCAGTTGATCATGGAGGGAGTATATTCGTTTCCACAATGCAAAACTATGATTTCATTTGCAATGCATCAAAAGAAAATTAAAGATGTTCAGCAGTACAACACATATTATTGACCATCACACAATATCTGTAAACATGTATGTTATACCTTTAAAAAGGAAATAAATTAAACAGGAAATTATTTATATCAATATACATCTAGCTGGTAGTAGAAAATTTCTTCAGAATTATTAAAAAAGAATGTTGCGCACGGATCGATACCAAAGACGCATTTCGGCTGCTGACTGAGAGAGGTTGCACATGTCAGCTGTACTGTCAGCTATGATTTATCCAACAGAGAAACAGCAAAACAATTTATTTTCAGGAAAGGTAAAAATAATTAGTAGAAGTGCCATTTCTTCCTGTGCATTTGGAAAAAAATATGAGAACTGCATACCCAGTTCTGCGATATGTATGCCGATTTCGCTGAAACCCTTTCAGTCACTTTCTCCCATTCCCGATCGTTTTTGCTTTTGAGAGGGGCTGACACCCCAGAAAATAAATGGGAGAGGATCACGCTCTTCAAGTATCACATTACGGATGAGAGTCCACTGTGTAATAAGATATCAAAGCTCCAGGCCTACCTACCCTCCTTTCACTATTTCTGAGAAGTTTTTATTTGGTGAGGGGGGCTGACCGCACTAAAAATCATGGTTGGAAAACTTTGTATACTGGAAGGCCTTCGGAGTAAGCAGACAAACTCACCCGGGAAATCTCATTTAAATATTTCTTCTATTTCTGATTGTTTTCTATTTTGGGGGCGGGACTGAAGCTCCCTATATATTGTATTACCGATAAGAGTTCATTGTACAACTTTTATTATGAAATAAAACCCGTATCTGCCCTCCTTTCACTACTGAGAAATTTTTTATTTTTTTTGGGGGGGCTAACCCTTTTTAAAACTCACAGTTGAAAATTGTATATAATGAATAATCTTCCCAGTAACTAGGATTTTTCACCTGGAAAGATTCATTCAAATTCATCAAATAGCCTAGGAGGAGTTAACAGATATAAAATAAAAATAAAAAAGGCTGCATCCCGAGCAACGGTATACGGCGAGTTATTGAAAAAGATACCATCCTTTTTCACAGGACTAATAATAACAGTTTCTTATTGTGTATTTATAGAATTCATGAAAACTTCATACCCGTTCATGTTATATGTTTCTGCTCACTTTGCCAAACATTGTATTGCTTTTTTTTTTCTTTTAGTGTGCGGTCTAGCCTCTTAAAGAATCATTGAGGTCGCGCTCCCCCTGCATCACATTACGGATGAGTCCTTTGTACAACATCTGTGAAGATATCAAAACCATATGTGTTCTCCTTTGTGTCTAAGAAACTTATATTTTTTGAGTGGAGCTGTCCCCCATCATGCAAAACATGATTGGAAAATTGTATACAGTATATTGGAAAACCTTCCCAGTAACCACACGAACTCACTGGGAAATTTCATTAATTCCGTAGAAGCCTAGGAGGAGTTAACACACACACACACACACACACACACACACACACACACACACACACACACACACACAGAAGCTGAACTTCGAGTGAATAGTATAAGGCTAGTTGCCAGAAACGATTGCGTCCTGCTTCATAGGATTATATTGTTATTAGTATTATTAGTAGTACACCGTTCATAATACTAATACTCGACAAGAGTCCCAAATAATGGAATACTCGCACTTACCAGTTTGCTCATGGGCCAAAAAATTTGATTCTGTTCTGTGATCTTGGCCTTCAACCAAGTGCTCGACTTCTACGTTATTATGAGCTCCGATTTCTACCAGCGGGGTAGGGTTTACGTCAGTTCTTCCAGTAAGATTGTTCAAAATAAGTAAAAGAAAAAAAAAATGCTCAACTTGAACTTCCAAGGTAACAATGTTCTATTCCTGTAACCTTAATATTTGACTTATTGTTATTAACATATATATATATATATATATATATATATATATATATATATATATATATATATATATATATATATATATATATATATATATATATTGTTACATAGCCTATGATTTCATCATCCTTTGTGTAATTTTAACGCACAGTATGCTGCATGTTTGATCAAGAGCGTGTTCTGCCTCAGTCCCCCCCTTCTACCGTTATAGTAGAGTAAGTCGTCCTTTCTGTTGTTCAGAGTAGGATTGTCAGCTCTTTGTCCCCTATGGCTTCATTTGCGCGTCCTTCTTACAAGTTGTATCAAGCTCTGCCGCCCCTATATAATGAGCTCAGTCTCTGCATCATTGCCACTTAGATCTACTCCTCATTTTGTTCACATCTCTGTCCTCCCCTGTACAGTTATTATTATTGTGAGTTTCTCAGGAAGTCTCCAACCATTTAGCAGCTGTGTAATTTGAGTATAACTGTTGTTGCATTTTTTCTTGTGCTGTGTAGCATAGGGTTAATTCTTAGGCCTAGTGAGGTTGTTTTGTGATTTATGTAAAGGTTCTATTTTGTCAGTCATTAATAATAATTTGTATCTGTAATAATTTATCTTGCATTAACTGAGCATTACCCAGTGTATTTTCATTTTATTAGGGCTGACTTAGGTAAATTTACTCATGCTAATTTCGTGTTAATAGAGGCTATTGCAGTTAACCATATATTTAACCTGTTTTTGCCATTACATTATCCTTATGAGTCCTGAATGTTTTGTTGTTAGTTTGAGCATTAAACTTTAACTTGTAACTTTACCTAACTCTTTTGTTTTGAACCTGGAACTTTACGGGACAGTAGTGATTTTTAGTATTCTCACTTAAAGTGTACATTATCTTTCTCTGTTCCGTAACATAAATTTGGCGACCTCTCATCAGGATATTCAGGATATTATCATAAGGATATTGCTTGATATTTTGTGACTGTTACTTATTCATGATGTCTACTATTACTACACTAGATGAAGCCAAAGATTTTTTGTCAAATGTGCAAACAGTGTTGGATGTAGAAAACAGAACAAAGAATGAACTTAAGCTTGTTGCTCAACAATTGGGAATTGCTGTTCGCTCTCATCATTCTAAAGATCAAATTGTTGACATGATTAATGAAAGCTTGTTTAATGTAACTCCTCCAAATGAGCAAACGCAGATTGAATTAGCTAAGTTACAGCTAGCCCTGCAGGAGGCTCAGGCTAAGGAGGCGGAGTCTCGTGTTAAGGAGGCTGAATTTCAAGCACGTGCTAAGGAGGCTGAGTCTCAGGCTCGTATTCAGGAGGCACAGATCCAGGCACAAATTGAACTTGCCAGGATTCAGGCAGACCATGAGTATCGCATGAAACAAGGTGGAACTGGATCATCTAGCTCTGATGATTTTGATGTGGCTAAAAATGTTAAACATGTCCCTCCTTCAGGGCCGGTTCTTCCTATACGCTCACTACGCTCAGTGCGTAGGGCCTCCGATCACTGTGGGGCCTCCCGTCCTCAGGATGTATTAAAAAATGATTAATAAAAATTAAAAAATAAAAGTACGTCGAGAAAGGTGCTTATATTGATTAACTAGTTCCGCGTGCATGAACGTTGTATAAAGAATAATACCTGAATAATTGCAACCAAAAATTATGTTAGTCTTTTAGAGTAACAAAAAATAGTGGTAATTAGAAATTTGTTTAGTGGGATTTTACATTAAATTCTGATGGCAATACTGAATGCTGCGCTCAGCTCTATAGTATGGAGAGGCTATCGGTATCTCCGCCGCAGGCGTGTAATTTTGGCAGCCATATTGAAACAGTGACTCTTAAATTCAATTTCAAATACCTCATTTCCACTAAGCAGTGATTATTAATAAAGAGACACTTTTTGCTTATAATACGAAAACATATATGGATTATAATTTTTCTGCCTAGTTCAACGAATTATATCAGGTACATTTAGCCAATGAGTATGAAACAACGCCATAGGTTGCTACAGTGCACTTACCCTTTATGGTACTATCCATGTCATGAAACCAAATGTCTAGATTGATAAAGGCCGGAAGAAACATGGAATTATCTACAAGAGAGTGTGAACAGAAGAGAAGAGGACATGGAGAGAAAGACTGGAGATAAATGGGCCCGTTTTGGTGGCCTCATTCATGCAGGGATACTGGGGAAGAATCTTCCCGCCCCACCCCAGGGGGCAATAATCTTATAGAACTAGCAACAAGTTATATTTCTTGTGAAATGTAATGCCATCTCTCTGATGAATTCCTGTATCCATTTTTGCATCTAGAAGCTGCACAGCTGACCATGGCACTATATATTACGGAATCATTAGCTGCTTTCAAAAACCCAATGAACACCTCAGTTCAAAAACCGTGGGCATCAGGCGAGGTGTAATATGGCTGCCGCTACACCAGCACTGCCCTGGCGGTGGCTACATCAGTTATGCTGTGTTAGCCATGAGAAAGCCTCTCCAAATTATAAAGCTCAGTGGCTGCACTGCAGATCAGCCGAGTCGCTGACAGTGTTGCCATATGTAAAATAATTATCGTATGTGTACGATAACATTGCCTCTGGAACGATGTACAATACCATTTTCTATTATCGTACGGTTTGTACGATAATTTTGAGTTGAAAGCTTGCATGGCAGTAAATTTTGTGGCCACACATTCTAATGCTGAATGTGAAAGAGTATTCAGCAAAGTTAATTTTCTCAAAACCAAGCTAAGAAATAGGCTAAAAAACAATATTGTAGATGGAGGTCTTCTTTCATCACGATGCCTAAAAAATTCACGAGGGTCATGTGTCAAATTTACTCACTCTAAAGATATGCTTGCACGCACAGCTAATCATGCACGTTGTTCCACATTTGACAGATGAGAATCTTAAATGATCACTGAAAATACTTTTTTTTTTTTTAAATGGTCTTACGAAGTTATTATCTGCAAGAGTAAGCACATTTCTACGAATTATCTGTTTAAGTTCTATGGACTGCAGTCTCCTGCTATACTCCATTTCACCGAGGCTGGCACCATCAGTGATGTCCTCAACACCTATAGCACTGATAAAGCTCCTCAGCACTGGGTATACCTCTATAGAGGTTCTCAAGGTAATATATAAGAGGCTAACCTATTGCAGAGGAATTACATCAACAGTACAGGCATTGAGAACATCACTGATGGTGCCAGACTTTGTGAAAATGAGAACTGGTTACCGGAAGGCCGCAGATAATGAGTGACGGCGTTATGACTTGGATTACTTACACTGCATGGCTTGGTGTGTTCCCAGTATTTTGTCTTCTTACCTCATTTCACTTCTACTTAACCCTGGCTATGGCTTCTAAGAAAGATGCAAGTGTCAATGGTGGTGTCAAGCCTAAACACCGGTCTACTCCAATAAAATCAAGCCTCCTTGATTTTGGTTAATTGATCCACCATACTACCTCAAAGACTAATCCCCCTATTAACCAGATACAGTGGCGTACTAGAGGGGAGCAAGGGGGCGGCCCGCCCCGGGTGACAGCCATAGGGGGTGCCATTTAGCTGAATGGTAACGTTTTCATTTCACTTGCTGTCAATAGCATCAACAGAGAGCTTGGGATGCATCTCAACTATGATGACGTAATAGACGACTTCGCCTCAAGAAAATGCAGGAGGTTGAAAGTTTAAACTAATTGCTAAAATTCCTTGTGTAATAATAATGATATTATTGCTATTTATAGCATAACATTAGAATCGTCAAACTTTCTGTGGATTATGATTGTAGTATATGAGAGCCTACGGCGTTATGGTGTAAATTTCAGAATTATTACCGATTATAATGGTATTTTTACTGATGTTACACGTTTTTGTTTCAGTATTTTTGTTGCAACCTATATGCCACTATTATTTTAGCTATAAATTTTTCCTTTTGTAATGGTAGTAATTCATAATCTTACAAAATATATAATGCTGTAGCCTTGATGCCACTATGGAGTTATATGGCAATGACCATTTCTGTTTTTATATATCCGAGTAATAATTACTGTGCATTATAGTTTCACACAAGGTATCATTATTTTATTTTTATTCAAAGAATAAAAGATTATGCAGTGCAAGTTTTTTACTTTATATTGTTCAGGATAGGGGTATAACTTGAGGGGTGAATATATATAGGGTAGAGGAGAAATGTAAATAGAGTGGGGGGGAGGGGGCCTCCAACGGAGATCCAGCGTAGGGCCTCAAAAAACCTAGGACCGGCACTGCCCTCCTTTTAATGAATCTGATTTAACAAAGTATTTTCAGTTGTTTGAGAGGGTAGCTACAGGTTTTAATTGGCCTAAGGAGTATTGGCCAGTACTCCTTCAAACTGTTCTCACCGGTAAAGCTCAAGTAACTTATGCATCTTTGCCTCAGGATCAATCTGATAATTATGATGTAGTTAAGAGCTTGATTCTTAAGGCCTATGAGCTTGTTCCTGAAGCCTATAGAGTAAAATTTAGGACAACTTATAAGCAAGATAAGCAATCCCACGTTGAGTATGCAAAAATCAAAGAAGATCTGTTAGAGCAGTGGTTAAATTCTAAGAATGTGGATTCTGATTTTGACAAATTTAAGCAGATGATTTTGCTGGAGGACTTCAAGAGGTGTATAAATAAAGATGTAAGCCTATATCTTGATGAGAGAAGAATAGATAATTTGTCTGATGCTGCAGTTTTAGCTGATGAATATGTTCTCACTCACAAGAGATATTCTAAAGAAAAAGGGAAAGCTGAGAGTAAGTACGTTGCCTCTACTCAGAGTACAGGTAACAGGAAAGAGAATAAAGATGATGTTTCTCAGGAAGTAAATACCAGCTTCACCTCTAGATTTCAGAAACGTAAATGTACTTATTGTAGTAAGCTTGGTCATACTACAAAGAAATGTTTCAGGACACAGCGTGATGTGAACAAAAAGGAGTCTTTAAATATTCAGTCAATTGGTCTAGTGTCCACTCTTGAGAGTTCCCAGAATTCTTTAACTGAGTTAACTGAACCTGCTTTGAGGGGTAACTTAAATTCTCATGATAAAGCTCCTCTTTTGAGCAGTAACGTGGGTGACACTCTCAAGAGTTCATGTGCTAATTTCCTGTCTGATGGTTTTGTCAGTCCTCTGGACAGTAATGACAGGAAATCAGTTTAAAATATATCGTGATACAGGTGCTTGCCAATCCCTTATGCTGACCAGTGTTCTAGGCTCTAATGTTAATTCCTCTGATGAAACTGTAATCTTACAAGGTGTAGGGAATAATTACTTCTCTGTCCCTCTGTGCAGAGTGAATTTAGAGTCTGGTTTTGTTAATGGTTCCGTTATGGTTGGGTTGGGTGAGACACTCCCAATGTCAGGTGTTACTTTCTTACTTGGAAATGATATTGGTGGAAGTCAAGTGTGTCCAGCTCCTCAGTTGTCTAGTGAGCCAGTGGCTGCGACCCAGGATTGTGATGTCCCTGATGTGTTCCCTGCATGTGCTGTCACTAGGGCTAAGTCTAAAGTTACTGGTGATTTAGAGGATAATGATGATGATGATGTTATCCTAGCTGACACTTTTCTTGCTAATTTGGACCACTCACCAGATGAGGCAGTACCCCGTAGTGTTGATAATTTGTCTCGTCAAGAGTTGGTTGAGTTGCAGGTTGCTGACCCTGAGTTGAAAGGTCTAGCTAACTCTGCTTACAGTGAGGAAGAGTCAGCCGGTGCTTCTACTTGTTATTATGTAAAGTCAGGAGTACTTATGAGGAAGTGGAGACCCCCAACAGCATCAGCCGACTGTGAATGGGAGGTTGTACATCAAGTTGTCATCCCTCGTGTTTGTAGGCAGGATATCATTAGAGTGGCTCATGATTCCGGTTTGGCATGACACCTTGGAATGAGGAAGACTGTGGCACGCATTTTGAAACACTTCTACTGGCCAGGTATCTTCAGGGATGTTTCCTGGTATTGTAAGTCTTGTCACACCTGTCAAGTTGTGGGGAAGTGTAATCAGACCGAAAAGGTTGCACCTCTAGTTCCCATTCCTCCTTTTGAGGCGCCTTTCACCCGTGTGTTGGTGGATATTGTGGGCCCTCTTCCTAAGACTTCTTCAGGATTTTCTTATGTGTTGACCCTGATTGATATGGCTACTCGTTTTCCTGAAGCCATTCCACTTAGAAATATCTCAGCAAAGAACGTGGTTAAGGAAATGCTAGGGTTCTTCACAAAGTTTGGTCTGCCCAAGGAGGTACAGTCAGACCGGGGAAGTAATTTCATGTCAAATGTTTTCAAGCCGTCTCTGAAAGAGTTGGGTATCACCCAGATCACGTCTTCAGCTTACCATCCCCAGACCCAAGGAGCGTTGGAGAGATATCATCAAACACTCAAATCGATGCTCAAGAAATACTGTTTGGAACATCAGAAAGACTGGGATAAAGGTCTTCCATTCGTTGTGTTTGCCGCAAGAGAATCTCCAAATGAATCACTGGGCTTCTCACCTTTTGAACTACTGTTTGGCCATGAAGTAAGAGGACCCCTTAAGTTACTCAAGGAATGCTGGCTGTCGAAGGAAGATGACGTCAACCTGCTGGAGTATGTGATGAAGTTCAAAGAACGGCTGTCCACTGCTTTACAGCTGGCGAGAGAGAATTTAGGAGCTGCTCAGGAGAAGATGAAGACTTGGTATGATAAGAAGTCCAGGTTACGCCACTTTCAGCCAGGAGATCAGGTTTTGATTCTGCTACCCGTTCATGGGCAACCTCTTCAAGCCAAGTTTAGTGGTCCTTATTTCGTGGAGAAGAAACTCAGTGATGTCAACTATGTCATCGCCACACCAGATCGTAGAAAGAACAAGCAACTATGTCACATCAACATGCTAAAGTTATATCACAGGTGGGACGAAAATAATCCAGTCTGCACTGTAGCTGTTCCACCCGAGTCTGCAAGTGAAGCTCTCCCATGCAGTATGAGCCTGAGTGATAGTTTGAGGAAGAATCCTGATATCATGAATGATCTCCAGACTAAGCTTTCTCATCTACCTCCCGAGGAAAGGCAGGAGTTTTCGGAATTACTGCAGGAGTACCCGCAAGTGTTCCGTGCCACTCCAGGAAGAACCACTGTGTTGATGCATGATGTCGATGTTGGAGACGCAAAGCCAATTAAATTGCCTCCTTACCGTGTGAACCCAGTGAAAATTCCTCTCATCCAGAAGGAGCTTGGCTACCTGTTGGAC